>NC_143563.1:65966911-66283235 GCF_054136105.1 Typopeltis vanoorti
AGTCCCATGGATATGCTAAACACCGATGGATAGCATATTTGCTCTCCAACAAACAAGCTGCAGATTTGAATCCTGCTGTGCGCATGGATGTGATGTTTGTGAATGTCTTTAAGTGGCAGTTGAACTTCATCATCATCCAGTGTGAGATTCCTACCCTGATTATTGGGGGCTAAAATAGCTTGAAAAAGTTCATTTGGTCTCTAGAGCAGGGCTTCCAGACTGGGAAAAAAAAAAAAAATTAATTAAAAACATACAAAATATATACATATAATTCAGAGCCTGTGTAGCTCAGAATTATATGTATATTTTCATCCACTGATGTGGCGTTTGCATGCCACGGCGCTTAACCGCACGAAGGAAGACTTCTTGGTTTCGAATCTAGTCAGCGACTAGAAGAAATTTTTCTAAACCTTTTTTCGACCGTTTCCGAGTTAGTTGATCTCTGGCATGGGCAAGCGGGTTTTTCTCCCGGAAACTCAAGAAAATCGACCGTAGAACCCACATTATTTCAGACATTAAATACGAGTGTTAGGGACCATGAGATGGTGGCACTTGTTGAGCCGTCTCTCTCTCTTCACTGTGTGCCGCTTAATTAGTGATAGCCTTGGGCCAGCTATCTCTGATGGGGTACCAGTGGAGATTAAACTGCCCACTCGGTCTCCAAAAGCTAAATAGGGCTAAAAAATGGCCTCGCCTACTTCCTATATATGGGAATAAAAAGGCATTAGCTGATTTTTTTTTTCTTTTTTCTTTTTTTTTTTTTTTCTTTTTTTTTTTTTTCCCTGATATGTATGTATAAAATTGATTCATTTAATCTACACTAATATTTTGCTGGTTTTCTAGCCAGCATCTTCAGAACACCAATTACAACTTTTTTTTTTCCCACTATATTATTTCAGGAAATTACAACATACTAGGATATACATTAAAATAAATTTTAATATATTTCTATATTTTGGCAACGTCACGCTGCCATTTTCAAGAACTTAGGTACAAGATACGTGCACGCAGGCACAGCAAAAACAATAAATGAGTAAGAAGAATGAAGCTATTATTTCTCCTAAAGTCCTGATGGTGCCCTCTAGCGGGCGATGTTGGTATTCTTGGGAGATTGGGCTGGAGGTCTTCTGATGTAGGTTTCCCAAATTTGAGGAAGTCTCATGCAGCCAAATTTGTTCAGGTTTGGCTCGTTTCTTAGGGCTGAAGCTGATTCTATGAAAAGCCTTTCATATCTGTATTTTCTACGGTGTATTATCCTGGCTTTTTTCCACCGTATTCTATGGCAGGTATCCAGAACATGGTCAGCAAGATCAGAGTGGCTGTATTGGTGAAACCGGATGTAGTCCTTGTGTTCTGAAATTCTGATATTTGCTGTCCTGCCTGTTTGGCCGAAGTAGGACAGCTTACAGCTGCAAGGGACCTGGTACACCCCAGGTAGGTCTAGGTGGGGGGAGGTTGGTCTTTTGTTGAGCGGATAAGGGATGCCAATTTTTTATATGGTTTGTAACAAGAAGTTAAGTTATGTTTTTTTAGGATTTTTGTGATTTTTTCTGAGCTGCTTCGGATGTAAGGTATGGTGATGGATTTAGAGTAATCCTTGTAAGGGGAGGGGGGAGGTTGTGGTTTACTGGTTTTAATATTTTTTGGATTTTTTGGGGGGAGTAGCCATTGGCTGAGAACGTGTTGAGGATGTGGTTTCGTTCTGTGGTTAGGGCATTGTCATTCGAGCAGATAAGTTTAGCCCTGTTGTGTAGTGTCTTAATGACTCCATATTGTTGTGAGGGGGGGGGGGTGAGATTGTTGGTGAATGTATCTGCCTGTATGGGTGGATTTTCTATATACTGAGAAAACCAAGGTTCGATCAGGCTGACGGGTGACTAGTGTGTCTAAGAACGGAATGCAGTTGTTTTTTTTCCTCTTCCAGGGTGAATTTGATTCTGGGGTGTTGGTTGTTTAAGTGTGTTAAGAAGGAGAGGAGTGCATCGGAGTCATGTGGCCAAATAGCGAATACATCATCTACATAGCGAAGCCAAATGGCTTCGCTATGTAGATTCCCAACAATCTCCCCCCCCCCCCCCCCACAACAATATGGAGTCATTAAGACACTACACAACAGGGCTAAACTTATCTGCTCGAATGACAATGCCCTAACCACAGAACGAAACCACATCCTCAACACGTTCTCAGCCAATGGCTACTCCCCCAAAAAAATCCAAAAAATATTAAAACCAGTAAACCACCCCCCCTCCCCCTTACAAGGATTACTCTAAATCCATCACCATACCTTACATCCGAAGCACCTCAGAAAAAATCACAAAAATCCTAAAAAAACATAACTTAACTTCTTGTTACAAACCATATAAAAAATTGGCATCCCTTATCCGCTCAACAAAAGACCAACCCCCCCCCCCCCAGACCTACCTGGGGTGTACCAGGTCCCTTGCAGCTGTAAGCTGTCCTACTTCGGCCATACAGGCAGGACAGCAAATATCAGAATTTCAGAACACAAGGACTACATCCGGTTTCACCAATACAGCTACTCTGGTCTTGCTGACCATGCTCTGGATACCTGCCATAGAATACGGTGGAAAAAAGCCAGGATAATACACCGTAGAAAATACAGATATGAAAGGCTTTTCATAGAATCAGCTTCAGCCCTAAGAAACGAGCCAAACCTGAACAAATTTGGCTGCATGAGACTTCCTCAAATTTGGGAAACCTACATCAGAAGACCTCCAGCCCAATCTCCCAAGAATACCAACATCGCCCGCTAGAGGGCACCATCAGGACTTTAGGAGAAATAATAGCTTCATTCTTCTTACTCATTTATTGTTTTTGCTGTGCCTGCGTGCACGTATCTTGTACCTAAGTTCTTGAAAATGGCAGCGTGACGTTGCCGAAATATAGAAATATATTAAAATTTATTTTAATGTATATCCTAGTATGTTGTAATTTCCTGAAATAATATAGTGAAAATGCATAACCAATGTCTAAGCCTTTCCACGAGAATAACAAATTACAACTGTGACAAGCAAAGGCATTCAACTAAATCACTGTAAAAGCATTTTGAATTGCTACTGAAAAAAAAAAAAACTAATGCCCGTTTATTTGTTTGTTTGTTTGGAGAAGTTAGACTGTTTGTTCTCAGAATGACTGTCTTCCATATATTTCACAAATTATTGCAGCCATATTTACTAAGATTGGGTGGAGTTCTTCATAGCCAGTGCTGATTTTTTTAAAAAAATATACAAGGGGATCCAGAGCATGGTCTGCCAGTCCTGACACCATATAGATGATTGCAGATCTAGTTTTTGTGTCCTTCACAGTTGATGTAAAAAATACCACTGTTAAAAGTGAGCTGCTAAACTGCAGGTACACGGAACTTTATACATTCCACAATATTCAAGAGGATGAAGTTGATCCTTAGGACAATGGATCAAGGGAACTAGCTGAATGAGAGGTTTGAAAGTTTATTTGCAGTGAACTTTATTTTTTCTGATGTACCTTGAATATATGGAATAAGAATGGTTTGTTATGATCTTGTGTGCTGGTTGCAGGAGGAATGGGGGGTTGCATGCATTATTTTATCTATTTTGTAAGGGTTATAGCAATTGGCATAAACAAGTGTTGCAAAGGTACCTAATCTCTGTTTCAAAGACTTTCATTTGAACAAATAGCCCTGGCTCTGTCTGTGTTTTGAGGATGCCATACTGTTGGATGGTATTGGTGTTATTGTTTATGTAAATAAGCAGTCACACACACCACTTATGTGAACTTGCTATTAAAAAAATAAATAAGTTACATCTTGACATAAAGAAATTTCCAAAAAGTTAAAACTATTTCAAACTACCCTGGATATATTATTATTATTCAGGCCTCCATGGAGTCAAAAGACTCGTGGGTGGTCCTTCCTAGGAAACATTGGATATATGGTGTCCCCAAAAGTTACAAACTTAATACCCCCCCCCTTTCATTGAATGGTTGACAGTATAGATAGTCCATGTATAAACTGGCCAAATATTTATTTAAAGCATCTCATCCTCCTCTCACAAGTATCTCTCTCTCGTATATTAAAAATTCTGTTTACTTTAAAACATTTAATAAAAAATGTAATCCTAAAATATTCTGATATTATGGTAAGCTTTGACATTACTTCATTGTTTGTCAGTGTACTTTTACAACGACCCTTGACCTCATTAAACCATGTTTCTCCTGTTATGAATAACAAAACCCAATGGATGAAGGCTCTGTTGAACCTAAGCCATTCTATGTGAAGATATCTGTATAGTGGAGTGCATCATGTTGAAGGATGTTTGAATTCCCACCATGCTCTACCCTATTTTTAATGTATAGCCTTTAGTGATTATAATAATGCTTTTATTGTCTTCCAAAGAGGGGAGAGATATGAATTCATATTCATAAAGTAATTTGAAGTTAAACTACAGTGAAACCCATGTTAATGCTGCTGCTGTAATGGTCAACATTCAACAGCAGCAGCCTTTACTGTATGCCAGATATTGTTAATAAAGATCATTTCTGTTTTTCAAAAAATTGGCTCAATTGAAGAAGCCAGTATTTGAAGGTATGCTTGTCATCATACTTTTACTAAATTCATACTGTAGTGACGAGACTTGAATTTTATTGAAAATCTTTGTTTAACAAATCAATTTTCCACTTTTAGCAAAGGGAGTTTATATAACTAGTATGAGAATGTGAGGACTGGACATGTGGATGAAGTCCCAGTTGGTTTTCTGAATACTGGATTTCCTTGGCTATATAGACATACTCCAGTTATCTTTTTTGATCCTTAAGATACTCCAGAAATTGACATAATGTTGCAACACTGCTAAAACTCCAGCTGATATGTATATCTATTTATAAGAATACTTACCATAATATCTAAAAATCTCATGCTTCTAGAATTATCCCCCTTATTGTTCTCTCTCTTTCATGAAACATCCATTTAGCAGTGAAGTGAGCTGCACTTAATCATTAGACCACCTGATACTTTGCCTTCAGGTTCACAATGCTGCCACTAGTGGTATGGTTTCTGAATTATAGCAAGAAAACTAGTGTAATGTGAGATGTCAGTGCAAATTTAACACATATTTATAGTTTATAATTGTAGCAAACATTCTACTAATTGCCATTAATCAGCAAATTATTAATAACAATTATTAATGGTAATTATTCATGATATCCAGTTTGCAATACAGACCTCTACTTTCTGGGACATGGTGTAGTTGTTCAGAGTTACTAATGCTGCCACACCTCCCCAAATCCTCCAGAACTTCACAAACAATATGTGGTAGTAGTTCTGACCTTAGTGTTATTCCATCCCATCACCAAAACCATGGCTACTTTTTCCTAAAGAAGCTCCACTTTCAGCCACTACTCATTTCTGTTTTCTCAGTTGCATAGTTGGTTGGCCTGTAGAAAATCAGTATTTAAAGGAAAAGAAATCAGTCTAATCTAGTCTTTTCTTTCATATGGAGCAGTACTAACAGCCATTATAAGAATGCCAAGTGGAATGATCTTTGTGATCCAGCTACATTTTGATGTATGTTTTCACACATATGATGCAGACATTTGTACTGAACCATCATTGAAATAATTTTGATAGGCAGGGATCCAGAAATCCACTTGCCACTAGTGAGTTATCAGAGACAAGTGGCAACTGAATTTTCAGCATCCTTCTTAAATTTATTCAAAATATATTATTCTTTGCATAAATTACACTTTATTTTTTTCATTTTTAAAACATCTCATTCATTGTAAAGTTATTTGATTACAAGCATCTGCCACTGAATTTATTAAAGAAGCTTTATTTAAAACCAGATATAGCATGTTTATTTTATTAATAAAACAGTCATTAAAATCTCAACCTGCCATACTACTTCTTTCCCTATCAAAAGTTATCAATTGTTGTAACACAGCAATTGATAACTTTTAAGCATTTTTCTTTCTATATGGAAGTCTTTGTAATATTCACTATCTAGTTCCAAAAATCCCCTAATTTCTCTTCCAGCCATACTAAGTTATTCGGCGATCTACTCTCTTATATAGATCACGTTCCCCCAACCTGATATCTGATTACTCACAACTAATGCAGTTAAATGCACCCACTCTCCCAGCCCTAAAAACTTTAAAGAAACTAAAAAATTTATTTATCACTTTTAATTATTTTAATACAACAAATAAAACAAATATATTGGAATAAAATATTTATTTCTCTATTTTGGAAAACCAAAGTTAGAAATAACAACAGATTAATTACAAACTCACAAGTTACAGGAAATGCTGGTTGATTAAAAAAAAAAAAAAAAAAAAAAAAAAAAAAAAAGTTGATGTGAAATTTGGCATTGTTTGGACCCTGCAATATTTTCATAGTCAGGTTGATATGAGGAAGTGGCCAATTGCAGACAATCATCCAAATGATCATTTGTAATTTGGTTTCTTAATTGATTTTTTCTGACGTTCATATTTGAAAAAGCGGATTCTGACAAGTATGTCGATTCGAAACACGACAGAATTTTTCGCGCAATATCAGTTAATATTGGAAATTTTTCTTCATGTGTATTATTTGAATCACTAATTTTATTTGAAATTTCTGTGATGTTCACGTTTTCTTGAAATGGATTATTGATAAAAGATACAATCATTTCAGTTTTATTAAAATCCTTAAATCTTGAATTTATTTCTTCCTCAACTAATTCTATTTCATGAATAAGTTCTTTTAAATCACAGCTTAGTTTATTGAACTTAACATGTCAATTAAATTTTTATCTTTACCTTGTAACTCTAAATTTAAATTGCTTAATTTTGTACAGAAATCTACTAAAAATGATAAGTGTAACAACCATCTTTTATCACTCAATTGTGGATAAATATCTCCTTTTTCATCAAGAAAATTTTTTATATCGTTAATTAATACAAGAAATCTTTTTAAAAATTTACTTCTGCTGAGCCAGCGAACATTATTGTACAACAGAAGTTCCCTATCATCATCATCTGCCTGTAATTTAAATAACCGCCATTGCAGGGCTTTTCCTCGAAGAATTTACAATTTTAAATGTAATATCCAAAATATCTTTTGTTTAATCTTTTACTACGCAGTATTTGTTGGTGGATAATACAGTGGTACGTTAAAAAATCTGGATATTTGGCATCGTTTTTATATAATGAAATGAAGCCTGATTTATTGCCTATCATTGCAGGAGAACCATCAGTAGTAATAGACAAGAGTTTAAAAAGCAGAAGTTTGTGTTGTTTCACAAATTCATCAAATGCCAAAAAAATGTCTTCTCCCCTAGTCCTTCCCAATAATGGTACAATTTTCAAAAGTTCTTCTTTACTTGAATAATCTTGAAATACCATGCGAATAAACACCATTAACTGAGCAGTATCAATGAAGTCGTTTGATTCATCAAATTGTAATGAAAACGCAACACACTGGTGAATATCTGACATTAACTGAGTATTCAGATCGGCACTTAAAATTTCAACTCTTCTCATAACCGTTGTTCTGGAAAGTTGTAAATCTTTAATATTTTAAATGATTTCATTTTTATTTTTAAAATCAGAAAATAAAGATTCTGCTGCTGCAAGAAACGATTATTTTATTAACTCTCCATCAGTAAAAGGCTTTTTTTGCTTTTGCTAATAAATGACACACTTTCAAAGATGCAATAGTGGCTGATATTGGTTTATTTATTACTTTCGAAATCATATTTTGTTGTCCGAAAGTCCTGCCTTTAAATTTATAATTTTTGATTCGTGTATTTCGGAATTTTGGGGAAAATCTTCATCATATTTTGCATGTAGCAATCGAAAATGTCTCTCAATATTACTTTTTTTTTTGGAATTGCTACAGATGAATTACAAATCAAACAACAACACTTTCCATTTACCATTGTAAAGAAATAATCCATTTCCCATTCCTTGTGAAAATGATACATCTTCGATTTCTTTGATACACTCATGATTATCCTCAAATTAAAAAAAAAATGTTTGCAACTTATTAATTAGCAAACAAAATAATGGTAAATCCAATGATAAATTTAGAGCAACTGAAATTCTAACAGTGGGAAGTGTGTGATGTAGTTACGAGTAAACACAATTATAAACGAAATGCAAACGATGTGCTTTGCTTATAATCATATTCACTTGGCTCGCTGTTTGACTTCCACTGATCCAAATTAATTCATTTATTTGAAAATTACTGATTTGACAATTTTAACGAAAAATAAATAAACAATAGCAATACACTTAAAGAGAATTAAAAAATAATACAAAATAATGATAAATAAAATATTATGTTTTCAGTTTTAATTAAATTTGTAAGTAAGGAGGAATAAACAAGAGATCAACCAAAAATCATTCTGCGATCAACCTGTCGATCACGATTGACGGGTTGAACCACTGTCATATAGTGTTCTTTTCACCACATGCATGCTTGTGAAATGCAATTATTTCACAAAGAAGTCAGACCCAGTCATGTGACTGAGTGCATCATGAAAAGTGAATAGTTCCACAGTGACTGCTTCAGTCTTGTTATTTTTGTGAATTTTATTGTTTGTCTTTCCTATTATATTATTGTTTATGGATAATTTATATAAATTCACTCTTCATTATGAACAATAAACGAATGAAAACAAACTACACTTAAGCTTTTGTGAAAGGATGCAAAGCTGAAGGCAAATTGCAGGGCTCAGAAAGTGTTTAAAACACTGGAGGGAAGAGTTCTGTTGTATCATCAAAAAAAGGCAATCAAGTGAGACATGCTTCCCAAGACATAACTCAAGAAATTCATCTGGTTGTTCTACAAAGACAAAGTTGCATTTTGCAATAACTGTAAAAAATATCCTGGGGGATACTGAAACTCTATAACTCTAGATAGCTATAGGGCTTTCGAGGACCTTTCAAAGTGAAGACATTTAGGTTTCATGAAGCATCCAATTCTCGCAAAAAATGCTGGCCATAAATCCCTCAGAACACCTAGCTGCTTGCCAAAGGAAAATGGATTCTAAATTATTTAAAGACCTTAAGTGCCTTTTTAAATACAACCTAATATATAGCTAAATTCAGTAAACCATTTACTGATCTCAAAAACTTGACAGCCTTGCTAAATAAGCATGCTGTAGATACAGGTCCAGTAGAGCAGTACCAAAATGACATGAAATGTAAGAATTTGTCAGTTATGCTTGATTAGTTGAGGAAATCAAAGACCTTAGAAGAGTGGTCTTTTAGATGCTTCCACAGATATTTCAAATTAGGACGAACTCGTTCTTTATACGAGATACATAGATAAAAATCAGAAACTGAAAGAGGCATTTATTTCCATAATTCCTCTTCAAAATTCAACAGCTCCCTGATACTTTGATATATTAAAGAGTGAAATGAATAAATTATTCTTGGCATGGAAGGCTGGTAATTGGTTAGTTGGCATTGGAACAGATGGAGCAGGAAACATGCTAGGGGGAAAACAAACAAACAAAAAAAAAACAGTGGGCTTGAATATGGCTATTGTAAATTCTATTAAAGATGTTCCCTTTCTTTCTGACATTGAAAAACAATAGTAACAATAATTCTGGTGAACAATTTATCTTTTACCAGAATTTACCAAAAAGCCTGAAAGAATTGCGAAAAATATCAGCCATGTTACAAACAAAAATCCTGAAGTATGCGCATTTGGCGACATTCTAACAGAGTGGGAGCACTGAGCATTTGGAGGAAATAGGCAACAAAAAAAAAGGGGGGGGTGATTCTGCAGTATCAAAAATCCTGTTGAATTTATACAATGCAGATGTTTTGCATCCATTTTCTCTTAGATTTTTAATCTTTATTCAAACAATTGTCAATGATTTTTCACAAAGGGAAAATTTATTAATACACAAACATAATACCATGTGCACAGTACCTTGAATGAACTGAAAGAAATGAGAGAAGCTGTACAACCTTTTTAGAGGAAATTTTTAAATTACATAAATAGTGTGGATGTATATAATGCTATTCAGAAATTAAGATTTGGGGTAAACATTTCAGAAAATATTTTGATGATAACGAAGAAATGGTTTCAACAAATCTGGTAAAAGAGTGGTATGAGTTCAAAGTTTTAGGGAAGCATTTAAACATACAAGACCTTTGAAAGAATAATGAATAATAAGGACAGGTTTCCATTTCTCTCAAAATTGCTTGAAATTATAGCCATTATACCAGCAAGTGTGTCATTATGTGAATGAGGTTTTAGTCAAATGAATCTAATAAAAGGCAAGTTGAGATCATCACTAAATCCCTCCACCTTGAATTACTTATTAATGATGCATATGAACGGCCTTTCTTTGCAGGATTTTGTTTCAGATAAATCAGTTGATAAAGTGATATGCTTTATGTCCCTTGCAAAATCTGTTGGCTATAACTTTTATCCAACTCTGCTTCCTTTCTTTTGCACTCAGATGGTTCTGTTCTGTTGTTATTACCTCCAGAAAATGCCCATCTTCTGGCATTTTTTGCATAGATGAACTTGGTAGATATCATTCTGTAATTTCAAACCTTGGAATAATTAGCGATTCTTTAATATCTGCCAGAAAAAAATCACTACAATCTTGTCCATAATGGATACTACATTATGGAATTTACTGTGGAATTTATATTTTTTAAAACTGATATACAGTGAACATAAAACCAAGCAAGTACATTAGATTTATAATACTATGTTGTGTGTGTGTGTGTGAGGGGGGGGGGGATTAGGTTGACTTAACAAAATTTCTCAAAGGGTCTGGTGAGAGCTTGAGGCTGGAGCAAGTCGTTATACCATTGAAGTATAGTGCATAGCTGCATACTGGTTATTCCTATATAATTAATTTTTAATGCAAAAGAAGATTATACTTGAAATTTTTTTTGTCTTTAAACCTTATTTTAAATGCCTTTTGAGTATATGATATCTAATTAATACAAAATATTTTTTTTTTTTTACTTTCAGATATATGTTTATCAACAAAAAAGAAACGTCTTAAGAATAAGAGTCGTAGTCCATTTGATGGTGTATTGGTCTCCCAGTTATTAGCCCAAAGGGATAAATTAGGTTTAAGAAAAGAGAAGAAAAAGGACAATGCATCTCCACAGCCAGGTAGTACTGCGGAATTACTAAATCAGCCTTGTAATTCTCAGGGAGTGGAAAGAACTGAAAAAGATAATACAAACTTGCTCCGTGATGAAAGTGCATTTCATTTGCCTGATCCACCAGGCTTATTGCTTAAACCGCCTCCATGCACAACGTCTTCAGGTGACCAAACCCAAGTGTTACTTTCAAGAGTAAGTGAAAGTATTGATGTTTCACATTCAAATTTGATATACTCTAATGGGGTTTCTACTACCACTGTTTCAGAAAAAGAAGCACAAAATGCTGTTCCTAGCATTGGTGATTCTAATAGTGGATCTTCACCATTGCAGAGATTCTTACCTCCTGCAATTACTGTAACTGTGCCTGACCAGTCAACAATTAGAAATCCTAATAACACACTTATGTGCACTAGAACTACACCTTCTGTAGGAACTAATATTAAATCTTGCTCTCAGACTCAGATTTTCACATCACCTCAATCGCTTATTCACAGTTTTGGTGCTGTAACAAATAATAGTACTGGTGGACTTTTCAGCCAGCCTATCCCTGATCATGTCTCAAATCTGCAGCTTCCCAGTAATTCATGTGTATTAGTAGACAGCCACCAAACTCCTGGTAATATGGTTTCTGTACTCCCTCAGCAAAATGCATCAGCAACTCTTCTGTTTAGAACAGAAACTTCAAAACCAGTTCCTTCCAGCACACTCATGCCAATATCTGTTGCAAGTTCTTGCAATCCACATATTAATAATGTAGCATATACATCAGCAACTATGTTTTCTACATGTCCTCCTTGTCCAAAAACTGTACAGGTTGGAGATTCTGATTCTTTTGGTTTCTTATCACGACAGAAGTCAAAAAAATTGGGAAAATCTAAGAGCAACAAATTGAACTGTGTTCTAGATCGTGGGTCCCCTTGTCCTAATATTGATGTTAGACAAATTCCTCCTGAACATCACCGTCCCCCACCTGAGGCGCTTGCAGCCATTGTTGGTCAAAATAATAATAATATGACAACTTTAATGCAAACTGGAACATCTCCACTTATGCATCAGCCTATTCAAACAGGAAATATTGTACAATCTGCCACTTTTTCTGAAGAAGTTCTTCCACAGCCTTTCACAGGCACAGTGGGTAATTCAGTTCAGAGTCTAGGACCACAAGGTATGCCATGTAGAACTTATATTCAGAATGGTAGCTTTTTTAATACTGTTAAGACATCTATGGAAATTCCTTCTTCATCTTATATTCAGAATACAAATATGACTCACTCTGTTAAAGGTATTGCAAATACTTCTTTTTTACCTTATCAAGAAATTGTTCCCTGTAACCCACTGTCTAAAGGTTGCTTACCTTCTGTAACTCTTTCTGATGGTACTGTTTTCAGGACTAATCTGTGCACTTTTGAAAATAATTTAGATATAGCAACAAATTTACCACCTGCTGCCCCTCCTCCACCATCTAATAATTTAAATTCACCACAGAGTGTATCAGCCTATTTCAGAGTTAAGCCTGCCTGTTCTTTAAGTCATGAAAGTTCAAATACTACTGTAAAAATGTGTACTTTATCACCAAGAAATCCAGATGAAGTCAGTAGCGTATCTAATTGCAGAGTTGCAGTAAAATCTCTTACACCAGAAAGTGGAAAAGGCTGCTTGCCACCTTCTGTTCAACTTGCAAATATGACTGCTGTTCCTGCACAACTGCCTTCTGTACCTCCTGTTGTTATACCTGTTTCAAGCAATAATATATCTTCTGTTCACTTACAACAGAACACAGGCTGTCAAACAGCTGTGAATTCTGTTTTGAATACAAATGTGATAAATACCCCACAAGCAAATAGTAACTTTACTACTAATATCCGTTCTCCTCATGGACTTCCATGTTCTCCACAGATGCGACCAGGAATAGCCGTAACTCATCAACCACTTATTTATAATGCTGCTCCATTTTCGTCAGGTAACAACCAACAAGGAAACTGTGCAACTGCTAATATACTTATGCCTGGTTCTAATGTACCTGCGATAGACGGTTTAACAGGAACTCTTCGTCCTCCTGTAGTACCTCATGATACTTCTGGAATTTTAGTCCAGCAAGTTCTCAGTCAGAAAGTAACATCAGAATATCCATCTGGTAATGTGCTTTCTTCAACAGCAAGGACACAAGTTGTGCAGCAAGTAAATGGGATGGTACTTCCACAAACACCACCAGCTCAACCAAATCCACAAGTACTTCTTGCCCCTACACAAGTTCGTATGTCGGGACCTAGTGGTATGATTACAATGCTTCCAACTGGAATGACTGGAACACAGGTTTTGGCAGCTCCTGCACAACAATTGGGACCACAAATGGTTATTTCTGAAAATGTACGACCAAGTGTTGTTAGCCCTTCTCAGCAGCTAATCCAAAACAATTGTTTCATTATGGGACCTTCTCATCCTACTTTTGTTGCAAAGCCTCATCAGACAGCACTCGTTACTGGAGTACCTGTTACTTGTCATACTAGTGTTCCTCTGTCTCTTCCAGGTGGCACCTCTGCTGGAATCTCTTATACTTCATCCCCAGATAATAGTGTTGGAAATTCATCCTTAGTTACAGGAACTATTTTTCACAAATCCCAGGAAACAGGTGAAGTAATCTTGCAGAGAGTAAATGTAAGAGAATCGTGTGTAAATGATTGTAAAGAACAACACACAAGTGGCGATTTTCCATCTTTGCAGTCTCCATCTCAAAGATTTTGTGGGCAAAAGCCCGAAACTAATGAGCCAGAAGGATGGCCAGTACACCAAGAAAATTCAAAAAGTGTTTCAAATGGATTCGATAGTCATGTAACAAGAACTGTTCTTGGTGGCGTTCCCAATGCTTTAAAATCAGGTTCAGTGCCTTCAAATATTTCTGGTCACACAGTGTTATCTAGTTGTGGTCCAGTCTTTATTAGTGACTATAGTGGGCAGCCACAGGCTGTAACCATGTCTAACATGGCAAACATGACCGGTGTTATTCCATTATTGGGAGGACAGTGTGCCATGAATTCTCCAATGCCTCCATTATCTGTTCCAAATGTTACTACGGTCACAACAACAATGACTCAGGTGATTCCAGCTGTCGGAATAGCTCCACAAATCCTAGGTCAACCTGTGCAACCAGTGGTACAGGTTATCAATACTGTTCCCTTCAATTCTATGCAAAATGCTGTTCTTGTTTCTGGAGGTCCTAATATGCTGTCTCAGACAGTCCGTCTTGATACATTGCAGACTGCTTCTGTTGTTGGTGCTCCAGCTTCAAATGTTTTTAATGGTGTAATTCTTCCTCCTAGTACAATGGCTTGTGTTCAGGCTTCATCTATAGCTACTTCTGTTTCTGTTAACTCTCAATCTTCAAATATATCAACACCCAATCCTGGTGATGAATTGAGAAATAATCTAGAAATAGGAACAGAAACAAGAGCAACTCCAGGTTCTAGCTCTTCTTGCAGTACCCCTGTATCAAATTCCAGCTCTACTCCAGTCCCTCCAAGTGACATCCAGAATGCTGTGATGAGGGCAATATCTCCTGCCATCAGAAAAAGGAGCCGTGATGGAAAGCGTAAAGCAAATAGTCAGACAGTAGCTTCTATGCTACAGATAGGAAATCAGACATCATCAGTTATGATTCCTGGTATGGCTGGATCAGTAACTCAGCAACATCATCAACAACAACAGCAGCAGCAGCATCAACAACAGCAGCAGCAACAACAGCATCAGCAGCAATTTTTGCAACCACCTATGTTGCAGACTGTAACCGTCCTACCTCCTCAACATAGGCCTCTAATTCATCAACCGGTAGTTAATTATAACAGTATTACACCTGTTGGAAGCCACCCTCTTCTTACAACTAACTTATCAACACCCTTAGGAATTGTGCAACCCCTAAGCATGTTAGGGGTTACTCCTGCAGGTACCACTGTGATTCAGAATATCCCAGTGCAGCATGTTGTGCCTAATCCATCATTTCAATCTGTTACAGTATTGCAGAGTCCACATGCTGTAAATTCTCTTCCTCCTGAACAACATGTCGTGGTAAATGATTCTTCAACTCTTGGGGTCCATCCATCTCACCTCCATAGTGCCTTTGCAGGTGGTTCTATTGTTCCTAATGTTGTGACTGCCAATTCAGTGATAGGTACCCCAGTTGGAGGAGCTGAGGTACTTGTTAATACCACCATGGCAACTCTGCCTAGGACCCCAACTCTTCCCCAGCAGTTTTCATCTGTGTTGCCTCATCTCACGCCTCCTGTGGCACAAACATTATCACCATCTGGAAACCCAGGAAATGTAAAACTCACAAAGGTAACTGTTGCAACTACATCTTGTACTACTACAAAGGCTACTATTAACATTGCCAGTAGTGAAGCAGCAGCAGTTACAAGTAATAAAAGTAACAATATCACTAGCAGAGAGGAGGCGATAAAAGTGCCACTAGAAGCTAAAACTGCTGAAATGTCTTCTGTTGTGTCACAGACTGCACGAAGTATTGGCGTTCAGAGTGGAGATATGGAACATAATGCAGCTGTACAGACAACAGGATCAACTGATGTTTCAACAAACCCGGTGAATCTGCCTTCTCAGCTGACTTGTGTTAATTCAGAAGACAGTCAATCAACAAAACAAAGTTTGCCTGAAGCAGCAACTTATGAGGTTAGGCAGAAAAGTGATGGAGAAAACAGCAATACTTTACTTTCTTCAGAAGGTGAAACCTGTAAAACCACTTGGCTTGACCCGGTTAACCTTTCTGCAGCTGTTAGAGCTGTTGTACAGGAACAAAGTGAAAACATCGAGGAGGTAGCATCCTTAAATCCTAGTAACATTAGTAGTTCTAATGAAGTTTTTAATGAAAAAATTGGAGATTCTGGACAGAATATTATGAAATGTAGTACTCCGATACAGAATGAAACATCTCATACTCTACAAAGTATTTATCCAGAAAATACTGAAGGTGGCAGTGAAAGTAATTCGGTTCTTGATTTGCGCACAGCAGGATCATCAGTGCAGTATAACGAAGAAAACTTGGTGCTCTCTCAAGAAAATGGTTCTATAATTAATGCCTATAATGAAGTACTGAATGAAGTAGTTGGTGAATCTGGCATTAATTTAGATGTCTGGAATGAACCACAGTTACCTTCCTTGCAGCCTGAAGCTGGAGATAATGTTGCTGAGAATGCATCTACAACATCATCTGATACTTCAGAACAGGCATGTAGTGATGGTCATGTAACTAGTGATTCTGGTGTGGAATCAAGTCAAGAACCAATGAATTTAGCATGCATTAGGGAAGACAGAATTGAAGACATAGAAATGGATAGTTCTGTGTGTGAACCTACAAATGGGGAAGAAATGTCTCTTTTTCTTTCCTTTGATAATGCTGCAGATAATCAGGATGAGCATGACGAAGAACAAAGAATGCCAAGGAGAAGAGGAATTAAACGCCATAGAAGGGAGATGGTTTTATCGCATGATGGACACAAAAGTCAAGAATCTGAAGGTAAATTATTTCATTCTTTTAAAATTATTTGCGAGTAATTTTGCTCATAAAAATGAGTGAAATAATTGAATTCATTTTTAATCCAAGCTATTTTTATTGCTAATCTGCCAGTATATGGATTACTATAATAATGTAAGAATTTGTATATTGATTTATTGTTTATCATAATAATTAATTGTTCTGTATACTAAATTTAAAGATCTTGTTTTTAAATCGGAAATAAGTGTAAATTATTTATAATTAATGTTTAAGAGGGTTACTTTGCTTTTCAGTTTGGTACGAGTGGCCAAAATCATGTAATTCTGTGTGTTCTTTAGTAGTACAGCAATCCCTCGATTAGTGTGTCTAATGCGTTCTTTAAAACAGGCACATTAATCGAAAATGCACTAATCGAATATAATAACCTATGGGAAAAAGTATAATTCTTTCCTCAAATTTCTTTTTTGAACCTTAATTTTTTTATAAAAGAATTATGGTATGTCTCAGGGCCTAATTAAAGGAAAACCATGAAGATGAAAGACAATAAAACATATTCAGAATATAAATTTTATTATTCTACTTAACAAAGAATTGAACTAACGTAGTTTGGCGGGCATTTTGTTTCTTTTTTTCATACCACCGATGGTCAGGGTCAGCCTCTAAGCATTACTGCTTAAAAACTTCGATAGTACGAAAAATATTTTCAAATTGTTTCTGTGAAAATATTTCTGTGTTTCTGTGGCTGACTATCAGTGGTTAAATTTTCTTCATATTCTTCGGGATCTTCCTGCTGTGCATCTAAATTTAGCAGGTTGGAATCACTCAATTCTTCAGAATGAGATTTAATTAACTCTTGGATGTTATCATTGAAGGGGAGAAAGAAATGAAGGACGTACGAATTGGTAGCCAACATGCGAAATCCGTAATTTATAGATAAAATTTCCCAACTGTTATACAAGCAAAATAGTTAACACTTTAAAAACTACGATGATCATAAAAGAGAAGTTAATTTTCCGACGTGTAATAATAAACAACTTATCCCAGAAGACAGATTGATTACCCTATTATCGGAATGGATTCTCCTTTTTGTGACATGCGCAGAAGTGTCGAAGGGTCTCGAATCTGTAGACGTACTATAGCAGACGACATAAATTTTGGCTGTAAAAATTTGGAACATAGTGTACATGGAAGTAGTGTAGTATGCCATTAAAAATAACTCTGTAAAATATTTTAAATCGGTAACTAAATTATTTCAGTCTGTGAGTGATTTTTTAAAATAGTTAGCCATAAAAATGCACAGATAGAAAATTTTTAAAATCTATTAACATTTATTTTTACGATGTATATAGGCACACTAATCGAATTTTAGAGGTGCACTAATCAAATTTGGGTATCGAAAAAAAATGACACTAATCGGGGGTGCACATTGTACATTAATCGAGGGATTACTGTACAATTACTTCTAGGAAGCCTCGCTTGTTAAAAAATCCTTTCTCCTAAAGAGTCATCCATCTACCATCAGTACTAGGAGCTTAGGATTCCTTGCCAGTGTTAACTTGCCTACTGAAGACAATTTGACAGACTTGCATCTGAGCAAAGAGAAGATAAATAGCTCTCCAAACGTATGAGAAAATAATTGTATGAGCAAACGATAGAAATGTTACCATTTAGTCTTCATACTATAAAAAAATTGGTAACCCTTCTAAGAGACCCAGACTACATATCATTAATGATATGTAGTCTAGGTCTCTTAAATACAAAGATGCAAAAATCCTACTGCTTTCAGATTCCAAATCCATTAAATAATGCCACATTACCATCTTCAGGGAACATAAAAATTAATGAAATGTGCACACAGGCACTAACACTGAGCAAAAAATGGCTGAAGAAAACAACTGAAGTCAGTCCTAAAGGGTGCCACCTGGTGGGCCAAATTGGGTATTAATCTTGGCTGCTTAGACTGATGTTCTAAGAATGCAAGCCTCCCATATTTGGGGTAGTCTCATGCATCCAAATTTATTGAGGTTTGGGGAGTTTTTTAAGGCTGAGACTGATTCTAAGTGGAAACGGATATAATTCTTATGTTCAGATATCCTGATATTAGCAGTCCTGCCCGTTTGGCCATAGTAAGACAGTTACAACTACAAGGGACCTGGTAAATCTGAACTGATAGCTGAACATAAGAATTATATCCGTTTCCACCGTTATAGCCACTCGGGACTTGCTGACCATGCCTTGGACACCTGCCATAAAATATGTTGGAAGAAAGCTTCCTTACTACACTGCAGCAAGTTTAAATATGAGAGATTATTCTTAGAATCAATCTCAGCCTTAAAAAAACTCCCCAAACCTCAATAAATTTGGATGCATGAGACTACCCCAAATATGGGAGGCTTGCATTCTTAAAACATCAGCCCAAACAGCCAAGTTTAATACCCAATTTGGCCCACTTTAGGACTGTGGCACCCTTTAGGACTCTAGGACTGATTTCAGTTGTTTTCTTCAGCCATTTTTTGCTCAGTGTAAGTGCCTGCGTGCACATTTCATTAATTTTTATGTTCTCTGAAGATGGTAATGTAACATTACCGAAATATTGGAAGTATTAATTAAAGTTATTTATTAATATAATAATATACGTTGTTCTTTCCTTAAAATTAACAGTTATGTATCACCAACGTATAAGCTTATCTACAAGAATAAGTATAATCCACAGAGATTCCTTCGCACGCAAGGCTCGTCAATACGGCAAGTTAAAACTGAAGATCGCTAGAGAACTGAATCGATTAGCCTTTCTAAAACGCTGCTGAGATAATAATGTGATCCCTAATTGTGAAAATTGAAGCACCGATTCACTTCTCCTAAAGCTCTCCGCATATATAGACGTACTAGCTTCGCTTTATTACATGAGCAAATTACCGCTACTCACTTCCTCTTGGCCAACACTAACGAGGCTATTCGTATGCTAGAAGAAGAGCTTACCGCTACGCTAAATGATGATTTTTGGACGATCCTCTTCGACGTCTCTAATTATTCAGCAAATAAGGAATTCCAAAAAGAACGTTGTCGGCAGATCAAAAAATTCGAAAGTTTGAAAAAGAACTCAATTAGCAAACCTCAATTGCCTCTGAACACAGTAATAAACCTGTCATCCCTAACCTTGAAGCCTGAAGCTATCAGCGCGCTCTCCCTAGGCCACAACTTCACTATAACGCCGAAAAAAATCCCTTCTGAAAAAATAATGATTCAATTGGAACGTAATATTCGCAACCTTCCCAACCATATTGCCAACAATATCAGACTAGATGCAGCCAGTGTTTTCACTAAAGTTAGACCTCCAAAATGCAACCTTTCTAAAGAAGAATTCAAAGCTTTACAGGAATTAAAAAATAACAGTAAATAATAATTACTAAAGCGGATAAGGGAAATGCCACTGTAGTTCTAAACAAATCTGACTACATAGGTAAGCCTTCCTCCTTGCTGTTAGATAGGTCTACTTACCTCCCTGTAGAATATGATCCTACTAGCTCCCAAATCAGAACACTCCATAGGCTCCTTAAGAAGGTTACTTCTTGGCCTGTGGAAATTACTAATAAACTAAAACCTTTTAACTCTAGACCCACCCACCCCAGAATATATGGACTTCCAAAAATCCATAAACAGAATGTGCCATTACGTCCCATTGTGGACGGCATCGATTTCCCCACATACAAACTAGCCAAACATTTAGTCAAAGTGCTTACACAATATACTGGCAACACACCTTCACACATCAAAAATTCAGCCCACTTTAAAGCCAGTATAGAAAACCCCTCACTCCAACACACTGACATAATGGTCAGTTTTGATGTTTGCTCCTTATTCACCAATGTCCCATTCAAAGATACTTTAGACCTCATCCGAGGCAAATTTCCTCCCAATATCTCAGCCCTATTTCAGTTCACCATGAACTCAGGTTATTTCGTTTGGCAAGGAAAATTCTACAAACAAATAGAAGGGACTGCCATGGGGTCTCCACTCTCCCCACTTCTGGCCAACTTGTTTATGGAGACCTTCGAAGAAAAAGCTTTAAACTCAGTCCCACTTAACCTATTGTTTGGCTACGCTATGTAGATGATGTCTTTGTTATTTGGCCGCATGGCCTAGACACACTTGAAAACTTCCTTTCACACCTAAACAATCAACATCCTAGGATACAGTTTACCTTAGAAAAAGAGAACAATAACAAGCTCCCTTTCCTAGATACTCTGATTACACGCCAGCCTAATGATCCCTGGCTTTCTCAGTTTACAGAAAACCTACATATACAGGTAGATATATTCACCAGTGTTCACACCATCCCCCCCTCCCAACAGTATGGGATTATAAAAACCCTATAAAATAGGACAAAATTAATCAGTTCAGATAACAGTGCCCTTACTACTGAACTTATTCATATTCTTAACACCCTTTGTAGACAATGGATACAACCCCCATAAAATCCAAAAAATATTAAAACCAGTTAACCCCAACCCCCCTCCCTCCCTCCACAACAAGGACTACTCTAAATCTATCACTATTCCTTATATTCGTGGTACTTCTGAAAAGTTAACAAAAATCTTAAAAAAAATATGATTAACAACTTGTTACAAACCATATCAAAAATTGGCATCTCTTATCCGCTCTCCCAAGGATCAGCCACTTCCTCTAGACCTACCTGGAGTTTACCAGGTCCCTTGTAGTTGTAAACTATGGCCAAACAGGCAGGACTGCTAATATCAGGATATCTGAACATAAGAATTATATCCGTTTCCACCGTTATAGCCACTCGGGACTTGCTGACCATGCCTTGGACACTTGCCATAAAATACGTTGGAAGAAAGCTTCCTTTCTACACCGCAGCAAGTTTAAATATGGATTATTCTTAGAATCAGTTTCAGCCTTAAAAAAACTCCCCAAACCTCAATAAATATCGATGCATGAGACTACCCCAAATATGGGCAGCTTGCATTCTTAGAACATTAGCCCAAACAGCCAAGATTAATACCCAGTTTGGCCCACTTTAGTACTGTGGCACCCTTTAGGACTCTAGGACTGACTTCACTTGTTTTCTTCAGCCATTTTTTGCTCAGTGTTAGTGCCTCTGTGCACATTTCATTAATTTTTGTTCCCTGAAGATGGTAATGTAACATTACCGAAATATTGGAAGTATTAATTAAAGTTATTTAGTTAATATAATAATATACGTTGTTCTTTCCTTAAAATTAACAGTTATGTAGCACCAACGTATAAGCTTATCTACAAGATTAAATAATGCTACTCCCACCATTGTTGTTACAGATAGCCATATGTTTAATTTAGCACAAACATTGACACAACATATAACACATAATTCATTGCATTATAAAATCAGTGCATTTCAAATCATTAACTGAAAAATGAAAATAATTTAGTCCTCCTGGTGGTGGAGCTCTTTAACATCATGTCACTAATATTAATAATAATGATTCACAAACATTACTTTAAAAGAAACCTTAACCTAATTAAGAAAAATTCCTGCCTCGTGACACCATTCTGTTTAAATTAGTAATGCAATCCAGGTTATTTTGTATAGCATTAAAAATCAACCACCAAAATGAAGGGCTCTGCTTGCACTCTTTCTTGCTAACCCCTTTCATGGAGACCGTTTATGAAAAGGCACAGCTCTCTACAACTCTAATAAATTTAGTTTAATCCTTTATCCAAGTGTGAGCAAACAAAGTTTGCACCTGAAAATATCTTCAGGACTTTGGTAAGGTTGTACAACACCAGGCAACTCGTAGCAAAGGTGGACCAAGCTGCTATCACTCCTATCTCAGTATCTCTCATAATGCAAAAACACATCTCCTTGCAGATATGTATAATGTTATGCATTAAGGGAAGGGCCATTACCTAGACTAATTTTGACCTTTATTGAGGTCTCTTCAGTGGGTGCCAGGCCCAGAAGTGGAGATACCAGGTAGAAGCAATAGCGAGGTCATCTTTACCTATAGGAGTTGCTAAAAAGGTGTGCCACCTTTCTATTAAATTACTCTGGATTTAGAGAAAGATATTGAAAGTTTATTTTTCACTTGGTTAGACTATAATAAATTTAGTTTAATCCTTTATCCAAGTGTGAGCAAACAAAGTTTGCGCCGGAAAATATCTTCAGGACTGGGGTAAGGTAGTACAATACTGGGCAACTCGTAGTAAAGGTGGACCAAGCTACTATCACTCCTATCTCAGTATCTCCCATGATGCAAAACACATAGGAGTGATAGTAGCTTGGTCCACCTTTGCTACGAGTTGCCTGGTGTTGTACTACCTTACCAAAGTCCTGAAGATTTTTTAGGTGCAAACTTTGTTTGTTCACACTTGGATAAAGGATTAAACTAAATTTATTATAGTCTAACCAAGTGAAAAATAAACTTTAGACAGCTTTCTCTAAATCCAGAGTAATTTAATAAAAAGGTGGCACACCTTTTGGCAACTCCTATAGGTAAAGATGACCTCGCTATTGCTTCTGCCTGGTGCTGCCCCGAAGAGCTGTCGTACATCTTGCCACCATAATCAATGCCATGTTCCGATTTAACTATTTCCCCAGCTATTGGAAAGTCGCAGATGTGGTCCCAGTGCATAAACCAAGTTAAGATCCACACCTGCCTGAAAGCTATCGACCCATCAGCCTAATCTCAAACTTAGGCAAAATTGCCAAAACAACATCCTCTCCAAACTCCAAGCCTCAGTAAACGAGTTAAATATCCTTCCAAAGGAACAATTTGGCTTTCGACAACATCACAGTACATCACCACCAGCTACAATTGGCACCAGCACACTGGAGCAGTTTTCTTCGACATAGCAAAAGCTTTTGATAAGATATGGCACTTTGGATTACTACACAAACTCATCTCAGCAGGCATAGCATCAAGAATCGTCCACCTAATTAAATCTTACCTCCAGGACAGACACATACAAGTCAAAATAAACGGAACAGTTTCAAGTCAGCGACGGATCTCTGCTGGAGTTCCCCAAGGTTCCCTGCTGGCACCGATCTTATTCTTGATATATATGGCAGACATCTTACACAACCCAATGTCATCCATCTTAGCACTCTATGCGGATGACACAGCAGTACTTGCCAGATCTCTACAACCACATCTCATTACTAAAAAACTGCAAGAAACCTACTAAAACTAGAACAATGGTTCTCCAAATGGAGATTACAAGTGAATCCCCAAAAGAGTATAGTGATGCTTTTCACCAGAAGATTGGCAACTCCCAAGGGGGACCTTTATCTATTCAACACCAAAATCCCCTGGCAAACAGAAACCAAGTATTGTGGGGTAATTCTAGACAAAAGATTAACGTTCAACCCACACATCAAAGCCTTATGCGCGAAAGCATCTAAAACCATCGCACAACTTTACCCTCTAATAAATAGAAAAAGCAAGCTAAATGCCAGAATCAAAGTACTCCTCTACCTGCTGACGACCCGCCCTATAATAACATATGCATCTCCAGCCTGGAGCCACACATCCAACACCAACATCCTCAGACTGCAGAATAAGTGTTTGCGCATGATCATGGATGCACTGTGGTTTGTGAGAAACGTCCAACTGCATAGAGATAGAAACATCCCTTACATCTACTCCTTCCTACAAACTACAGCGGAAAAATCAAATACAAGAGGCCAAAAGCCATCCTAAATACTAGCAACAAAATCTGTTCACAGTTATCTGTGGCCTGATCAGTGTCTTGTACAATGGAATCAAAACATCCTTACTTTTGCATGTCATTCCCATAATCACTGTACTGTCCTCACAATTTTAGCAAAATATCCACGAAATTTCAAGTCTCTATCCACTACAACCCTCAAATTTTTCATCTCCTCCACCTCCTCCAAAATATCCCCACCAATCCTTGCATTCCATCTTTGCATCCCAAATTTTCTAAGACTCATGTGGAAAATGTATGTTAAACGTGTTAACTACCTGGAACATTCCTTCAATACATGCAGCAATATACAATCAAGTCCCATGGACTTGTTGACATTAAGTTTACTCACTTCCTCATATACCTCCTACTCACTCACCATCAGTGGTTCCTCCCCTTACACTTTGTAACATTAAACTGACATCTCCACACACTGCCCAGTCAGACAGTCTGTTTAGGTCCTCTTGCAAAGCTACAACATCTGCTGTACTTCTCATAACTTTCCCCAACTTTGCATCATCTGCAAACAACTGTATATTACCATTTAAGCCCTTTCCAGTATCATTTATATACAACAATGGTGCCCCAAAACAGACCCCTGGGGCATGCCACTAGTGACTTTCCTCGTCTGGGATATCACTCCCCCCATACACAACCTGTTGTTACCTATCAGAGAGCCACTGTTCAGTCCAAGGCACTAATCTACTATCCAACCCCATCTGTTCCAATTTAACTACTAGGTTGTCATGTGGTAATCTATCAAGCCTTTGCAAAATCTAAATATACTACTGTATATGTATCCCCTTGTCCCCAGTGTATCACCTAGTTATAATAATTAAGCAGATTGTTAAAACACAATTTCCTTTAGCAGACCCATGGCTGTCCCTTAATGAGAATTCCACTGCTGGCCACCCAGTTCTGAATCCTTGTTCTCACTAGCTTCTCTAGCACCTTGCCCATAACTCCAGACAAGCAGATTGGCCTATAATTCAAAGCCTTAGTCTTATCACCTCCTTTATGAAGCTGAACAATTTTGCTATTTTTCTATTCCTTTTGAGCCCTGGGCTAATCTAAGACTCATGTGGAAAATCTATGTTAAAGGAGTTAACTACCTGGATCATTTCCTCAATACATGCAGCGATATACCATCAAGTCCCATGGACTTGTTGACATCAAGTTTACTCACTTCCTCATATACCTCCTGCTCACTCACCATCAGTGATTCCTCCCCCGTTCCCACTGTTCTCAAGTTCTGCGTTATGTTGCAATCACAAGGATGGAATACTTTAATGAACTACTCATTTAACACCTCTGCAATATCCTCCTTAGTGTTTATCATTCTCCCATCATCACTGACCAACATCATCCTTCCATAATCATTCTTCCTTCTCCTGGCCACATCAAAAAATTCTCTAGGTTTTCTTTTAGTTTCATTTGCTAACTGCTGCTCATACTGCACTTTTGCTACCCTAACTAACTGAGTCATCTTCCTTGCTTGCTCTTTGTGCCACCCCCATAATGCCTTTTTCTTCCAGATTGCATTTTTCACTTCAGTCATCTATTTTACACCTACCTTATTTAATCTCCTGACCTTTGGAATACTCTCAGTCATTGTCTCTGCCAGATAATTCCTGAGTAGAGACCAAGCAGCATTGATTTTCTTCCCTTCCCCTGCAGACTCATTCCATGATATTGCTGCAAGCTGACTCCTGAGTTTACCATAATCACCTGCCTTATAGTTCTTTGGTTACTTTCACCAAGGAACTATAAGGCACTGGAGGATGATGTGACATTTCATTTACATCTTCTGATGAGATAATCAAATCCAAGGCTCTTGATCCATGTGTGGCCTCTGTTACATACTACTTAAGGTAGTTATCCCTTAAAAACTCAAGAAATTCACTCTCTTTGGTTCCTGATGCACTCTCTTCATTCCAGTCTGCCATAATTAACATAATTATTACCATAATTGAAATCATCCGTAGTGATCACCATTTTCTTATTTTAGTGAGATGAATTTGTCTAACAAGATGAACCCAGAAAGACTATCAAACATATTATTAAATGGTAGAATTGAAGAGCAGCCCAGCAGAGGAAGACCAGAAAGAAATGGATTGACAACATTAAAGAAAGCACAAACTTAAACTCCATAATAGAACTTCATAAAAAGACAGCAGACAAAGAAATGGCAAAAATTCGCCTTTGAGGAACTCAACCCGCCATGAGCAGAAGAGAAGAAGAATTTGTTTAAACATTTCCTTTTCGCTGCCTTCCATATTACCAGGTCTATAGCAACATCCTACCAAATATTTCATCCTGTCCACCTCACTTCACACCATACTGCTTCAAAACCACTGTCAGCATTTATTGATATATTTATCATCAGTTGGATTACACATGAATTAGCCTCATATATTTCATTCTATAAAACAGCTTGTTTTTATTAAATTTTCACCTACTGATTAGAATGAGATGATATGCAAAACTTTTGAGTAGGTCCATATAAATCCCACATGTGAAAAGTTTCAGAGCTTGTAACATAATGGTTTGTGTGTAGGCATGAGTAAGGGAGAAGGAACTTTTTTTTTTTTTTTTAGGGCTGGAAGTTGTAGTTGGTAGGAAACCCTACTAACTACAAGAGAGGCAGCTTAAATAAAAGAGGAACAGGTTGATCGAAGTTGGACTGTAAAAGGGCAACTGCTACTTGTATTTTAATAGGCTTAGCAGATATGGTAGCAAAAGAATGGTAGACACCAGTTCAATGGCACAATGCCCATAAAAGCACTTATAAAAAAGACATTTCACATGACTACCTGTGAAACAGCATTTGAAGTGTCATTGATTGGATGAACTCTCCTCCTCTGCACATCAAAAATTTTTAAGAAAATTCTTGCTGCACTACCCCAATGTGAAAAAGGTTTGGTTCAGTTTGAGATTACTGTAGAGTTAGTAGATGAAAAGGAGCATCATGAGTGGAAAGGATGTCAAGTTAATTTAGAGGCCGAGAAGTAATTGATGCGAAGCTTTTTGTGCAGGAAGGACTAATGATAAATATGTCAGAAAAGAGAGAGAGAGATGTGAGGATGTCTGGTGGTATATATGTATTATAAAGGTAAGGGGAAAAGAATCAAAATCCTCTGTTAAAGGTGCTAATTGTAGAAATTCTTTAAGCTCAGGATGTTTGGGCACTGTGAGGTTGTGTGAAATGGGTAGGAGGAATTGGAAATGGGATGCACAATCATCAGCAGGACAATGGATGGAGTTATTGGTCAGTGAGATGTCATTTATGTATACGAGAAAGAAGGTAGATGACAGAACAGAGCCTTGGGCGAATTCCTACATTCATGAGTAAGTCTGAAGAGTGAAAGTTATCCACGGTGATCAAAAAGACAACTGGCTATCCAATAGTAGAAGGTAAACCAAAAGAATGATAGTTTGCTCATTGGCAGGTCTCAATACCAGTTCTGATTGAATGCTCTGGAAATGTCAAGAGCAAACCATACAAGTTTCTCTAAATAAACCTTTTCATGATATGTTTTTGGAGGATAATGGAAGCTTTGGAGGTCTTAGAGTGGCAAAATCCATACTGGTAGGTAGGTCTCCAGGTAGTGAAAAAGTTGACTGTTGATTACTTTTCCATTATTTCAGAGAGGACTAGGGTGATATTGCCACATAATTGGTCAGATGGTTAGTATCTGTACTTTCCAGCCTTCAGGTTTTGGATTCGAATCTCATGGCGGTATGAGTGTTTGTGAATGCCTTTAGGTGATAGATGACTTTTTCACTTAGTATGAGACCACCACCCTGCTTATTTAGAGACTTGAATTGGTTTGAAAAAGTTCATGTTTGGTCTCTAGAACAAACATCAATTGGGAAATTCCCGTATCAGGATTCCCACGTGACTCCTAATGCACAGGTGTAGTTTTAGCAGATGTGCATCATATGAGTTCTAGCTATTTGGAATTCCATTGTCACATGATTTATTTCTAACAGTTACCTTAATGGTAACCTATACTGTGGTGTCCTTAACACTTTCCAATCAGTGCTCAATTCCTTAGCCAGTTTTGAAGAAATCAGAACCAGGATGGTGAGGTTTTTCAAATCCATTGACTGGATTATCTTAAGGTATTGAAACTATATGAAGAGATACAGATGGATTAAAAACTATAGAACATAATTTCTTATAATTGAAAAATATTTTTCAGCTTTAATTTTTGGGTCACCTTTTTAGCATAAACCCCATTGCTTCTAAATTGCCAGATTGCTACTCCTCACAACAGATTGATATCATCTATTGACATGGATAAAATTCTTTTTGTTAGCTTGCAATTTTTACTCCACTTAATCTTAAATAAAATTAACCCCATCTCTTGTATTTAGGTAGTGGCAGTCATCCGCAAGATAAACATTTAGTCCCAACTACCAAGAAGAATATAGGGCTTTTAACCCCTTCCAATTTTTCACATTTATGAAAAATTGTTTCCTGAGTAATCTAGTGACCAGAATATTTTTTGTCTTAATGATATTTGTCATCTGTATTGTTTCCAAAGTGTTTTGTGGGTTACTTTTACACATACATGACTTTACATTTTCTCCATAATTCTTGGGGACATATTAGGAATTTTCTGTATTCCTTCATTGTTCTTATTCCTTATTCTATGTTTTACATGTTCCTCATGCACACATTCTTAACTTAGCCTTTTCCTTTTCTTCATGGTTACATGGTGATCAGAATTCATCATAAAAATTATGGGAATAACTACCATGTTAGAGTAAAACTTCTTGAACATGTTGCTCTCTAGCTTAATTTTATTTTTGTAACCAAATAGATGATAATAATAACAGGACTCTAGCATTGATGTGGTAAGGTTTTTTTTTTTTCACCAGAGGTCAGGCCAATAGTTTTAATGCTTGATCTTTAGCATACTATGTAAATTGTAGTTCAGCTTGTTTCTTTGTATCTATGTGTATACTCCAGATGATGACCTTAATGTGAAGGTCGAAACTTCAAGTTTTTATTTTGGTTTATATTAAACTGAAGTTTTACTCTAAAACAGTTTTTTTCTATAATTTTTATGATGAAGACTTAACTTAGTCTGTTTTATAATCTTTTTTACATGATGGTAAGAAGTGATAGTCATCCACAGATAGTAATTGCCTCTTGATTTTAATTGATTAATATAGTAATCCTTGAATTATCCAGCCACATTAGGAAATAAGTTAAAGATGCCAAGAAATTATATTCTTGGTTTAATCTTTTATCCAAGTATCTTCACTACTGGGCTACTTGTATATAGAGGCTAATGACTTCACATCATTTGCCTTAGTATTCCATAAGCACACACCCTTCGAGATGTGTATAATGCTATACATTATGGGAAGGGCCACTACCCAAACTCTCCAAAAATTCTGGGTGATCTATAAGATCACTCTAAATCTCACTGAGTGACCCTAAACCTGGAACAGCAGAACTACAAATCAAAATGTTAGAAACCACAAAGACTTTGCTGCTACCAGCAACGTGGTAATCATAGTACCTCCAGAACCCATATACTACAACGTGGCAGGACTTCCTGATGTTCTTGACATAGCAATACTACAGTATATCACACATCAATACCAAATAAGTACAGTGGATGTTCTCAGCTCTGACCACAACCTACTTTTACTCCAGCTGTTTTTACATTTACTTACAACATGAAAATATCCCAGATCAGGTCCCTACTGTGAAATGAACAAATGACTGCTCTATAGGAATCTATAGGCTCAATTTCTGTCATTGACTCAAAGAAAAAAGCAGATAACTGCATTAACAGCTGCCACTGCGAGTGTGTTGTGCACAAACTCCGACCAACTTCCAGATGAGATTAAAAACCTGATCCGTGAAGAGAACAGAGCCAAGCTTCAGACCACCAAACACCAACTCTAGAACACCTACAAGTGCTTAATAGGGCTACAAAAGAATTCCAATATGTGCTTAAAAAACTATCGAAATCAGCAGTAGGAGACAATTGGATTTCTTAGACACAGAGGACTGGGTGCTCTAGAAAATGACCAAAGGTCTATGCACAGACTGTAAATCTCTCCCACTAATCCATGGTGAAATGTGGTCTGGTTTACCATGACATAGACAAAGCTGAAGTTTTTGCCGACAGCCTAGAGAAGCAGTGTAGTGCAGGGAGCACTGCAGCATTCTGCAGGGCTCCGTGCTATCACCTCTACTCCTTGCAACCTGTGTGGCTGACATCCTATGCGATGTTGTCACTACAGTGGTTCTATATGTAGATGATACTACAATAATGTAGAAAATGAAATGCTTGTATTGTGGTCTTGTGGATGCTTTGTTAGAAGAGGGAGATCCCAGTACGAGATAAGTCAAGAAGCAGTGTTTTAGGGATGTCCATTTCTTTACCATTAAACAAAAAAGGCAAATTCAAGTCAACACATTTCTTTTTTTATCCCAATAATATTGAGATTATTGAATCTGCAGTTTCACGTCTGAAAAGTGTTAGGCTTTTAATTCTTCTTAAAGGTTTAGCCGATGAGTCGCATAACAGTACTTCACCAAAACTCCAAGCTAATATTTTGGTGAGGTCACATTAACCAGCATCCAAGCATGAATGAGAACATATAAACAACTGAATATATTATCTTATATCATCCATTAAACCTCCAGATCATATTTGAAAACCTGAAAGCATTGATTCTTTTTAAAATTTTCTTTAATATATTTCGTTTTAGTGTGATACTTATTTTCACCCTTGTAAGAAATAGATGATAATCATTTCCTATTTGAAATATACCACAATCTTTTATTCTGAGTCAACTTCAACATGCCATTCTTGACAATAATGTAATTGATAAGGCGTTTTTGTATTTTCTTCACTTATATCTGTTGAAAGTTTTTCCACTTAATTATATTATAAATTAAAGATGCCAAGAAATTATATTCATGGTTTCATCCTTTATCCAAATGTAAGCAAACAAAGTTTGTGCACGAAGTAACTTCATGACTGGGCAACTTGTATATAGAGGCTAACTACTTCACATCAGTTGCCTTAGCATCCCATAATACAATGCATATATCCTTACAGATATATATAATGCTAGGTATTATGGGAAGAGCCACTACCCAGACCAATTTCAACCTTTATTAAGGTCTCATCAGTGGGAGCTAGACCCAGAAGTGATTCCAAGGTTAAAGTAATGTAGACTGAAGTAAACTTTGCTTACACTTGGATAAAGAATGAAACCATGAATGTAATTTCTTGGCATCTTTAATTTATTATTGTGCATATATCTTTATGCTAGAATGTGTGTTAATAATGACAAGGCAAAATCCCTGTTTAGAGTCAAAATCCAGCAGGTTTTACCATTATGCTTATTGCTGCATCCTGTTCTTCATATTTTCTCAAAATATTTCTATTGTTTACTTTTTCAATAATAGTAACCAGTTTCTCTTTTTTTACCATGTTCATTGAGATTACAGACATAAATGACTATCTATTTTTTCACTCTGAAACAGACATGTTCTTCATACTGACTCAAGAAATTTATACATGTGTGTTAGAAATGTTTTATTGGTTATTAATAAACAACTGTTAGAGGGAGGTGAAGGAATAATAGCTAGTCTTCATGGTTTTAGTGCTAAAATAACCATTTGAAACAGTTACAGTTTGAAATTATACTCGGCTATCACTATATCAAACCTTATAAAAACAAAACTATAACAAACTACTGAAAACTTCTGAATGAAGTTCCATAGACATAATGCTGTTATAAAGAATATTCACTATAGCCAACTCTCTGCTATAACAAACCATTGTTTTGGTTCTTATCCATTAGTTATAGTGTGAATTGTCTTGTGATAGTTTTGTTTCTAAAAACTTATTTACTGTCAATATTTCACTCCATTGTCTAGGCATGTGTAATATTACAGTTTGAATAGAACATTAACCAGTTTCCAACCTACTTTGTGCTGCATGGTTCTGAAGTACTCATTGAGAGAGAATCACTTAACCCACCCACTGTACTACCTGTACTGTAGGTTTACAATGTATAGTTTGTGAGACTCAATAATAATAATAAAATCCTAGTCAAAAAAGTGTAATCAAGACTAGTACATAAAATACATTCTTTATATTCTACAAATGAATGCTTTTACAACAAAGACTGGATACTATAATTTATACTATATTGCTAATACTGGATATAATATTAAACTTGTTCAGTAAGCAATTGACATCACTAAATTTCTCACCTTTTAGTGAAAAGGTCATAAGTACTTCCACTTTTGTCATTTTCATTTTGTAAGAAGAATATCAGAGAGAATAATAAAGATCTTTAAACAGTCAAGCTATATCTGAATTAACCTTACTTAATTATATGGTTTCATTTTGGACTTCTGTCAAAAATGAACTAGGTTTCCTTAGTGTTCAGGCTTACTTTCATATTTGCATTCATATATGAAGAAATTAACATCAAAAACCCTTTACTACCTTGAACTAGAAAAATAAAGCTCACTAGTCATTGTCATGCAAGTTACTATATTAAAAATAATTTTTAGTTTTAAAGATTGTTTAAAGAACATAAAGCCTTAATCCACAAGTCAAAACTAAATGGAAATTATTTGCCTAAAATTATCTCAATTCTGGTATATCCTTATCTCATACAAAATACTATCAATTCTTTAGCCTATGCAACACAAAATGATAACAGCTTAATGTTAAACGGACTTATGCTTTTAATGTAATGTTACTTTCAAACTAATATAAGATGAAAACCATCTGGTACTGTGTGAAAGCTGTGGACTGATATTTGTTTCATTGAGTGAAAATTTTAGTTTCTTTTTCTGTGTATTAATTTCTAATCAAAACTATTAACTTAGCAATCTTATATAATATTAATTTCCTATTTTTGAAACCACTCGCTTTCCATCTTTCATACTGATTCTTGAATATACACACTGGAATGAGAATTATAATTAATATTAATTATAATAAACATCAAATGTATTATGATAGTACTACATGATTAGGTTTACGTTTTTACTAGATGTTTGTCAATAATTGAATACAGAGATATTCAATTATTGACAAACATTGTTTATATTTTAATGGGCAGACTGGTGTATAATACACTGATGAAATAAATTCTATCTTAAAATACACATGAGAATAAAGCATTTGTGCGGTTAATCAATCCTGAAGCAGTGAAAATATTTTAGATCATCAGTGCATAGAAATTATAGTCTCAAAAAGTTAAATTTGAATGTTCAGATTCAAATATGAATCTGAACATTCTGGAACACCTTGAGAATGGTACATAATATAAATTGTAGATTATAAACAAACAATTATCAAATCCATATGATGTTGATTGGATTTTAACGGTATAGATGCGAACACAGATTGATAAGAAAACTATTTATTGACTTAATTGCTATTTCACTGGTATTCAGCATCTTCAGAGTACACAAACAAAGTTTGTTACAGTAGTGAGACAACCACAATTCGCTGTTTTAAGGATACTTGTGACATAAGACTGAATGATATATGCATGTAAACACAAGAAAGTTATTTAATTAACCAAATATTTCGGTCTGAGGATGGTCTGCTATTTCCAGACCGAAATATTTGGTTAATTAAATATCTTTCTTGTGTTTACGTGCATATATCATTCAACCACAATTCGGTATAACAATGGGACTAGTATGAGCAATTGTAGCGTGCAATACAAAGACTTAAAGTCTGTACTGTGAATTTAAATAGCTGAAATATATCAGGGGAAAATTGTGGAAATTGGAAATCAGCTATTTAAATTCACAGTACAGGCAGGTTATTTTACATGGAAAGGGAAAATATACAAACAATTAGATGGGACAGCAATGGGATTCCCCCCCTCTTTCTCTCCCCCTTAACCAACTTCTACATAGAACATCTAGAAAAGCTAGTTATCAGTACAGCCACTCTCAAACCTAGTCTTTGACTATGCTATGTTGATGATGTGTTTGCTATTGGGCCACATGGCCCAGATACATTGAATACATTTTTAATGCATTTAAATAGCCAGCACCCAAAAATCCACTTTACAATGGAACCAGAAGCCAATAACTGTCTGCCCTTCCTGGACATACTAATCACACAAAAGCCTTTCCACATGTTCAAATCCATATGACCATCATAGAACAGCAGAATCGTGTGTGGGGATGGGTTTTTTTTAAGTGAGTGCATGTTTGCATATATAAAGATGATGAGCCAGATGATATATGTGGCTATAGGAGCAAATTATTTGGTTGGGCAGAAGGAAATTTAATTTTGCATGTGAGTAAGTGTTTGTCTTTTCATTATCGAAAGTCTAAATTTTGCTAATTTTTATTTTAAAGATTTAATTTGGCCCAGTGTAGAAAAAAAAGCACCAAAGAAAAGCAATTCTTTGGAAATGAAAATTGTAATTTTAGATCGCTTAGCAAAAGGAGAGGGATCTGCGGCGATTGGTAAACATTTCAATTTAGGCAAATCTACTAGAAGAGCAATTAAAAAGAAGTCACAATAAGAAAATCTGTCATTTCTGGCACAAAATTAAGTGCCAAATTATCATTGTACTCAAGAAATGCTTTATTAGAAAAAAGAGAACGAGTACTCGTAATTTGGATTGAAGAATTAACTCAAAGAAGAATTCCTATAAGTGGTTATTTAATTAAACAACAACTATTCGGTTTTATGAACAGATGAAACAATTGATGAAACTACTTCCACTTCCCAGGCTGATAAAAAAAATTTTTTGGCTAGCAAAGGATGGTTAACCAGGTTTTAAAAAGGAATGCACTTCATAACATGAAGATTACAGGCGAGGTTGCAGCAGCAGATGAAGAAGCAGCCAAAAATTTTCAAGAAAAGTTAGCCAAAATTATTGAAGATGGTGGATATTGTCCCGATCAAGTGTTTAACACTGACGAAACAGGATTGTTTTGGAAGAAAATGCCTAGTCGAACTTACATTGCAAAGTTTGAGAAAAAAGCAAGTGGGTTTAAAGCAAGCAAAGATAAAGTAACGTTGTTATTTTGTAGCAATGCATCAGGAGATCGAATGTTGAAAACCCCCTCCTAGTAAATCGATCTCTAAGGCCATGTGCTCTAAAAAGCAAAGATCTAAAATAGCTGCCAGTACGTTGGATGGCTAATACAAAGGCCTGGGTAACAACCTGTATTTACTGAATGGTTCAATAATTGCTTTGTACCAGAAGTGGAAACATACGAAGCAAAAAGCTCTCGATTTTAGTTTTATTAATTGTTGACAATGCACCGAGTCATCCTCATTTAGAACATACAAATGTGCAGGTAGTGTTTTTCCAACCAAAACGACAAGCATTATTCAGCCATTAGATCGAGGCATAATTGCTACTTTTAAAAAATATTACGTTAAGCACACTTTTCAATTTATATTGGATAAATTAGAAAATGAATCATTAACAGTAACTGACGTTTGGAGAAAATTTTCTATTTTGGACTGCTTAAATCATGTTGCATCTGCTATCGCTGAAATAAAACCACAAACTTGAAATGCTTGCTGGAAAGCAGCTTGTCCTGGATGTGTTGCAAACAGTGCAACAATGCAAACATCTACATTATCAGCCGAAATCACTACTTTGGCAAAGGAAATTGGTGGAGATGGTTTTGATGCATTTAACCAGAATGATGTAGACGAATCGCTTGTGGATAATGTCTTAAGTGATGATGATATTATTGGATATCGATTAACTTTCAGTATCATCGGAGACCCAGAAAATGATAGTGAAGCGGAAGAAAAACCTGTCCACCCCTCACTGCAAATATAATTCGAGAAGGTCTTGAAGTGTGCAATTAATTGGAAAATCATTTTCTTGTTAATGACAAAAATTCTGAAAGAGCCTTTAAATTCCAAAGTGAGCTGAAGAACTGTATGTCTCGATATAACGAGCTGTATAAAAAATTAGTAAAATCATCACAAAGTTTAATTACTGATTACAGTGTCAGAAGAAAAAAAAAAATCAGCACAGAACGGGGGGCGAAGCAAATTCAGTTTGTGAAGAAATAATTGCCTTTACCATTCAGATCTGATGCTCTATCTCTTCTGGTGATGAAAGTGATTTTGTACCAGTTCGCAAATGTTGTCGAATATTGTCTAATAGCGACGATAATTCTGATGACAAAATGTAAAAAAAAAAAAAAATTGTTACTTTTCAATAAAATTAAATGAATAAAGCTTTAAAACAAACTTAGGCATTCTTATTTTCCTGAATTTTTATAAACTTTTTAATGTGATTTTAGGTTTATTTTAATTATTGTTTCAGTTTTATGGGGTTTTAGAAAATTATGGAACGTATCCCTAATTTTTCAACGTATGTTAGGTCTTTTTTATGCGATTTTTTTATGTGCGGTTTTCTGTGTAACGTATCTACCACATAAAAAGAGATCCGACTGTATATGTTTATGAATTTTAATATTTCTTATACTTTTTACATCTGTTTTATACTAATCTTTTACATTTGTTTTCCATTCTGACTGTCATCTTACTTATTTGTTAAATAGTATATTTTTAAGAAATGTTTCATCTATGATTTTTGTTATTATTTTGATTTTTATATATGGTTTTTAGACTTATATAAGCCACTTATTTATTACACATGTTTTTGACATAGCATGACCTTAGTTGTCCTTGTCCCATTAAATCTAAAAACAAACAAATAAGCTGCAGATGCAGTGGCCATCATCTTCCTATCTCTTGCACCAATTAAAGGCAGATTATAAGACAAAAATTATCATCCCAACACAATCATCATGGAATTGAGAGACTAACAGAGTTTCAGATTAAGTCAAATTACATTATGGCCATATAGTCTACCAGGAACCCTTTAAAGTTCTTGTTTTGGCTCTGCATAGATCATAGTCATCTTACACACTCCTTCCTATTGATGGTTGATGACTATGTTTGAGTATATAGTTCTGCTGTAACCATCATACATATTTTAATTGACTACCCTCATGTCATTGTTGAATACCATCATTTTTCATCACGTTTAGCAAGTTGTTTCTGTCTGAACTTTATACAAACTCCAATTTTATCTGATTACTCTAATACATTGTTTTTAAATTTATACAAAATATTAACATTTACAGGTGTACACACACACACACACACACACACACGCACACATTGTAAAGAAAAACTGTCTTAATAATTTTGTGTTATACCCAATGGTTATTATATTTAACCATAAACTTGGTGCTGCCTACTTAACACAATAGAAATGTTCTGAAAACCATTTTTTGAAAGTCCTCCTCACCCCAATGACAACCCTATAGTGATGTATTTCATGTTTAAATATGCTTTGTGTGAGACATCTCTTTAATTTTAGTTAAATCACAAGTGGAATATCATGCAGCTTCTTAAGTGCTGCATACTGCTTAAGAGAACAAGAAGCATTGAGATCATCAATTCCAATTCAGGTTTTGCTAGCAGATTTGTTAAATAATAATAATAATGTTCCTCTTTTTTCTAAAGGCCATGTTAGTTATGACTTCATTAAAGATTTTTAAATCATAACCCACCACATCACATAATTCAAGAACTATAATAAAATTAGTTTAATCCTTTATCCAAGTGTGAGCAAACAAAGTTTGCGCCTGAAAGTGTAATTTATTAAAAAAAGAGTGGCACACCATTTGGCAACTCCTATAGGTAGAGATGACCTGCTAATGCTTCTGCCTGGTATCTCCACTTGGGCCTGGCTCCCACTGAAGAGACCTCAATAAAGGTCGAAACTAGTCTGGGTAGTGGCCCTTCCATTAATGTATAACATTAGACATATCCGCAAGGAGATGTGTTTTGCATTATAGGAGATACTTAGATAGGAGTGTTGGTATCTTGCTCCACCTTTGCAACGAGTTGCCCTGGTGTTGTACCACCTTACCCCAGTCCTGAAGATACTTTCAGGCGCAAACTTTGTTTGCTCACACTTGGATAAAGGATTAAACTAATTTTATTATACTCTAACCAAGTGAAAAATAAAATTCAAGAACTGTTTTTCATTCAATCTAGCTTTATCAAAGATTGCCAGTAAGGAATGCCTGTGGCAGTTTTTTCATAGTCAATCAATGTGCAAGTAGCTGAGGCTAATCACCAGTCTCAGATTCCTTTATCAGTGTTCATCCTCTTTGTTATATTTCATATCTCTTTGTTGTAGGTGCCTTTTCCATGTCACCTCCCCCCCCCCCCTCATTAAACCACCCATGTAATAACTGAGGTATTCATTTTTCTCACTGGACACTTCACTGAATTTGAAATCCATGAAAATATTCATACTACTCCTTTTTTTTTTGCTGCTTGAGTGCATAAGTTTTTTTAAAACATTGAAATGTTTGGATTCACTGAATGATAGGGCAGTCTTAAGAACTGCCTTCTGCTAGCAGTGTCAAATGAATGGTTCATCATTACTTTTGATTTGATGAGACATGAAGAACACATCTCTATATATATTTAGCTTTCCCTCTTCTTGTACATTAGCATTGTGAAATACTGCTTATACTGTATAATAATAATGTAGACTTTCTTAAGGAACTTTTTAATTTTTGCCTCAGATGACAGGACAAATTCCCCTCCACTACCTCCTCAGCCACGCACATTTAATATTGGAGACCTGGTATGGGGACAGATCAGGGGCTTCCCCTCCTGGCCAGGGAAACTTGTAAGAGAAGAGGAAGTAAAAGGAAACCATGTAAAGTCAGAAGAAGGAAAGGTGTGGTATATTTTCATATCTCTTTGTTGATTAGTTATACACTTAGTATTATTATTATTCAAACACCTGCATTGAAAAGTGCCAGACTGTGATGGTGTTCAATGGTGGATAAGCTGACCAAATGAGCAAGTGCTATCCACTACCAAGTAAAAATAAATGAATGAATTTTTATGATATTTGTTATTTGACACTGAATTTTTTTTTTTTTTTACAGTTGATATATATATATCCTGATTTTTTTTTTTTTTTTTTTTTACCACCTTCTCTTTACTAGCTGAATTGTAAAGATTAGACACCAAGAGACAAAACCTTATCTTTATAACTCAGTAGTTTATATATTTAATGTCCTCGTGATATACAATAGAACAGTGATGAGCAACCTTTGTTCTTCAGTGGGCCACAATTGAAAACCTAATGTTCCACAAGCTGCAATGACATAATATTAAATACTTTAATATATTAATCAAAAAATTTTAATTTATGGAGTGGAATTTGTTATTTTCAACATAGATTTAAAATGAAAAGTTTATTTTAATTTGATTTACTTTTTATTAGTAATAATTTCACTATATACACAGGTATAGGTACATAATTTTTTAATCAAAATAAATTAAATAGCTGCTGAAATTTAATTAATGAGATATTTGGCTCTGTTTCTCATCAACAAGCTTTTCAATATTGGAAGGTATGTTTGAAATTGTGACTCTAATACAATTTTTTAGTCATTTGTCATCAAGGCGACTATGATTTTTTACAATTTTCATTTTTGAAAAGAGTTGTTCACACCAATAAGTACTACCAAATAAACTTATTATTTGCCTGGAATGGCAAGCCAGCAATGGAAATTTATTAGTTGGAAAGTAACTCTTATAATAAAAGTCAATAAGACTACTGTGCAACCTCAGATGTGTGAACAGTGATGTTGCTCATCACTGTTGATCATCAGGAACCCTTTCAATATCTATATTAATGGGTGATGAGAAAATATCAAAATTAGTTTCATTTTTGCATAAGTTTCTGAACCGTGAACTGAATTCTTGTAGTCTGCATTTTCTCTGCATATTTTTTCGTTTCAGGTGGATTTTCTTTTCTCAAAATTGGAAAATAAGCAAATTATTAGATTCCAGTTGCCGATTCCAAATTTGTAGTTTATTTTCAAAAGCTTTTTTTTTATTTTATCGAACATTTCATTAATAAGTTTGTTCTGTCCTTGAAGATTTACATTTAATTCATTCAAATGTTGAGTAATGTCAACACAAAATGTAAAGTTGCACATGCAATCCTTGTCATTAAATTCTGGAAACAGGTTGTCTTTAATCTCCAAGAATAACTGAAGTTCACTCTTCAAATCATACACACGCTTAAGCATTGTGCCACAACTTAACTATCGAACCTCAGTGTTAAAAAAGATATTGCCATATTGGCTTTCCATATCTCTCAAAAATTCCTTAAATTTCTGATGATTCATTCCTCAAGATCTAATAAAATTTACAATTTTAATGATTGGTGGAATAACATTGGACATCTTCAAAACTTATGCACTCAAATTTTCTTGGTGCAAAGTGCAGTGAGAAATAATTATTTCATGTCCTGTTAATCTTTTTATGTTTCTGGATAATCCCAACAGTCCAACATTCGTCCTAGATATAGTTCAAGCTCCATCTGTTGTTATACCGATGATTTTTTCTATTAGGATATTTAATTGATTAAGAACAGTTTTCAGTTCCCTGTATAATATTTTTCTGGTAGTAGTTTCTTTCAATGGAACTAAAGATGCAAATTCTTCGGTGATGTTAAAACTAGAATCTGTCCCTCTCACAAAGACAGCATGTTGTGCCATATCACTAATATCACAACTTTCATCCAAAGCCAAAGAACTCCATTCTAACTTAGAAACATGTCCCTGCAAAATATCATCAATCCTTCTTGCGATTGTAAATCGCAACAAGCGCTGATTTTTGAAATTTTATCTTTTTTATCAGGGAAAGCGGCATCTGCTACCACTAGTAAGCATTCTTTTACTATTTCTCCATCAGAGAAGGATTTCATTCTTTTTGCCAAAATTTGACTAACAATGTAGCCTGCACGAACTGCAGTATCTGCAGTTAATGAAGCAGCTCTGATTCTTTTGCAGTTGATTCACTTTGTCTTTACACAACTGTCAAATTTTGAAGAATGTTTAGTTTTATAATACCTCTTGATTTTATATTCCTTGAAAACAGATATCTTTTCACAACATATCAAGCAAACAGCATTGTCTTTTATGTAAGTAAAAAAATAGTTGCATATCCATCTTTCGTTAAACTGACGATTTTTGTCCTCAACTTTGCGTTTTCTAGATTTTGAACTCATTGATTAAACACGAGTTAATAGTTGGAGGGTCACATGCAGACCATGAGTTTTTCATCACTGCAATAGAAAACTGATGTAAAAAAAAAAAAATAAGAAAAGAAAGGAAAAAATTTTGTAAAGAAGCAATTTTTTAAAAGAAAAAATTATATTACCGTTATAAATTTATAATTTGCTTATGTTTTGAAGGAACTTGTATCAATAAGTTTATTCAAGAATAATGCAACTACTTTCATATATATATATCATTAAAGTATGATTCCTCATGGCATGACTGAAAATGCAAAGGTGAATGACACAATTATGGGAACTATTGTCGCAAGCAAATATTTTTCACGTGACCGCTTAATGTGTGTGCTTCATATTGATAACACGTTGTGCCTTTTGCTAAAATTTTTTTTAGCAAAAGTGTTTCAGCAGGCTGCAGGTTAATAGTTGGAGGGCCACATGCAGACCACGAGTTTTTCATCACTGCAATAGAAAACTAGAGAACAGCTACCTTAAGACATGCTGAAAGTTGAATTTTTTTACAGTTGTGAACAATATACAGAATGAAGGATAGTTCATATGAGTTAACTAAGTATAAATTATTATTATTCAGCTTCATGAACCCTTAAGGTTCTTAGCTGCAAGCACCACAGTTTTCCATATTTTCCTATCTTTAGCCAACTCCTTCCAGTTTTGCAGCTTCAGGTCTTTTATGTTCGTTTCAATGTTATCCATCCATCTTCTGCAGGGTCTTCCTCAAGGACGTCTTCCATTTGGGTGATGTAGAAAGGTTCTCCTCACTAACCTGTTATCCTCCATTCTTTCCAGGTGACCTAACTATCTCATGCGACTAGCTCTGATTTCATTTATTATTAGTGGCTTCTTATAAAGTTCACAGCATTCTTTATTCGTTCACCTTCTCCATTCATCTGTCACAGGATCTTTCACCGACCAAATATTTTTCTTAAGATTTTGTTTTCGAGGTGTTGTAATTGAACTTCATCAGCTTTTGTTATATTCCATGTCTCTGCGCCATATAATACAACCGGTATTATAACATTCTGTAGGTATTTATTTTAGATTCATATGACAGATTTTTAGATGAGAGGAGGTGCTGAAGTGAGAAATATGATTTATTACCTGCTTTATTACTATTATTACCTCATCTTTATTTCTGTTTGGATCTTATTATCTTTAGTTATTATAGAGCCTAAATATTTAAATTGTATTGAGTTTTTCAATATCATGTCAGCAAATTGAATATTTCTGTTTGGATCTTATTATATTTAGTTATTATAGAGCCTTAATATTTAAATTGTATCGAGTTTTTCAGTATCACGTCAGCAAATTGAATAGTTGATGGCTTATTGAGATTATTGTCTAGATACTTTTAAATATTCTGTTTTATTTTGGTTAATATTAAGACCTATTTTTTTGGAAGAGGTTTTAAGGTTTATAAAAGTTTCAGTTATATCATCTGCACGTTCTGCTATAATATCAATATCGTCTGCATACCCCAGGAATGATACAGAGCATGACACAGTACTTTTCATTGTTTCTCGAATTACTTTTTCTAAGGCTATGTTGAATAGTATAGGTCAGTGGTGGCGAAAAGTTTACAAATAGAGTTGCTGATGTGCCGGCGAGTGCCAAAAATTTAGAAATCAAGTTGATGACATGTCAGGCAGTTTTTAATAGGGAAAAAATTAATAGAAAATATATTAAGTAATTTATAATAATATATAATATTTTATTTATTTTTAATAATATTTATTTATATATAAATTTATAATATTCAGTGTACAATTGATTATGTATTATTAAATTGATTTTAATGTTGGTTTGAAAAAAAAAACAGTAGTTAGAAAAATAGTTATGCGTTGTAACTCACCATAGAAGTCAGCTGAGCAGGGAAAGCTCAACTTGTCGGTGAAATCCTTACCATATTTACTCGAATATAACTTGCTCTCGTGTATAACTTACACCACTAATTTTACTTTAACAAAAAATACATAAAAAAGTTTTGCATGTTACCTCGCACACAAAAAATGTTTAAAGATGTTCACATCGTGGCAATAGTAACTCGTTCTCCCCTCGGTTAAAAATCTGCCCTCCCCAAAGCCATTATACTACAAATGCAAGAAAAACAAGTAGTTTCATTCTATCCCTGAATAGTCTTTTGCAGTCTGTGTAATATATTTCTCAACAAATAATGTGATTCATTAGTTAGAGCCGTTTTTATTCCAGCTGTCTCTAATTGCACTATTATTGTCCCCTCCCACAGAAACTATGCTGTACAGACTCAAGTCAACAACTGTGTTTAAGTGCAACCATATGTTGCACTGAAACATAGTATCTAACTAAAAACTATTGTCCAATTTTTCAATTACAGGAAATAAGTGTTTGTTTTATTGCATTTGAAATTCTGTCATTATGACAGATCACAAAGACTAACTTCAAATAAAATTCTACCACGAATTGAAACATGCCATATAATTAGTGACCATATGTCCTTTATTTAAGAGGACAGTCCTTTATTTCACTGCTCTGACCTTTAGATTTTTTTTTCTAAAATGGCCATTTTGTCCTTTATTTTGTGAATTGAATAGTAAATCGAATATTAATGCCAACATATTTAAAGATGTAATTCATAAATTATTTAAATAACTGGGACTGCTGTTTCGTGGAAATGGAAGTATTTGAATGGGTTCTACTACGAGAAATCCCTCTGCCGGAGAAGATCGAGGAAAGTGTTTTGTTCATTTCCAGTCATTGGAACTTAAATATAAATGACGGATTATTTGATGAAGTTTCGTGTATTAAAAGTTATGTCACCAGTGAAAGGATCGAAGAATGGTGACAAAATGACGTAGTAGGGTTGAATATTTTAAATATTTCTCAGATAAACATGTATCTTTTAAAAACATTTTAAAAATCGTTGAATTTTGCTTATGTCTTCCTGGATCTAATGCCCCACGGAACAAATATTTTCATTAGTGAAAAATATGTGGACCAGTGAAAAACACCCAATTTAAAAATCAAAACATTGAAAGCATGCATTTATAGCAAATGGAACTTTGACATGAACTGAATACAGTTTTGTGAATTTTTAAAACACTAACCTGATTTATTAAAAAAAAGTTCATTCTTGTGTGAAGTATCAAAATTAAATTTTTTAAGTAATAATATGATTGTTTAAAATGCTATATATATGCTTATATTTTACAATAAACATTATAAAGCTTTTTAGTTTTAGTGAAATAAATAAACGCAACCTGTTTTTATTTATTTATTTATTATGAAACAATTTCTGATTTGTCTATTTTCTCCAAAAAAATATGGTCACTATACATATAATGCATGTGTGAGTTTGCCTGCCAGCTCAACCCAAACAAGCAGGAATAAAATTCAACCAAGGGTTGAAACTTTGTGCGAGTTGACCCCACTGGTAATGAGAAGTTCCATTGGAACGATAAACGACACCCCGTCGTGAATGTGTTAAAACTAGGAAATATATAGTGAACGTTGTTATGACAGTTTCAGTTGTTATGGAATTTGGTTGAAGAGAGTTAGCATTTCAACTCAACACTTGTCAGTTGCTTATGTCTTTGGGTCGCTTTGATTTTGATCTTTTGTTAATACTGCACCAATCATATGCATGTCTTCATAGCTGCTCTCTTGTGTAAAACAAAATTTAATTTGTACGTATTGTAATAATTTAAAAAAAGTTGAATAATTTATAAGCGTATAAAAGGATATCACCTGTAAATCGTTGACGCGCCAGCAAAATTCTCGGACGTGCCACCTCTGGCACATGTGCTATAGGTTCGCCATCTATGGTATAGGTGATATTGCATCTCCTTGTTTTAAACCTGTGGAGACATTGAATGGCTCTGACAATATGTTGTTAGCGAGGACTCTACATTGATTTTCCTGTACACACATTTTGATCAATCTGATTAGTTTTTCTGTTATTTTATTCCAAATTCCTTTAAGATATTCCATAGACTTTCTCGATGTATACTATCATATGCTTTTGGGAAGTCAATGAAGATATTATGACTTTCTTTTTTGTATTCCCAATTTTTCTCTAGAATTTGTCTCGAGGTAAAAAGGTGATCAATGGTTGATCGATTTCTTCTGAATCCTGTCTGATATTCTCCAAGAATCTCCTCTGTATATGGTATAATTCTTTTTAGGATAATATCCGACAGCATTTTGTAACTAGCATTTTAAAGTGAGATGCCTCTATAGTTTTCACATTTCCTTTTATCGCCTTTTTTTTTTTTTTTTTTTTTTTTGTGTGTGTGGATGGGAATTATTATTGATTCTTTCCAGTCTTCTGGCAGTTTTTCATATTTCCATATGAGGTTAATTAGTGTGAACAGTTTGTTAGTTAATTCTTTTCCTCCATATTTAATTTGTTCAGATGTGACTTTATAAAATCCTGCAGCTTTATTATTTTTAAGAGTTTTAATGCTTGTTTCTACTTCACTAAATGATAGCTCATTGATTTCTGGTAGAGTAAATTCTGTCTAGAAATGTTGCTTTGGGATTTTGGCAGTTTAGCAGCTGTTTGAAATATTCCCTCCATCTTTCAGCCATCTGTTTGTCATTTGCAATAATCTCTCCTTTATTATCATTAATTATTGCAGTTCTTGACTGATAGCCTGTCTTTAGTTTATTTATACCTTGAAAAAAGTTCCTTGCATTTTTATATCTATTCTCTTTAGCAGTTTTATCAATTAATTCTTTTAGATATCATGTTTTTTCTTGCCTAATAATTTTGTTTGATTCTCTGCCAGCAGATCTATAGTTTTGATAGTTATTGTTGTCCTGTTGGTTTTGAAACCATTTAAGCTTAGCTTCTTTTTTCATTTCTATTGCTTCTTTGCATCTGTTAGTAAACCATAACATTAAACCTAAAATTTTTTTCAGATGCTCTGTTTATACAACACTTAATTTCATTCCATAGCGTATCAATATTTTCAGTTTCTTCAATATTATTAAGCTCTGCTTTTATTTCACTAGAGTAGTTTGATCTTATGTTATTGTTTTTCAGATTATCAATATTGAGTTTAGGATGTTTTTTATTTTTATTGAAATAGTTTTTGTTAAGTTTTACTTTCATTACTGATCCTACCAAATAATGATCTGAATCACAATCAGCACCTCTATAGCTTCTAACAGTTTGAATACTGCTTCTAAATATTTTTTCTATTAAAATATGTTCAATTTGGTTGTGGGTTAATCCATCAGGTGATGTCCATGTTTGCTTATGGATGTCATTTCTTATAAATGTTGTGCTACTTATTATCAAATTCTTGGATATTGCTAAATTTATTAACCTTATCCCATTATCGTTTGAGATTTCATGTAGGCTATTATTTCCCATTGTTTGTCTGTAGATTTCTTCTTTTTCTATTTTTTTGCATTAAGGTCTTCTAAAAGTATAATAATGTCATTATTTGTATAGCAAAGCAGAAAGCTTGGGAATCCTTTGGAGAAAGATTAGACTCATCCTATGCAAATACAAAGTATTCTGGCAGACCATCTGCCACCTTTGAGGGAGGAAATCGTGCACAGCAAGGGCAATTAAGGCCTCTGATGGTGCACTTTTAACACCCGAGAAGGATATCCTCCACAGATTCTTATGCATTTATTCGTTTACTAACAAGCGAGAGCGGTGAGCGCTCAGATTCCAATCTGCGCACCGCTTTGAATAATAGGATATATCTTCAGGAATTTTTCGAATTTCTTGATAAAAAGTTAGGAACAGATTTTTAAAAGTACATACTTTCAGAAAATAATATTAAAAAATCAATTTTTTTTGATCCTCTAAATAGTACTGCCTCCTTAAAAATATCAAAAACTTACAAATTAGCATAAAGAAAATGCCATAGAGGAAAAACCTGACGTGATAGACGAGAAAAATGGGTTTGATATTTGAAATCAGCGCACCCAAATTAGTAAAAAACAAGTCTCATATAAAAGTCAGCAAAAATTGTGTTGGACTGTGTTATTCCTTCCAGAGTATCATAGAATTCATCCTGGGTATACTGATCAGTTTCCTCTGTGGGTGCATTAATTAAGGTTATTTTGAACTTTTTTGTTAGCTGTCTTTCATTGATGGCCTCAAAACTTATGAGTGACTCCCATAGCCTTCTTTGTATCATAAATCCTGTTCCTAGTTCATGTCTTCCTGTGATATTTCCACCATATAATAACAAATAATCTCCTAATTTATGTTCACCACTATCAATCCATCTAGTTTCCTGAATTGCCACTATATCCATTTTATATTCTTTGAGTTCATCACTTAAAATTTGCAGTGCACATGCTCTATATAAGCTTCTGACATTCCACGTTCCAAATCATAATCCTTTATTTCCAAGCAACAGGCTGAGTTCCATCTTTGCAGTCTGATATTGAGGCTTATTTGGTGCTTAGTTCCTAACTAGTAAGATTTTTACAAGATGAGGTTGTCGGCCTCATGCTTAACCCCCAACCTGGAGGACCAGGGGTGTCTCTCTTAGTCTGGACCCTCACCTTTGGGTGGACCCTCAGGACTATAAATTATTAATTAAGAAAAATAGAAAAGCAGTTTTTTAACTAATAAAAAAGCAGAGTCATTGGATTATCTTCCTCTTAACTGGCACCTGCTAGATAAATGCTGTTGACAGGTTTACAACCTTTCATGGGTGGGACTGTCACTAAAAAAAAAGAGATAAATATTTTGCAAAATCATTACAACCAATGAAGATTTAAGAGTGCGCATCACATGCCAACACACAAGACAGACTCTCAGTCATCATCAAAGGCAACAGCAGCTGAGAGGAACTGACAATAGCTAATGTTAAATTACTTTTTAACAATGTATAATTTACAATTATATTTTCAGTTGAATAAAAATATCTACCTTCTCAGGTTTTTTTTTAATAATTTTGGGAGCTTATTAATGTCAGGTATGTTGTACAGTTTTTTTTTTTTTTTTTTGAGAATTGCTGCTCTTACTCTATGGTTGCCTAAGCCAACCCATTTGCTGCTCAGACATCATGACTTGCACATTTGCTTTCTGAGCTTAGAAAGATAGAGAGAGAGAATGTTGATTACAGCTAGATGTTATTGTAAATTTATGATACTTAACTTTTGAAATAATAGGTTGTGCGATTTCATTCAAGGTTGAACTTAGCTCTGCTTATGCTCATAGACTTTTCTTAAGATATAAAGCAAAATAATATTTGTATTTATTTTATTAGTTAAGTAAAACTAATTACCTGGCATTATTGTAGTTGTATATTTACCTATGTGCATTAGATTTACAGGTCAAACTCAAAATATTATTATTAATGAAGTTCATATAGAATAAGAACATGGTCTCACGGAATTCTGTTTTTCTGATTTTTTTTTCATTCTCAGTTTTTTCTGATTTTTTTTTTCATACGTGTTTGTGGGCTAATAAGCAGCGTGTATGTGTGTGTGTAAGTTATAGCTGAAACTTGTGCAAAACAAATACACATACACACACATGACCAGGCCACATTTATTATCAGTTATTTACAAACAGTGATATTGAAATCGTTTCATTATGTCGTTTTTCTGATTTATTAGAATTTAATTTAAGATAAACTCAGATGAAAAAAAACTCACAGTACAGATATGGTAATGAGCACATTTATTTATTCACTTTCATCTTCACAAATAAACCAAAACACAAAACAACAACATGATGAAATTTCATGCCTCATTAAACAACTGTTTTCAACAGGTAATAACTAGGGCAAACAGTGAAAAATGAGCTACTGGATTTAACTCTCAACAACCGCCTAGCATCATTAGGATCCAATGCCTTGCCACGACATTTATTGTGTGATGCAACTGGTGAATATCTGAAAAGAGAGATCTTGGTAGTCCAACACTCATTAGCCTGCTTCAAAGATGGGCAGTCCTGGATGACTTAGCCAGAATCATTCGGCTAGCGGACTTTCCTGCGAGGTTATCTTGCATTAAGTCTTCTACACAGTGGTCAGGGGGACATGGCCCTGTTTTCTGTATGTGCCATTATGGCATCTGGGGTATCTTGGAATTCCACTCCCAAACAGTTATTGCTTGCTGGAGAGTGGACATTCATGTGTAGATTCAAAGTGGGTGGGGAGCTCTGGTGCTAAATCAAATTTCCCTTGAGAGTGAATAATTTTTTATCCTCAAGTTTATCAGTGCCTGTAACATGTCCCAATCATGTCCAGAAAACATTGCAACATCAATTAAAAACAAAATTAAGACACAATCATCAGAAGCAGCAACAAACATACTAGCTTTTGTAATATTACACTCGACTAAAGAACGTCAACTGGGGAAAATGTCACCCTTCATCATACAGAAAGAGTTTCGAAGAGTTGGCAGAATTTTCCAAGTCATTGAACAAATTCCATTCGGGAGACATTCTTGCATAAACAGCAACTTAGACTGACAGCATTTCCTACATGCAGCATCCCCTTCCATATCAGGCACATGTTCATGGTGGAGGAGATCTCCCAGTGATGATAGCCCTTTTCATTCTTATTCAAGTGTGAGCAAACAAAGTTTGCGCCTGAAGTATCTTCAGGACTAGGGTGAAGTGATACAACACCAGGGCAACTCGTTGCAAAGGTGGAGAAAGCTACCAACACTCCTAACTCAGTATCTCCTATAATGCAAAACACATCTCCTTGCAGATATGTCTAATGTTATGCATTAAAGGAAGGGCCACTACCCAGACTAGTTTCGACCTTTATTGAGGTCTCTTCAGTGGGAGTCAGGCCCAAGTGGAGATACCAGGCAGAAGCATTAGCAGGTCATCTCTACCTATAGGAGTTGCCAAATGGTGTGCCACCCTTTTTTAATAAATTACTCTGGATTTAGAGAAAGATGTTGAAAGTTTATTTTTCACTTGGTTAGAGTATAATAAAATTAGTTTAATCCTTTATCCAAGTGTGAGCAAACAAAGTTTGTGCCTGAAAGTATCTTCAGGACTGGGATAAGGTGGTACAACACCAGGACAACTCGTTGCAAAGGTGGAACAACTACCAACACTCCTATCTCAGTATCTCCTATAATGCAAACCACATCTCCTTTTCCAGGCCACCATTACTGGATCCAACACTTTTTATGTTGGGCCCACACACAGGCGGTTGGTTAGTCAACCTATAGTACATTAGTACTGTATATGGGTGGTGGGTTGGGAAAGGAGGAATTTGTTTACATTTGATTTGAATGACTTTAAATTGTATTCGTTGGGAAACACAGCAGGTTGGAGACTTTTCCATGGTGCAGCAGTTGCAGGGATGAAGGAAGAGGAAAAGAAATTTGTTCTGTTTGTTTCTAAGTGTACTGTGAAGGGATGTTGTGCAGCAGCTGCACGTGTTCCAATGAGCTTAGTACTGAGCGGGGGAATTATTGATGTTATTTCAGATGAGCATTTCCCATGGAAATATTTGTAGAATACACTTCCTGCAGAGACCAAACGTCTGTGTGAAAGTGTGTGTGTGTGTGGGGGGGGGGGTAAGGGATGGATCATTGATAAGTCTAATTGCCCTCCTCTGTATTGAGTTGAGCATTTTGAGAGAGCTTTTAGGGGCCCCACCCCATATGTGGGAGGAGTATTCAATAGTTGGGTGGATTTGTGACTTGTATAATGTTAGCAGCTGCTCAGGGGTGAAGTAACATCTTGAGCGGAAGAGAAATCCTATTTTTTTTTTTGAGGCTGAGGATGCAATGTTTGCGATATGTTTGTGCCAAGAGAGGTTTGATGTGAGGGTGATTCCAAGGAGCGAGATCTCAAGCTGTCTGGAAATTTGGGTATCGTCGAAAAGGATACTGGGAAAAAGTTGTTCTTTTTTATGGGAAATAGTACAGAACTGGGTTTTGTTGGGATTGAAATTTATGAGGTTAACAGAACCCCATTGTAGGATGTCTTGGAGATCACAGTTGAGGGTGGTGGTGGTGGTTGATGTTCTGTAGGATGAGGTGAGTTGTGTAGGGTAAGGCTTATCAAATGCAAGCAAGGAGTGTTCTGTGCTGTCATCTGCAAAACTGTGTATTGGGTTGGAGGTCAATTGCAGTAGGTCGTTGATGTATAGCAGGAACAGAGTTGGTGAGAGGACAGAACCTTGTGGGATCCCAGCATTAATTGAGTGGTGCGAGGATAGGGAGTCATCCACCATCACACACACACACACACACACACACACACACACACACACACACACACACACACACACACACACACACACACACACAGTGTGCGTCCAGATAGAAAACTGGCGATCCACCTACAGAAGTCCTGGGTAAGACCGAATGATGGTAGTTTGCCTAGTAGGCCTTTGTGCCAGACCCGGTAAAAGGCTTTGGAGATATCTAGTGCAACCACTTGAGATTCGCAGATTCGCCAAGCCTTTTCATAGCATTTGTCCAGAGATGGGTGATGTATGTGATTAGATCTCCTGTTGATCGGCAGTGGCAGAATCCATACTGGCGGTCATTTATTTAGTGAGTGTCTTCAAAATAACGTAGGAGGTGGGAATTGATGATTTTTTCCCTTACCTTTGACAGGACTGAGGTAAGCGAGATAGGGTGGTAATTGGATGGCAGTGACTTGTCACCCTTCTTGGGAATGGGCTTAATATGGGCCAATTTCCAGTTTGTGGGATAGATTCCAGTGAAGTAGGAGAGTGTATATAGGTGACATAGGATAGGGGTCAATTCTGGAGCACAATTTTTCAGAACAATTGGGGGAATACCATCGGGGCCAGGAGACTTTTTTGTGTCTAATTGGGACAGTATTTTTCTGATTTCATTCTGGCAAAAGGATATAGGGGTATTGTATGTTGGGTGTCTGGAATGGTTGGGGGACATTTACCATCGTCAGTTATGCATGCATTTGAAGCAAAGTATGAGGCCAGAAGATTGGCTTTTTCTGTGGGTGATGAGGCAGTAGAGCCATTGGGGTGGGAATAGTGTTGGACAGAATTTACGGCCAGTTGCTTTGGCAAGAGACCAAAAGGCTTGGCTGCCATTTAAACAGGCTGCTAGTTTCCTGCTTTTTGCTCTTTTGAACTCTGTTTTGGAAGCATTGATTGTTTTGTTGCATCTATTACAGGCTTCGGTGTAAGCTTTGAAGGAGGATGAGGTTCTTGATTTCAGCCAGTTGTGGTATGTCTAGTGTTTCATCTCTACAGCCTTGGCACATCTTTTGGAGAACCAGGGTTTCATTAGGGAATGGCAGTTCAGAGTGTTGTGTGGAATGTACGTATTCATGCCGGTGAGGATTACTTTGGTAATAAGCTTGGTGCATATGTTTGGGTTGGAAGGCCGGAAGTAATAGTCCAACCATGGGAATGTGGCATAGAAGTTGCGGAGGCTGTCCCACTTGGCACTATTATAGTGCCGAACTACTCTTGTATGGGAGTGTCTGTGTAAACGTTGTTGCACAGGAGAGGAGATGAGCACTAGGTTGTGGTTAGAATTTCCCAGGGGGCTCGCTACTTTCACTGTATTTGGAGGGGTCATTGGTGAGGAAGAGATCTAGGGTGTATGGGGAGTGGTTTGGGTTGTCTGGTATTCTGGTTGGCATCTGGACAAGTTGTGTAAGGCGTTGGTGATGGCAAATGTTTCTGCATCTCTGCCTGCAAGATCTGTACAACTGGAGGAGGAAAGCCATCTAGTGTTGTGGATGTTAAAATCTCCTAGAAGGATGATTTTGCTGTTGGAAAGTGGGATTGGAGAAAGTCAACTTTTAGGGAGAGGAAATTAAAGAGCTCAGGGTAGTTGGTTGGATTTGGGGGATAGCGATAGAGGCAGCAGATGAATTGCTGAGTGGGAAAGGGATATTTTCATCCAAAGAAGGTCAAAGTTGGGTGATTCTAGGTTAGGTGCTCTCTGGCAAGGTATGTCTGAGCAGATGTATGTGCAGACACCACCCTTGGGTGAAAGTTGTTGAAGAGCGAGTAGTTTGGGAGGTTGAGATAAGTGGTGCTGGGGGGAGGTGAGATTTGGGTTTCTGCCAGGAAGAGTGGGTGGAGTTTGGTAGACTGTAGGTGGTGGTGGTGGACACTATTCAGGTTGGAGTTTAGGCCACGGATGTTGGTGAAGTGGATGTGTAGGGTTTTGTGGGACGTTTGTTGGACCGCATGGATCTTGCACATTTCCTATGCAGTGCCTACCTGCCTGCTGGTCTCCATAGTGGCTGCTAGTAGCATCACTTAGTTTTTTTCACCAGTTTATCTTGTCTGTAGTTGATGGTCCAACTGTTGTCACCATTTTGAGTTGTCTTTCTTCTAAGCTGACATCTTCATTCTCTTTGTGTAAATGATGCCTGGTTGTGTACGTATGCACGATTGGGGGAAGGAGTCTTTGAATTTATTGTTGATCGCTGTTATTATTTTTGATGTGCTTGTTGGCATGTTGCAAGTCACTTTTATTAGGTGCAGAAAGTTCATACCATCCTTCCTTTTATTTATAGGCCCAAAACGATATTCGTTTTGGGCCTATAAATAAAACACCTGACGATATTCTCGGATTCGATGTTGCATTCTTCGGCTAGTTTCTTGATGTCCTCTTGTAGTGGTTTTCCGTCGGGAAGTTCAGAATGATGGCATTGAGTTTTTTGTGTTCAGCCTCCATCAAGTCGTTTTCCGTTGATGCGATTAGATTGCAAAGTTCTTTCACTGGCAGAGTGGAGCTTGTGTTGTGCTGGTTTTCGATTTGATCTAGCCTTGCTTCGACTGCACGTATTTTGTCGGTAAAAGTTTCCTTTAAAGCATTGATGTGCTGTTCGAGATTTTCAACACGTTTGCCTATGTTCAGAAGTTGTTTTACCGAATGAAGACACAGCAAACAGAAGAATGGCTGGTTAAGTTCGATAAGTAGCTTATGTGTAGCTTCGTCAATTTTCGTGCAGGAAGCATGCAGCCAGTGGCAACAGAACTCGCAGAATATGCCTTTTTTTTTGTGTGTGACACTGGTTTTGCAGCTGCGGCACGTAATAGGATTGTCTGTGGCGGTCGATGGCACTGAGCCAGCAAGACACGTGGTGCTCATTCGCCGTTGGCTTTTAGTGCCGCTATCTTTGCTGCATATGGTAGGCATCATGAGCGCTTACACGTGGCTGATTTTGAATTGTAAGGATAGTTGTTTTAATACTCTAAAAGTACTTACAGTTTGTACTGAAGTATTCCGCTGCTCGGCACCCTCTGTTAGTTTTCTGTTTGATGGTTAATTCCAATGGAATAACACTCGCAATAATGGTAAATTAGGGAGCACAATCTTATAGTAGCTTATTCACTGACCAACTTTGCACCATATTTGTTGTGTGGTGCAACCTGTAGTCCAGAAAAAATAATCCTGGTAGTCTTGCACCACTTTGACCTCTGCTTCGGCAAGCAGGCAGTCCTGGATGGCCTGGCCAGGATCATTCAGCTAGTGGGCCTGCCTGCAAAGCATTTCAGTAAGTCTCCTTCCCTATGGTCTTGGGGACAGAGCTTAAGACTTGCTGTGGTACCCTGAATGAACACTTCATCCTCTTATTTATCAGGGACATCAACATAACCCTTGGTTATGTCATGAAACAATAGAAACACTGATAGAAAATCAGAATAAGAAGCTGAAGACATCAGAAGATGCATTTAATATACCCCTTTCTTGATACTACATTCAACAGGATAAATCCTCTTGGAAAAACGTCACTCTTTTTCATATAGAAAAGTTTGGAAGGATTTTCAGGATCTTCAAAGTGTAAAGAAGCTTCATTACTGGAGATATATTTATGGAAGCATCAACTAAAACACAAACAGAAAAATTACTTTGTGCAGCTGGAGTAACCATAATTGGTAAATATCCCAATTGTGGACACCCCCCCCCCAAAAAAAAAGAAAAAAAAGTTTAACTTTTTCAGAGGTGAATATTGGAGTGGGTTCTTCTCATTGTACCACCTGATGAGGTGATCTGCTAAAAGTGGAAGATCAGGAAGTGACAGACATGAGAATACTCATATGTAGTGATGGTCACTTGGTTCTCAACAGGGAAGTCATCCTTAAATTCAGCACATTAATATCACCACTGTCTTACAAAGCCAGCTGTCTTTACTGGACAATTGAGAACATGAAATAAACATTACAAGGCAAAACACAAAAATGCCCTAATTGTGCAGGAGACAATCCAACTTATTCCTAAGCATAGCAAAGGTGAAAGAGCAAGAAGGAGATTAAAAAAAAAATAGAGCATTGCATCACTTATCTGGAAGCGAAGAGGCAGTATATCACAAAAGTGGCAACAATATCTGATAAGCCCGCTTACACCAAGTAGTTGTAAAAAAAAAAAAAAAAAAAGTGTCAATAGATATTGAAACCCATAAGTTGGTTCCCACATTCTCCCATTTATAAGATCCCTGAACAATATCACTTACTTGCCATCTCCTTGGAGCAAACGAAGGGTCCAGTCAGTATGGACTGACTCCTGAGGATATGCCAAAGATGGTCCCACTGCAGGAAAATCTCCACTAATTAAAAAAAAGTGATGGAACATGCACCATAGGGGTCAAATATATGCTTCAAGACCTTCTATAAAAACTATCTTCAAATGGCATGGATATTTTCATCCCTGTGCCCTTGAAGAAGATAAAATAATTCATGTACCTAGTGCCCTACAAGGAGTACATTATGAATTCTTGAATATTTTTCCTAATATAGAGGAAATGATGGATACTGTCGATCCTCATTTTTCTAAAAAAAAAAAAAATATCCAAGGCTAATGTTAGCAAAACTATTCAACATTAGGTACTGAGATAATACCACCAAAAAAGAAATTATAAAACCATTCCTGCAATGGAATTGTAGTGTACCTTCAAATATTGATATATCAAGGCTCTCTTGCAGAAGTATACATCAGTATGCTTCTGCCTGCAGGAAACATATAAAACCAAGACATGATCCAGCATTACAAAATATTACTATCATTCATAGGGACAGGGCAGCAGATGGGCCTGCCCATCGAGGAGGAGCCATCCTCGTAGGCAATCACACCCCTTTCCAGCAAGTCTCAGTATGAATATAGAACCAGTTGCAGTCTGACTCTCATTCAGAACTCTATTAACAGTATGCAGTATCTACATTCCTCTTGCCTCATATCTCTCAAGATGACCATATTGCAATTACCATTCCCTTTACTTTTAATGGAAGATTTAAATGGACAACACTTTGTGATGTAGTGCTTGAACAAACATCAGAAGAGCTGTTGAGCTTATGTCCAACAACAATCTCTCCTCCTTCTAAATGCAGGAAGCAATACCTTCCATATGCCTACCTGAATCTTCATGTAGAAACTCAAGAATTTATTTGGGAATGATTACTTTCCCATGATAGCCACATTCCTGAATGGGAATGTGGCTATCATGGGAATTCCTGCAACTGTTTACTCCATCACTGACATCACAATGGAAAATTGAGCAAGCTGACTGGCTTGCCTTCTGTCAGTTATACTATAAGCAGAAACTTTTATAGTTTTTGTATTCGGCTTTGAAATTATGTTGGATTTAATATCCACTTAATTTATATAATTTTGCATCGCCAAAATGAAGCCTTTGGCTCTTTATTTAAGTAAATGCAGTAAAACATTAATTTGCTATTGTCAGTGTTATACAGCAGATACATCCATGCACAATTTGTTCTTCTGAGTCTCTTTTATTAGAAGAATTAAATAAAATAAAACTTACTCTATTACTTAATAGATACAGTGAGACCTGTATAGAAAATATTTGATAATTGCAATCTGATGTTAAAAGGATCAGCATATCCTACCTTAAAGGAACATCTGAACAAATAGTGAGCCCTGTTTGCTGATTTAATTTGTACACCACCTTCAAACCAGCCCAGAAGTTGTCAATTTTTTTTACCACTATCAAAGATACATTATCACCTTTATACTTGTCTGGTGTTTATCAAACACCATGTTCTTGCCATCTTTGTTACTTTAGACAGACTAGCTGTTCAGCTACTATTAGAATCGAAGAATAACAAGATTATATACGATTTTTGGATTCTGAAGGTTCAGACCTTGTTTCTCATTATTATTATTATTAACACTAAACAGAGTTCACTGGAACCATGTCAAGATGCTACATTACAGTTGGTTCAAATTTGATCTAATTTTTGAATCATGTGTAACCCTGTGCCACTGTCCCAATCTTGATTGGACAGATTTCTTAGTTTTGAGAAGTGATTACTGTTAATTTTTTCTAATTTTTTATATTTTATTTATTTATTATTTTTAAATTGATTAATTAATTATACATCTATTCCCATGTCTTTTGAATTCTAAATAGTGTTTCCTCCTAGTGGACAGCTTCAGCTGAGACATGATATTATATGCCTGCTGTATGGCTTTTTCTTGTATTCAGAATGTAAATGTTACCAATTTTTCTGCCTTCTCCTTGAAAGATGCTCATGACATATTGAGCGAAATATATAGAATTAATAAATTATATTTAGTTTTCTCTTACATGTATCATGCCATCATTCAAAAAATATAGCATATCCAACATGCATGTCCTCTATTAAACAACTACAGACAGCTGTCACCAGTGTTTCTGTTATTTTCCGAAACAATTTGAATTCTATACACAGTTTTCTAGAGTTGCGGGGTTTAAAATCCAAGTTTCCAGAAGGGAACTCAGTGCCTGGGATCAACTAACTCAGGAACTGGTTGAAAAAAGGGGGCCCAAAAAAGAGTTCCTCCAGTCAGTGAAGAATCGAACTTATTCTTTCTTCTGGTCTAGCACCTACAGAAGTAAATGCTGTTTATACAGTACTATATTGGCATTTGACCTCTTATCTTTAAAATCAGTGCAAAAAACACAGAATTGTTAAATTTGTGCATATTTTTATGTGTTTCTTCCAATTTGCATATTATGCTTTTTTAATTCGCCAACTGACATGTGAAATAAATACTACATATTCTCTTGGAATGTTAACATCAACTAAGGCATAAATTTCATTCTTTTCATTCAGTGATGCTATTTGATTGAAAGACCTAGGTTGAAATCCTGTCTAGAACACAAAGAATCTAAATTTATGAACTTTTTAGTTTATGGTAAGTTAGCCATTCTGATATAGAAATAGCATGGCTTTTCCTTGCCGTTTCTATATCAGAAATCTCGTAAAACAAGCAAACAGGCCAGAAGAACATACACAATTAATAGGCATAATATGCTGGAGTCGTTGCTTTAATTGCTTTGGCCATAATCAAACAACATTCCATTACCATGTGTTTAAAATTAAGATTGTGTCTATTACAGTTTTGAAAAATTTTATGACATTTTATTACATTTCATTATGAATTGAAATAATAATAAGAAGCAGAGAAATAACGTGTTCATTTTCAAGCTAGATACTTTTAGCTGTGCATGATTTTAATAATTTTTACCATATTTGACAATTTCTTTTCATTAAGAACTAAAAAGCAATTTACCTTTCAAAATGTGAAGATAAAATAAGCAATTTATGACCAGTCATTGTATATTCTATTTATAAAGCTTTTTAAGGTTCTCAGATTAATAAAATTGTTATACATGACCTTGTATTTGTCATTGTTACATAAAAGTAAAGAGTGATATGGATGCGCAACCTTATTAAGAAAGAGATTCTTATTATTGTACAGACACCTCCATGGAGTCCAAAGACTCGTTGATAGAGACCCAAACTATCCACACAATCTATCAGATCTCTCTTTTAATCCATTAATAAAAGACAAAGCACTAACGATTGACTCTGGCAGCCCATTGCATTCATTCATAACTCTCCAAGTGAAAAATCTAGTCCTTGTACCACACTTTTACTCAACATCCAGGAATGACTTCTTGTTTTGCCCACTCTATCTAAGCTGAAACATATCCCCTGCATCACTTCTATAAAACCCTTTAACTAACTTAAATGTTTCTATTACATCCCCTCTTTTTCTCCCATCAACCAACTTCTGCAATCCACACACCTTCAATCTATCCTCATAGGGAACATTCCACAGGCTGTTCATCTTGATCACTTGCCTCTGAATCTTCTCCACCACTTCCTCATCCCCCAAGAAACCCAGGAGACCAGACCTGAGCACAGTAATCCAGAAGTGGACATATCAGGACCTTATAAGCAACTTCCTTATCTCTGCTTGTTAATGTGTTATTCGGTAGCCAAGTAATCTTATGAGCTACCTTAGCAATATGTCCTCTAATCTTCAACTCTCTGTCTACCACCACCCCTAAATCCCTAATTTCATCTATTTCCTGGAGTACAGTTTCTGTTATCTGTTTATCCCAAAACGCATAACTTACATTTTCAACATTAGACTGACATCCACTATCTTTTGCCCATATATATAATATAACCAAATATTTCCTTTCAGGTTACCATAGCCCCCCCCCCCCCCCCATCTGCGGGTTCACTATCCATGGTTTCAGTTAACTGCGATCAATCCTGGTCTGAAAATATTAAATGGAAAATTCCATAAATAAATAATGTATAATTACATCAGCAAAGTGGATACTAGATCCAACATTATTTCAAAGCTGAATGTTTGTAGAAACTATGACAGTTTCGTAAGTTGACCTGAGAGCTTACAAGAATACTAGGATTGTATTCTCATAAGCTCTCAGGTCAACTTACAAAACTTTCATAGTTGCTACATACATTTGACTTTGAAATAATGTTGGATCTAATATCCACTTTGCCTGTGTAATTTTATATCGCCGAAATGAAGCTGTATAGCTCTTTCTTTTAGTAATAGACAACTCATAGTTTTAAATTACCTGCCACTTTGAGTAGTTCTCAGTTATCAGATCAGCTGTCATGGCATCGCAGTGCTTGTGTTCAAGTAACCCTTATTTTACTTAATAATGGCCCCAAAGCACAAGAGTAGTGATGCTGGCAATTTGGATATGCCAAAGATTAGCCATAAAGTGCTTCCTTTTGAGTGAAAAAAGGTGAAAGTTCTTGACTTCATAAAATAATAAATAAATAATAATAATAATATAAAAAAACATATACTGAGGTTGCTAAGATTCCGTTCACATTCAGATAACTTTTATTACAGTATGTTATTATAATTGTTCTATTTTATTATTAGTTATTGTTGTTAATCTCTTGCTGTGCCTAATTTATAAATTAAACTTTATCATAGGTATGTATGTATATATAGGAAATAACCATAGTATATATTATATAGGGTTTGGTACCATCTGCAGTTTCAGATATCTGCAGGGTCTCTTGGAACATATTCCCTGCGGATAAGGAGGGATTACTGTACTTCCTACAACATTTATGTATAAATTAAACACTAGTGGTCCTGGCACTGAACCTTGTGGTACACTACTAGTCACCTGCTTTTTCCTGGACTCTGCTCCTCCACATACCACTTTTTGATATCTGTCCAGCAGCCATTCTCTTATCTGCATAACCAGTGTCTTTTCTATCCCCTGCTAATCTCTTGTCGCTTCTGTAACTTTTCGATTTCACTCTTTGTCCGGCGAAGAATAACATGCAATTGCACTACTTCCTTATTTAGGTCTATCATGTCTTTCCGCCGTCATATGTTCAATAATTCCAACATTAACATTTGCTTCATTCTCACCATTTAACTGGCGAAACACTTAATACACACTCGTTCACCAGTTTCATTCTCCTTCCATAAATCCTTTAATTTTTGCAATCAATACATATCACTCACTCATTCACACACACTGTACAAAATCACATAACTTGAAATCACCCAACAATGATGTCTTTGCTGCCATTGTTCTACCATGCATTGGCCCTTTCCCGACAATATTGTATTTAAACAGAAAATACAAAGTTTACTTACAAACAAATAACTCAATCACGCATCTCTATAAAACAAAAACTACGATGAAGTAATCTAATATTATTAACTAAAACATGAAAAAATGACTTGTCTTTCAGCAGCACTAATAACACAACACACACAATGCATTCTCTCGCTGTGTTAATCAAAAAAAAAAAAAAAAAAGCAGAAAAAGATGATAATGTGGATGGAATATCGTGAGAATAAGGATAAGAGGGATATTCAAATATATAAAGCACAGGTTAGAAAAGTTATATTGTATGGAAAGCTTAGTCAGAATTGAATATGAAAAGAAATTGGCAAGGTAGGCTAAAACAACCCAAAAAATGTTATAGTTGTGTTAGTAAAAGAATGAATGAATGTTGAGGAATAACTTCATTGAATGCTGACTTTGTTAGAAGCAGATGTGATTGTTCAAATAATGAGTGCTTACTTCACTAAAATCTATCAATTTGGTGTGCAACATTATACACAATGGATGAAGAGATAGAGGCTGGATTTTCTAGATTTGTTATATAACGTCAATAAGAATTCAGCAGTAGGGACAGGTAAAGTATTAGCATATGCTAAAGAAATGTTCAGCTGAACTAGTTAGGCTTCTGGCATATCTGTATCATTTGAGTCTCAGCTCAGAAAAGATCCTACAGGAATGGAAAGAATACATGATAGTCACATTTTACAAGGGTGTTAGTGCTATCTCTGAAGTGATGAAGATTTTAGACACATTCAGAACTCACTTGCAGAAATTGGTGATAGATAAGCTATTCTTTGCAAGAAATGGCATGGATTTACAAACAGGATGTAACATCTGAGCAGTTTGCTCATATTTATAATGTTTTGGCTGAGTTGTATAAAATCAATGGATACACTATGATACTGTTGGACTTTTCTAAGGTATTTAATAGGATACTACATGAATGGCTGTTGAATAAATTGGAGGATATATGGGATTTGAATATAAACTATTGATGCGGATAAGTGATTGATTTGGTGGACAGGTATTAGAAAGTGGTTATGGCTGTCAATCCAATGTTAGTAAGTGTAAGGTAATGCACTTTGGCATGATGAATTTTCCAACAGCATATTATATAGGTGGGATTTTGCTTTGAGAAATTGATGAGGCTAGGGATCTTGGAGTTATGGTGGATAGTAGTTGAAGTTCAAAGGTCACATAATGAAAATTGCTAATACAACTTGGAGGATTAGTGCAATCCTGAATCAAACAGTGACATGTAAGGATAAGGAAGTCATTTTGCCTCTTTACACAAGACCTTGATACCACTACATCTGGATTGTTGTGTGTAGATTTGGTCTTTTTGGGTTACAGGGGGATAAACTGCGGAAAGAAAGATGAGTTACAAAGATATCAAGATTATGGAATGTAGATTATGGGAACAGGTTAAGAGTATAAGGACTGCAGAGACACTAGTAAATAAACAGGAGAAAGAGGAGTGATATCGATAGTCCTGTGAACTTCTGAGAGGGTGCTGTAGAATATCAATTGAAATTTTTTGTTATATAGGATGTGTGGAGAGGACAAGTGGGCATCTGTGGAAGGTGAGTTTGAATGCAGCTAAGAAAGGGATGAAAGCTAGATTTTTCTCTCATACGTGAGAAATGTAGTTTTTAGTAGCAGTGAGTGAATGAGTGGAACAGTTTGCCTGTTAAAGTGGTGCAGGCATCTAGTGCGAATGAGTTTGAGATGGTATAATAACTGGTGTGGCTAATGTACAGCCTTTCTTGAAGAGTTCTTAATACCTGTAGTCTGTAATAATGATAAGTTCATTGTAATATTATGTAATGTTTTTGTGCTAATATTAACATCTGATTGTTTTAGTTGTGGGTAAAGTGGTTTGGAGATCACACATATACACAAGTTGAACCTGAAAAACTGAAGACACTTTCAGAAGGACTAGAAGCGCATCACAGAGCAAGAAAGAAACACAGGAGGTAAATATAAATTACTGATATTACAGTTGAACTGTACTTTATAACATAGGTATTTAAAATTCTTTATTTTATTTTATTTTTATTTATTGTTTTTTGCTTGATTACAAAGTAAATTATACTTGACAAGAAATGATCATTCTGGTTTACTCCTTTACCCAAATGTAAGTAAACAATATTACTAGTAAAATTTCTATCACATAATACACAAATACACTTTCTTTTGAACATGTATGTTATGCATTATGGTATGGGTCATTGCCCAAAGCAGTTTTCATGGAGTTCTTCCCTAATAAGACCTCAATAAAGATTGAAACTGGTCTCAGTAATCATCCTTTTATAATGCATAGCAGTACACACACATCCAAAAAGGAGTGTGCTGTACATTATTGTTGGCAAATTAATATGAAGTCAACAGCCCTACATGGAAGTAGCCTAATTGTGAAGATAATTCACATATAAACTTTACACTTGGTAAAGTTTTCAGGTGAAGAATGTAATTATTAAAAGTGTATCATTTCTTCTCAAGTATAATTTATTTATTTTTATTATTATTAATATTTTTGGAGGGGTGGGGTGGATAAACACAATCAAAAAGTGCTCATTTTGTTTGATCAACACAAAAAAAAATTTTTTCTTGTCATACCTTTTTTTTATACTGCAGACAGTTGAAGATGTTCCTAGCTGTTAAAAATAACCAATGCTTCTGCTTCATTTCAGTAAAATTTTTCAACATTTCTGGTCAGTTGAAAGTTTTCTGGTTTCATTATTCTTGATCAGTTTTATTTTGTTATTGTGGGTGGAATTTGCTATAGTGGTTTTTTGCTGCAGTTTTTATGCCAAGCAAATTCACTATAGTGAGAGTCAATTATATTATTATTTGTATTTGTTTCCTGTCATCATATAGCTATGAAACTTAGGAGAGCTTGGAAGATGGATGGTCTCTTCATTGTAGCTAGTGCTGCAAAATTTGCATGTTGCATAGTCATCTGACGTGTTCCTATTTACCCCTGGAACTGATCTGTTATTCCAACATCCTACTAGAATAATGTGGGACTGTTGTCTGTCTGTATGTATCTGCTTACAGTAGCCATTTTGTTGAGTTCCTTAGCTATTATAATATTGAAATATGTCTGTCTTTTTCTTCTTATTGCCTCAGACAATAAGAAGAAAAATCAATCATTAGCCTTAAATCAATTTATGGCTAATGTGGTGAAAAGCATGATTCAAGACCATAAAAGAAGCTGGATTCTTAGTATTCAAAGTGATCAAACTAAATAAAGTTCTTGTCTAGAATGATATTAAAATCCAGTAGTTCACTTATTATTGTGTAAATATTATCAACTTGACTTGTGTAAAAAAAGCATTATCTGAAATATTGAAGTACAAGAAATAATTTTTTAAGATACTGCCTTGTGTGCAGGCTGCCAGCATTTCCTTTAAATTCACAATTTCTAATAGAGAAAAGGTTAGATAAGTCAAGAACTCTGCTTCTGGAGACATTTCTTTCATTGCTCGTGGACAATACTAATTCAAATGAAAATTCACTTCAATGCTATTAGCTCATCAGAAAATTTTAAAAATGTGTCTATCCTATGATAAATTCAAATATACATTCTGTCAGTGATAATGTGAAAGCTTTATCCACTCATGTCACCAAGCCTACTAAAAGAAAAAAAACAAAGTTTGCGCCTGAAGTATTTTAGGGCAACTCGTGGTAAAGGTGGTATAAGTTCTCATCACTTGCCTTAGTATCTCCTATAATACAAAGCACATCTCCTTGCGAACATGTATAATGCTGTGCATTAAGGGAAGGGCCACTACCCAGACCGGTTTCAACCTTTATTGAAGTCCCATTAGTGGGAGCTTTGACCTTTCCCTTAATGCATGGCATTATACATGTCCGCAAGGAGATGTGATTTGCAGTATGGGAGATACTAAGGCAAGTGATGAGAACTTATACCACCTTTACCACGAGTTGCCTCAGTCCTGAAAATATTTCAGGTGCAAACTTTGTTTGCTTTTTAGAACATAAGGCACATTTATAAGGACTTTTCACCTGAAACAGTATTAACTGGTCTTATATGAGAATAGCAAGGTTTTTCTTCCCAGAAATATTTTAAATTTTTTAAATAATTAAAAAATTTATGGCACTTCAGGGAGTTAGGTTTTTACCCCTTAAAAAGTTTCTGGGAAGAAAAATCTTGCTATTCTCATATAAGACCAGTTAATATTGTTTCAGCTGAAAAGTTCTTGTGTGCCTCATGCTCTAAAACATGAATCCAGAATCTTTCCAGGCTGTAAAAAAAAAAGTCAGGCTCTTAAGTCTGTTTTACAGAGGTGAATCAGTTGCTAGTGTTTCATATTAGATATAAAAATATACATCAATACAATAATACTGACAATACAATATATTGACAAGCAGTCAACTAGTAAATAATTTCACAACTATATTTTTCTCTAAATTTTTCAAAACTTTTTTTTTTTACTTCTATAATTTTGTAAATCATCGTGATATTCTTTAAACCAGTTGTATCAAATCCACAGGCATCTAGAACAGATAAATAACTTAAACTATGTTATTATGTTAGTTCTTAACTTGCTGTGAATTTATATTTTTGAAAATGTTATTTATGATCAGTGATTTCATACAAAATGAAATTCTGTATTACGGTAATAACAACATAAATGTAATTTATTTGCAGAGGAAGAAAAATGAATACCCACTTAGAAAATGCTATTCAGGAAGCTATGCTGGAACTTGACAGACAAACAGTGACAAATGAAGAAAGTGAACTAGCAAAGGTATCAGCCCAACTCTGTACCATTTCCACCACTAGTGGGACAGGCAGAACTAGGGGACCCAAACATCGACGGAGTAGATAACAGACACTATTGTATACTTGTGTTTAGTGACAACTGCTTGTTACACATTGTTGAAATAATGTTTACGGTACGATTTTTGTGTGCCTCACTTTTTCATTAGATTAATGAATGGCATGTGGTTATTATTAACCAACAAAGCACGTCTCAGTTATGCACTTAGAGTTGTGTTTTGTTTATTTGGGATATTTTAAGAATATCTGTTGCCGTTGACGCTTGTAGTTTATAAGCCAATCATATGTAAAAAAGTCCCTCATTTTTTCTGTATACTATCACGAACACCAAAGAAAATCGCTATTGGTGTTTAACCTGTATACTTCTGCCATGGGGTCTTCTGAAGACCACGTTACAACAGTTTCATGGAAATCATGTTTTCAAATGGTTTGAGTAAACAAATCTGTTATAAGTACAGCCTGTGGTTTTTTTATTTCTTTTGTCAGAAATCAGGAGTGTAAAAGTTGAAGTTTTGTGGAGAGCCGTTGTTTCTGTTTTATATGCCTCAGATATAGGGTAATGCGTCCATGCTCAATGTAGTCTGTTTCTCTTTATGGATTTGGTTGTTACAGCATGATGTTGTGTGTGGATGTGCTTTGTGCACCCATTTTTAGCAAGATGCTCTTTCAGAGATTAAAATCTTATGCACATAAAGATTGTTTGAAGTGTTGTTTATTTAATACCATTAAAAATACAGACAAAAAAAAACAAGCTGAAAGAAATAATACTCCAAACAGTTTTGTTGTTGAAAGTTCATTAAAAATAAGCAATCAATCACTGATGCAATAATGATTCTAAGCTGATAATATTAAAATTTTTATTAAAAGTGGTTAACATCTTTCAGCAGAAGCTATTAAAACAAAATACTTGAAACTTTGCAAGCCATATTACATTGCTGAAAATACATCACAGCTCTCAAGACAAACAATTCACAATGCTATTCCGGACTTTTTTAAGAAAATAAAAGTATAAATGCATTAGAAAATGTTACATTACAAATTGTTATCTGAATGAATTTATGGGTTGTTGACATCCATATTCTTTCTTAGCTATGCATCTCTGGTGTATCAGGATAAATCTGAGATCTTATTACACCTCAAGCACTTCAGTTGATTACATGATGATGGTGTAAACAATATAGTACGTGACTAGGATCATCTTCAAGTATTGAATGAATTTGAAATTTTTAAATGCATTTTAGCCATGATTCCCAACATCCAAAATGATAATAGTAAACTATGTGTTGCATTGCATATTCTGATTGTTTTTGATCATTGTAATTATTATTATTTAATAAACTGCTTGATCAGCAAAGTAAAATGAATACAGACAATCATAAAAAAACGTGGAAAGTGAACTTTTTTTTGATTGTCTCTGATTAAAATTATTAATGACATTTGTTAAGTGGCATCATTCATTGTTATAAACCTAGAGCTCTTTGGCATATGTATTGTAAAATATTACTGACAAACCTAAGTAGAGAGTTCATTAAATTTCACGAAGCCAAGGCAGAATTTTAATCAGGGTGAGTGGGAGTGATTTTATTAAGCGTTCTTGAACCTAGAATTTGGTTTAGTAGAATCAGGACTTTAACATGCAATCATCTGAATTTTTTTTTTTTTTAAAGTTGACATTTCCATTGTTTTCACACACTATTATAATGTCTGAACAGAATTATTTTATTCAAAGTACTCTATGTAGCGGTGACCTTTCCAAAAAATTGTGTGTCAAATGTTATGTTAGACGCTATAACCCTTTTTTTTGGCTTATTATAAATGTTTGGCCTAATTTTGTCACTAGAAATGTTCTAATTAAAACCAAAATTGAAATGAAACCAAATTTTAATACATACCGAATACAATTTTCATTACATTCCACCCAGCCAATGTGAATTATTAATATCAGTAAGAATAATTTGTTCCCTCCCCTAAATATTATATATATAATATTGTGTGTGCATGCATGTGCGCATCCTAAATACTAGAATTATTAATTCAGTCTAGTCAGAATAGACTTGCTTTGTCCCTTTGTGTCTCTGCAAATTGACAAAATTGGGAATTAGCTAGACAGATTTTGGCTTGGCAATGGTTATTTTAAGTTTCATTTTTTTTTTTTTTTTTTTTAAACATATTTAAACCTAAGAAAGCATTCAATATCTCCCCATTTTATAGTATTAGACCATCCCAAACTGAATTGTTATTGATTTCGTGTTCTAAATGTAAATCTGTTTGTTTAGAAACATATAGTCTCTATACTGGATATTAAATGAAGATTTGCTAAACCGAAAAAACTAAATATTTATGTTCATGAAATTTCATTAATTGATTTCACAGATTTGAATCATTTTTGCATTATTTACTTTTTTATTTTCTTTATATATTTCGAAAAATTAAGTTGTACTTTAGTTGGGAAAAGGGAGAATTTCTCTACAAAATAGAGAAATTCTCCCTTTTGTCAAATGAAATATGGAGATATTTCATTTGACAGTTTTAGCAATGTAGGAAGGTCTCAATATTCAACTAGGATGTGTTCCTTGAAAGGTTGATTATTAAGGCTGGTTTTACCAAAGAGTTAAGTGTTCTGATTTGGAGATGAGTTCTCATCCAATGAGAAATATATTCACTTTCTGTTAAATAATCAAAAGATGACTTTAGTGTTAATGTACATTAACACTGTATTATTACTGACAATAGCATCATCAAATTCCTGGTGTGCATGCTCAAGGGATATACAGGATTTCTACTACTACTAATATCTTATCAACAGTTTTCCTCCAAATTAGTCTGATTTGTCATGCCTCCAATATTCTCAGATCCTATATTTTGATCTTCTAAAACACTGTACTGCTGTAACCTTTAATATAACACAGTGTGACCTTTCCTGTCCTTGCACCAAGAAACCATAAATCAACCAATCAATCTAAGGCACTACTAACTTCATCACTCCACTTAGATCTTGGTCTTTTGCTGAATCTTTTCCTGTCATATTGGCATCAAATGCATGTTTTTTTTAACTTTTCCTCTCCCATTCTGGTTAAGTGACCTTACCACCTGAGATAAAGCTCTGCTCACACATTACTGAATATTAACAATGTCAGGTTCCTTCCTTCCTAATATCTTCATTGTTCATATGACACTGCCATCTGTTCTCCACTAATTTTTTCCTCAGAATTCTCATATTTGTGGTCTTTCACCTTATATTCTCCATTCAGGATGTGGTTGATGTTTTCAATGTTGCTGCCTATTTTCATAGTTGTCTTTTTATTGTTGATCTTTATACCACATTTGTTATAGCTGTTATTCAGTTTAGTTAAGCAATCAATGCAGGTTTGTCCTGGGTTTATTTAAGAGTATAACATCATCTGCATAAGTAGAGCTGAGATTAACATGCCCAATTTTGATATCGGATTTAATGCCACTTTCCTTCATAATATTGATTCATATAGATGATGAATATCAGTGGAGATTGGGTATATCCTTTCCTGCCTGTTTCTAATTTTACATGAAACCAACTTCTTATACTTCCTTCAGTTCTGACTGCTAATTACAACTCAAATATAGACTATGTATTGCCAGATATAATGTCCTGTTTACACTATATAACTGTAACATTCTGAATTGCTTTTCTCTTGTATATTATACTTGACAAGAAATGATATTCTTGTTTTAATCCTTATTCAAGTGTAAGCAGACAAAGTTTGCATGCAAAGCATTTATTATTACAGGCAGTCCCCGAGTTACGAACGAGATATGTTCCTGAGAACATCTTTGAGTCGGATTTGTACGTAACTCAGATCCCTGATGAACAGCACATATACGGCAATAATAATAATACCCCTGTGCTAGCCGCTAGCATAAAGATGCTACACCAATGAACCACTTATACCATGCATGTTTGTTTACATGTGTGGAAGAAACTAGTTCTCAAATTATTTATTTAATTGTTAATTATCCTTATGGGGAGCTTTGGGAACCAGTTCATAAGTACAGAACACCATTAGTCGGGTCGTCCGTAACCTGGTGACCGCCTGTATTTTCACTGAATCTGCTTGTGCAAGGGGGGTACCCAAAAATAACCAGAATTATTTTTTTAAAAAAATTTTATTAAAGTTTGCATTATTTATATTACCACATTCTAGTCCCCTTCGAAGCGCTTTCCATGTGAGTCATGCAGTTATCCCAATGTTCTTTTCCACTACTGAAAACAGTTCTGGAACTGTTCAACTGGAATACTGTTTATGGGGCTCCAGTGATTTTTCTTTCACTTTGTCCACATCAATGAATCGCTGCCCTTTCATGGTTTTCTTTATATGTGGGAATAAAATAAAAATAAAAAAAAAGTCACATGGAGAGAGATCAGGTGAGTAGGGAGGATGGGGAACAACTGCACATTTCTGGCTGTTTTTCGTCACACTATCATGCAGTCTTCTCAAAATGTTGAGATTAAAAATGTTGGTTCACTATTTGTCCAGGAAGAACAAATTCTTTATGTACAATTCCATTCACATCAAAAAAACAAATCGACATTGTCTTGGCATTTGATCGAACTTGACGCGTGCCTTCCAGTTCGGTGAATTTGCATGTTTCCATTGGCTTGATGCTTATTTTGTTTCTGGATCATAACTGTAGCACCAAGACTCATCTCTGGTCACAACTTTTGAAAGAAAACTCTGGTCATTAAGAGCTTGCTCCCTCATTTTTTTTTATCCTCTGTGAGCAAATTAAGCACAAATTTAATGGACATATTTTATTTGCAAATCTTCTGTTAAAATTCGCTGGCACAAACTCCATGACAAATTCGTCTCTTCAGAAACTTGCTTAGTGGTCTTTCAACAATCTTCGTTGATTGCCTGGCAAACCTTTTTGATGTTTTCATCATTCCTGCTTGTGAAAGGTCAGCCAGATCATGGTTGGTCTTCAACTGACATGCCTCCATTTTTGAAACAGGAAAACTGCTTGTAGACCTGCATTTTACCTAAAGTGTCATCCTTAAAGCATAGCAGTAGTAGTTTCAAAATTTCATGCACATTCTCTGTTCCTTGTTATCAGCCATCACAAAATCGCCACACTTGCTTGTAAGTACTAACAAATAAAGCAGCCTGAACAGTTCTCACAACAGGATGACACCACTTGCCAGACTGGTGCAGAAAAGTGCACACTCACTGTGTCTAGCAGCAGCATCAGTAACTAGAAAATGTGCATGTGCCAAGTTCAGATTCCAGTTATTTTTGGGTATCCCCTCGTATAGTCAAGCTCTTGACTTGACATCAGTTGCCTTTGTATCTCATACATGTATATTGCTATGCATTATGGGAATGTTCACTACCTAAGTTTTGACCTTTATTGAAGTTTCATCATTGGGAGCCAAACTGGAAAATAATATGCAAATCAATGAAAAATCATACATGTTCCATATACAATTAGTGAAATAGTGTATCACCATATTATTAAAATACTGTGGATTAGAGGAAGTTGTAAGATTTTTTCCCGCTTGGTTATAAAGTATATTTTACTTGACAAGAAATTCTTGTTTTAATCTTTATCCATGTGCAAGTATATAGTCAACATGTGAAGTATCTTCAGAAAAATTGTCTACTTGTATATAGAAGCTGTTGACTTGCCTTTGCCCACTTACACTTGGGTAAGATTAAAACAAGTTTATAATTTCTTGTAAAATATAATATACTTTATAACCAAGTTTAAAAAAAAAAAAAAAAAAAAAAAAACTTCCTATAGTTCTCTCCAATTCAGAGTATTTTACTAGTATGGTGATACACAATTTTACTACTTGTATATGAAAAACACATGATTTTTTATATTGATTCAACCTTGGTGTTTTCTTACTGGGTCTGAATAGTGACCTTCCCCATAATGCATAGCGGTATATATTTCCAAAAGAAAGCATACCTTGTATTAAAGGATACTAAAGCAATGCAAACTTGGTTTAGACAACAGTAACAAGTAAAACAAATTCTTGTGAAGTATAATATACTTTATAACCAATGAAAAAAAAACTTCCTACAGCTTTACTCTTGACATGTGCCTTTTCATCTACAAAATGAACACAGGCCATTGAAGCGAAGTTGTCAAAGTGAAAATCTGACAACCTCTATTTCTTATGAATGTTCCTTACTTGAACCATCATAAGAAAATTCCTCTGTAATTCTCACATTCAGTTTTATTTCCTTTTTCTGGAAGGATACTATGAGAGCTCTATGCAAATCATCTGGAATTTGACATTCTGAATTATGCAGGCCACTGTAAAACTTTTATATTTACATATTTGAGCATTGATTTTCTTCTCACCAGCTTTTCTCTTTTTTCTTTTCACGTTTCAGGTTTTTGATGGATTTTTCTAGCTCAAGTATTAATATGTACTCCTGATTGCATTCCTCATGAATATTTTATACCACCATTCTCTCATTTTGTTTCCTTTAGCAATCACTCCATACATGCAGAATATCTTCAATTTTCATTTCACCTTTATCATTTTTTATTCCTTTTGCAGCACTCATTCTGTTTATAAGTTTTTTCAATGACCTCTGGAATATTGTGTCCTTCCTAATATTTATTCCATGATTTTGTTTAGTCTTTGCTTTTACTCTTTACTTTGGTTTCCTACAATTTTCTCTGTATTCTCTCTTCTTTTCAGGACTTTCTCTTTGACTTCTTATGTCCATTATAGAGTTCTGATTTTTATCCTTTCAGAAATCTTCACCACATGCTTCTCTAACTGAATCATGTAATGTTTTCTTTAGTCTGCCACTACAGGTTTGGTTCTTGTTTTCAGGCTCATTTTTTAAATTGAACAATGTATATTTGAGTCCATACTACACCTCTGAAGTCTGGCTACTCAACTTGGATTCTTTTTTTAAAACTTACATATTTTTCTTTCCATTATGAAATTCATTTTTATCTTGCTCAGAACTAGATGGTGATCACTTTCTCTTTCAAATTCCCTATATACCCCAGTATGAAGATATTGCTATCTACAGTAACATAATCAATGCAACTAATATTATTTCGCATGTCTTCTCTCCATGTGAATTTGTGCACATCTTTGTTCGAACATGATGTTAGTAATCACTGGAATACCTGAACAGAAACCAAGCAGGTACTTGCCATTATTGTTAACTTTGTTCTTTTCTCTAAATTTTCCATCCCATTTCTATATGTCTGGCATTCATTGTTATGCTGATGAAGGAATAAATATGGTATTCATTAAAATCATTGCATTTATTATCACAGTTAAAGACTAATTATTATTACTATTATGGACCTCCATGGAATTCTTAGACTCATCGTGCTAGGTCCTAAACATCATGCCAAGAGCTATCCAACATTCACAGCATCCACAACAGATTCTGGTAACCTATTCTGCACATTTACCACTCTCCAAGCAAAAAATCTAGTCCTGACACCCCTTGCTAACTACAATTTTGGTCAATTTCCAGAGATGGCTCCTAGTTTTCCCACTGCCAGACCTGTTCTGAAAAATTTCCTCTGTATTAATTTTGTAAAAAGCCTTCAGTAATTTGTATATCTCAATCATATCACCCCTTTTCTTCCTGTAAAACAATTTCTTTTTATCCACAAATCTTCAACCTGTCTTCATAAGATTCATTCTATAGATTTTGCCATTTTGGTCACTCACCTCTGGATCCTCTCCAACTCTTCCTCAAGAAACCCAAGTGATCAGATCTGCATGCAGTAGTCAAGACATGGTTTTACCAAGGCTCGATAAAGAGGTATAATAACCTGCTTGTCCTGGTATTCTTCAGTGGTCAAGTAATCCAATGAGTTGCTTTAGCCACTTTTGCAATATGCCCTCCAAAATTAACTCCCTCTCTACTAACACTCCCAAATCGACAATTGACTGGAGTGCAGTTCCATCAATGTGATACACAGTTGGTAATCTTTTTGCAACATTAAACATCCATTCTCCTTTGTCCAGATTGCCAGTCTATCCAAATCATCCTGCAAAATTTTAACATCTGTATTCTATTCAATTTTGCATAATCGGCAAACAAATGAATAGTTCCTCTCAGATCCTTTCCTATATCATTAATGTACAAATTAAACAGTAGCAGCCCAAGAACAGAGCCCTATGGCATACTGCTAGTTACTGCCCTTCTACTGGACTCTACTCCTGAATAAACTGCTCTCTGATATCTCACCATCAACCACCCTGCCCACTTTACATCCATCCCCATTTGTTGCAATTTGTTGATTAGAATTCCATGCAGTATCCTGTCAAAAGCTTTTGCAAAGTCCAGCAGTATCACTATAATGCCATTACCTTTATCCAACTTGGCTGTCACTGTATTATAAAACATAAGCAAGTTAATGATGCACAACCTCCCCTTCACAAAACCACGTCCTACTATTTAGTATCCCATTTGTGTCTATCCATTCCTGTATTTTGCTCTTGACCAACTTATCCAGTGCCTCGACTACAACTCTTGATATGCTGATTGGTCAATAATTTTTCTACATCATTCTTGGAGTCTCCTTTATGCAATGGAACTATTTTCCCTCTTTCCACCTCCTTGGGCACTGCCATTCCCCAGTACCTTCTCATAAAACTCTAGCTGGTGTACCATCCAATCCCATAGCTGTATTCACATCAAGGTTCTGTAATAATATGGTTTGTACCTCCAGTTCATTTACCTCAGTTTCCACAGAAGCCTTTACCTCTCTTGTTATCGCAATGTGTCCACTTGGATGATTATACTCTTGCAAAGTGTTTGCCTGATTCAGTTACCTCCCTACCATCAGCATTCATTAAAATCATTCTGCCATAAACAATTCTTCCTTGTACGTGCAATATAACGAAAGAACTCTTTTGGATTATCTTTGACTTGCGCTGCTAATTTCCTTTCATACTGTACTTTTGCCTTTCTTACCACACTGTTACCCTTCTGGCCTGCTTCATACTGCTTATGTGTCTGCTGGTCACCTTTTTCCTCCTTGAATTCCCTTCACAAATTTTTCTTTTTTTTGTAGCTCCAGTTTAATGATGGCATTCATTAAACTGGAGTTTAATGAATACCATCATCGAATTACAGATAACATAAAACGCAATCTGCTATTACTTCCCTCAAGCACTCCTTTACCACTTCCTATGCACTATTAACACTCAGCCCTTGCAGAATCACATGCCATGTCACTGATCCAAGCAATCTCCTAAGCTTGTCATACTTACCAGCCTTGTATTCCACATGTACCCCTTATAACTGTGTGAAAATTCCACACATTTAGCCACCTCTCAGGTCAAGGCCACATGATCACTCTCACCAATTTGTGGCAATGTGGTCGTGGTTATAAACAAATTCTCTGATGTAATTATTAAATCTAGCACTCTCAAACCCCTAGTATATTCCATCAAATGCTGCCTCAGGTAATTGTTCTGTTAAAAAGTTGTTTCTATATAATTTATGCTTAATTAGTTGTTTACTTATATCTATCCTGAAACCTTATACAATCAAAATCCTACCGGCTGCTCTATTGTTAAATATTTATCTTTTGTGATTTATTCTCTTTATTCACTTACTTTAATCTTATTCTTATATCTAGGATTGTTTCCTCTTCGGCTACTGGCAAATTTATATTTTGCTGCGCCAGCCAGTATCCTATAGCAGAAAAGATCCTTGCTCAGGAGACAATACTAGAGTCTGAAGATTACTTACACAATATCTTACTTAAACTGCCGTATAGATTTAGATTGTTGCAGTCGTGACCTAAATCTATTATTATATTCACTCTCTAAATCCTTCCTGCCAAATAGGTTCTATTTTTATAAGTGGTAAGTTGGAATCGTAATCAGGCATGACTCAGGTTCAGGTAAATATGACATGTTTATTGGAATATCTAAAACACAATACAAATTTCATACACTCAATTATGCTCAATACTAAATAAAACTCGAATTAAGAGGTTAACACTTTCTAAATTAAATAGCAAATGATATGAAGTTAAGCTAAATACCTTTCAGTAGTATTACTCGCCAGAGAAAACTAACAAACATTCTAATGTTACTGAGATACTAAATTCTACTATTCGCATCAAGTTAATCCTATCACATACAAAATTACAAAAGATCTCTTCCAAACAATTCTTCTTACTTTCAAAGGAGGTTAACTTTCTAAATAGAGACTGTCCACAGAGTTCTTTAGAATACAGTTCTTAATTTCACATTCGTAAACAATCTTCTCTCTTCTAATGAACTTTCACACAAAATTAGAGTAATTGCACCTTACCGAACTTTTTCTGCGTCGTTCTGCACCACGTGTATGTCTGGATACTTCTCATCTATTGGCTGTCCATACGCCAACGTAAGGGGTTACGCTATCTTCATTCCTTCTGCTGAAAATGGACCCAAATCTTTGCGTTTCAGGAACAACTCGATGGGACTTTTCAGCGACGGCTTGATTCTGCTAGGACTGGAATTTTTACCTTCAGCTTTGCATAGAATCCTACTTCATTTTAAGAACACTCGCAGTCCAACATCTTATCACACACTTCACCCCCTTACGCGAAACTGCCCGCTAACTTCCGAACCACCAAAACAGGAAAACGTTACGACCAGAGAGAGTCCTCTGATATGGGCTCAACCCCTTATATTCTTCTATAAAGCGCCCTCTTTTCTCAGTCCCCTTTTTGCACACGGCCTTCATCTTTTCACCCTTTTGGGTTCATCCTTTGTCTTTAAGACGCTGTTATACTTGGATTCACAGAATACATGGCAATGTAATTTTCCGAGTAAGCTATAGCCGCTAGCATTACGCTGTACACGTGTAGCTTTATGCCTTCCAGGCATTATTACTTAGCAACTTTTTAGATGACTCACAGTAAATTTTACATAGCTTAAGTGAGGCTTAAATTTAAATCAGATTATCTCTCTTTTCAGACATACTTTAAAATGAAATCTTAATATAATCACCACAGCTTTAAATATAAGGTACTTAAAATAAAGAATACAAATTTTACATAAAGTGAAGAAGTTTCACTTTTAATTACAACTGATGTGCAGGTATTTCTCTTTGCCAGCAAATTTTATATGTTAGGTTCTAAATGAATGATTTCTTTCCAAGATTCCTTCATTTAGGATCTAACAGTTCGTTATTAACTGCATAAATTCCATTTCCTTCCTGCCATGTGTCCTCTCCTCCTTCCAATCTGTTTTCTCATAGTTGAAGTCTCCCATAATAATTACCCACCCTCCACTCATTGAGCTTATTTGCTGATGTACACTATCCCCCATTATCCTTTACATAAATACCAAATTCCCTGATTTATAGAAGCATCCAACTGTATATTTTGTTCTGTTGGCCACTATCTCACACCAGATGCCCTCCAGTGTGCAATTTTCACTATCCTGCAGTTGAATGTCTACTTTCTTTGGTTGCAGTTGATCGGCTATCATTAGTAATACTCCTCCATCCATTCTTTTCTCTGTATTCCTCTCTGAACACATTATACCCTTCATATTCCACCCCACTGACTATATCATCTGTCAGCCACATCTCACTAATTCCAATAACCTTTGGCCAGGATGTACTAATCAATGTCAAAAATTTCTCCCTCTTATTCTGAATGCTCTTCTCATTAGTGTACATAAAGTGCAAAAGCCTATTAGACCCACCACTGTCCCAGCACTTGATACTAACTATCCCATATTTTATGCACATTCTTACACTCATCTGTGTACCTGCTCAGCAGCTTCTCTCCTAAAATTAGCTTATATTATGGAATAAATATTGTAAACAATTTTGAGTGTGGAATATTGTAGTGGTAAATTTAAAAATCAAAGAGTGAAGGTACATGCAGTATGAAATCCTTCCTTGTATTCAGTCATGAGATAGCCAGGTAAAAAAATAATACTATTAGGATCAAATGACATGTGTGCACGTGAGTGAAGATGAAAAAATGTTAATTATATAATTTAAATTAAGGGATATTACATCCCATATTGTTTCTTAGCCAAATAAGAAACTCAGAGTTTCATGCCAAATGTAGAAACTATATAAAGTTCGGTGATTCCAAGCGTAAGCAAATACCTGGATAGTGCAGCATCTGACCCATTTGGTAGTGCAAACTGAGGCAACTCATAGTAAGGGTGGAGCAAGCTCCGATCACTATTCTTGGTATTTACCCATAATGTGAACTTAGCTCCTAGGAACTATATTACTGTTCTACATTATGAGAGAAGATCACTACCCAGACTGGTTTCAACCTTTATTGAGGTCTCATCAGTTTGGAATCACCGAACTTTATATAGTTTCTATATTTGGCATGAAACTCTGAGTTTCTTATTCGGCTAAGAAACAATATGGGATGTAATATCCCTTTACTTAAATACGCTCATGTCGCCGAATTGAAGCCTTTGGCTCTTCATATAATTAGTAATTGTTAATTATATAATATTAAGAGGTATAATTTTTGATAATTTCCCAGAGTTTTGGCATGGAGAGTCCTTCATTAAGGTAATGTAGATGAACTTTGGTACCTTCTTTAAAAAGACGTTGGTATTTATGGGATCATCTGTAATAATTTAGTATCATCCTAGAGGATCCTGTAGCTAGCATTAGTAATCCCGTGTTCTGGTAGACCAGATTTATTATCATTCTTAGAGGCAATGTAGGATTGTTATTCAGAGATGCATTTAGAAATAGATTGACCTGTTTGTTCTATTCTATCTTGGTCAATCTATTTCTAAATAGATTGACCAAGATAGAATAAAAAACAATTGCATGGAACTGAATATGGATTCCCTCTGATTTCAATATATGAATGATGTTTTTGCTATTTGGAATAAATAATATTAACAACTAAAAGTATTCTTATAAAAAGTTAATAACCTTCATCCCAGAAAGAAATTCACTATGGACTTGAATCAAAAATGGGACTATCTCCTTATAAAAATTGAATTAGGTGATTCCTTATTAACATCTATCTATCGCAAAACTTCCTTCTCGGGTCAGTATATCCATCACACTTCCTCACCATCCTTCACAGAAAAATGGAATCATTAAATGCCTACTTTCATAGCTCATTATCATCTGTTCCTCATCTGAACTACTTCAGAAAGAAATTTCTCCTATCAAAGAAACAGCTATTCTCACTGTTTTTTCTTTGACCTCTATTAAAAGAGATGACTCACATAGAATCTCAATCCCTTTAAAGGTATTTCAGACTGTATCTCTTATAACTTAAAGAAGTTCAGTATCTCTACCACATTCTAGCCTATTATAATTAGTTCTGTGATACTAACTCCAAAATATAAAATTCAACCTCTTTTGCTACATGGAGTGCAATCCATCCTTTGTAATTGCAGGTTATTCCATTTTGGACAAACAGGCCAACTGTTTCTAAATGCATCTCTGAACATCGAAAGATAATAAATCTGGTCTAGCAGAACATGGGATTACTGATGCTAGTTACTTTTTGACCACAGATGCAGGACCTTTGATTGGCAATGTGCCAAGAAGTCAATTCATGTTGAACGGGAGAAAGGAATAAGGTGATGTACGAATTGGTTACCAACATGCGAAATCATGTGCTTTATATGTACAATTTTCCAACTGTTGTATAAGCAAAGTAGTTACCACTTTAAAAACTAGAATTTTCATAAAAGAAAAGCTAATTTTCCGATGTATAATAATAAACACTCATCCCACAAAACTCGCAAAATGGCTGTGAATAAAACTGTTTCTATACATGCATTTTTGGTAAGAACCAGTTTTCTGCCCCTATCATATTTACAAATTGAAATCAAAAAACTACCCTAATGATGCCACTTTACAGTTCATATCATTAAGAGAGTTCCTGGTCCCAGCTTCCTATTTTAATTATCTATAAGCTGACTATTATCATATCAACAGTTTTCTTTGGATTGTGATAATCTGATAACGTTAAATTAAACAAAACTTGCTATTGATCCCTTCCAGTCCAAAAAGCTGTAGTAGATCAGTTCCAGGTTTTGTGTCTGGTGTTGAAAAGTTAGCCACTATCATTCTATGCAAAATTTGAGTTCTAAATTTCAGAAAATTTGCTTGCATTTTGGTTCTTCATTATTATAAAAGGTCCTATCAGCAACTTCAAATTAAAGCCGGTATCATGGACTCAAAAATTAAATATATTGGATAATGTACGGAGGGGGGGTTCAAAGAATACAAGATCAGATCTCTTTCTCCACTTACCATTTAGTTTTCATTAGTTCAAAGTTTATAAAAACACAACCACTCTGGAAAAAGTTTCTTTATCTGGTTTGTTATATTTTAACTTCAAATACTTAAAGCTTTTCAAAAGTTGATGTCAGACATAATTTTTAACATACCAAACTTGATTTGTTTGGTAAACCTCATTACAGCCAAAAAAAGATTAGCAGTACAGGCAGTCCTCGGTTTATGCCGGTTCAATTTACACCGATTCACAATAACGCCGGTTGCCTGCGCGTGCTTTCTTACTGTAGTGTGGTTGACTGAGAAACAACGCTAGCAGGCACTCTAGTGTTTGAGTGTTTACCGAGCTACTATGACGTATATGTATCAAACCTAGTTTTAATGTTGAATCTACCTAATTGTTCTATTTAATTTTTTTTACGTACATACGTATTTAAATTGATAAAGTACGTAATTACATACCATGTTTGATAATAGAAGTGCAGAAAAATTAGCAGAACTTGGTGTTAAGAAGGTGCGGAAAAGAAGATGGAGGGGATTCAAAGAAATGAAGATGGGCAGACATGTACTAATGTCTGCAGAAGTATGAACTTACCTCCATCAACTGTTACTACAATTATGAAAAATGCAGATAAAATAAAACAGTCTGCGCAACAATCTACGGCAGCACTAAATGCAAAACGTATGTTATAGGCAGGGGTAAACTTCATGAAAAAAATAGAAAAATTATCGTTATGGGTGGATGACTTGAATCAGAAAAACATTCCTCTGATGCAGGCTGTTATAACTGAGAAAGCAAAAACAATTTTTGAGGATCTTAAAAAGACAGATGGAGGCGAAGAAACATTTTTAGGAAGCAAAGGTTGGTTCATGAGATTTAAGTCTTGAAGTAAGTGGCAAATTATGTGGTGAGGCAGCAAGTGCAGATGTTGTGACAGCGGCTGCTTTTCCTAAAGAATTTTAAGACTGTGTAGAATAAGGAAGTTATCCTCCTGATCTCATTTTTAATGTTGATGAGACTGGGCTCTACTGGAAAAAATTGCCATCACGCACCTTCATTTCCTGTGAAGAACGTTCCGCTCCAGGTTTTAAAGCTGCAAAAGATAGACTTACGCTTTCTTTTGTTGGGTGCAAATGTCTCCAGAACTTTGAAGCTTAAATCAGTGTTGGTGTACCATTCACAGACACCACGTATCTTCAAGGGTCTAAAAGCCATGCTGCCAGTCTATTGGAAATGGAACAAGAACGTTTGGATTACACAAGACGTTTTTATAGATTGGTACACAAATTATTTTTGTCTTACCGTGCTTCGCTTCTGTAAAGAAAATGATTTGCCAGCCAAGGCATTACTTCTCTTGGATAATGCCCCTGGACATTCTCAAAACCTTTCTGAAGTAAGAACACCATTAGATGTCAAGGTTGTTTACATGCCCCCAAACACAACATTGCTTTTGCAACCGATCGATCAGGGGATTATATCAATCTTCAAAGCCTATTACCTCCGTATAACATTTATGGAAATGGTAAGAGTCTTGGACACTTCAGGAAAAACTATTAAAGACTACTGGTGGTCATTCGATATTTTGAAGGGCATTAACAACATCGAGGCAGTGTGGAACGACGTGTCAGCAAAGTGTTTAAAAGGAGCATGGCGAAAACTTCCAGCATTTATGCACAACTTTGAGAAATTAGAGCAAGAGGAGAATGTTATTGAAGATGTTACCAAGCTTGCGCGAGAGGTGGGATTGTACGCTATTACTGCTGAAGATGTGACAGAAGTCTTAGAGAGCCACGATAAACTGCTTTCCAATGAAGATTTAAAAGAATTAGCCCGAACAATTAAGTCAACATCCAAAGGAGGAGAAAGAAAACGAAGAAGGTCCTCTGAGAGAAAAACTGCCGATTTATATCGTATCCTTGCAAGCTTAGAGACATTGACTGATGAATTCTGCGAAATGGACCATGATTGGGAATGGAGTGCGAACGTAAAAAGGAGTGTAATCACATCTATTCGACCTTACACTGAACTCCTTAAAGAAAGAAAAAGAAAATCTAGGCAGTTAACACTGGATATTTTTTTTTTTTTAAAAATGCAAGTGATCCGAAACCAGGAACTTCAACATAGAAATATGTAATATCTTTTTGAAGTTTCATAATTTTTGTATATAATTTTGTTTTGTTTTCGCTATTAATAATTTTATTTTAAGAAATATATATGTATGTATTATCAAAGCTTTAAATATAGTAATGTTACACACACTTCATGTGCATATTTTTTGACTGCTCAGAACATAACTTCATACCTTACCTCCAATTAAAATTGGGTTTGGTTTACACCCGTTTTTTCAGGAACGGAACTGAGGAGTAAACCGAGGGCTGCCTGTATTCGTAAACTAGTTAGATATTTTGAGTTTGGCAGATGAAAACAGTATTTTAAAATTTTTTTGCAGCAAAGAATTGAAATACTTGCATTAAGTGTAGGTGGATATACTTTCAACCAGTATTTTCATTATTCAAGATATCTTTCCCTCAACCTTTTTGGCTTAAATAGCTTGTTGATCATATTTTAAATTAACATTAATTTTACCCCTCTCCAATAGATACACTTTGCTGTTTAGATAGAATTTTTAGAGAGGCCAGATCACCTACATGCAGTGGTTCCCCAAGTTGTAGACCTTGCATCCTCCCCCCTTAAAAATTTTATGAATTTCATACCCACTCCTTCCAGGTAAATGCAAATGTGCAGATTTTACATGAAAATTAGTTATGAGTAGACATATTTTTTGCAATATAAAGTATTGCTGCAAAGAGTCAGCTTCTTATAATAATACATTGGAGTGTTTATAAAAACTTGCATCGCTGTTTACTTTTTAAAACCACCAAGACCCTGTAAGTTGAATTCTACAGTATTGTATAATAACTAAAGCTCAACTAAGTAAAGGTTTTATAAAAGTTTCTCCTTGTTCATTAAAAAAAAGTGTCGCAAATGCGCCCTCCACACATACAAACTTTTGGAGCCTGTCCTACAGGTTATTTGTGCATCCATGTTACAGTTACAAATACAGTTGAAAGCCAGTAAAACTTGCAATGAGGAAGTCAAAAAATCAAATCCAATTTCTGCTGATAACATTGCTGTATCTTAGTTATTTAAAAGAATGAAATAAGAGATATTTTAAGCCATAAATGTAGGTATTATTATTATTATTAAGACAGACCTCCAGGGAGTCAGACTCATTGAGGGAGGCCACATACTGCACACACACACACACACACACCAGCTATCATACTTATTCTTGAATTCATTCACACTGCTTGCACTCACAACATCCAATGGCAATCCATTCCAATCGTGCACCATCCTCTGAGAGAAAAATCTAGCCCTCACCCCCTTCTTAGCGGCCTTCATTCTCAGCTTCCAAGGATGCCCTCTTGTCCTTTCCCCACCCTCCATAAATTGAAATCCTGTATGACCCTTTCAGAAGTTTGAAAGTCTCAATCATATCACCTCTCTTTCTCCTGTTTGCTAGTGTCTGCAGTCTACAAATTCTCAATCTGTCTTCATAATCAGTAGTACACAATCCTGATATCATTTTTCATATCATGTCGCTTGTCAAATCTTTCCCAATATCATTAATGTACAGATTGAATAACAGTGGACCAAGCACTGATCCTTGTGGTACACCACTTGTTACCTTAAATCTTGCAGGCTCACATCCCCCCTTATACCACTTTTTGATATCTGTCAGTCAGCTAATATTGTATAACCCAAACCCATTTTCTTCAATTTATGCAACAGTCTACCATGCTGTATTCTGTCAACAGCCTTAGCAAAATCCAAAAGTATCATGGTGTATCCATTCCCCTTGTCTAGTTCAATGGTAACATTGTTATAGAATGTGAGCAAGTTGCTAAAACATGACCTTCCCTTAGTAAACCCATGTTGTTCATTGCAAAGTAGAGGTTCACTATCAACCCATTTCTGAATACAAGCCCTAACCAATTTTTCCAAAATCTTCACCACCACCACTCCTGAGATACTAATTGGTCGATAGTTGGATACATCAGTCTTTGCACCCTTGTGCAATGGAATTACCATACATTCCTGCAGAATCTTCCCTTTTCTGAGACTCATATTAAACAGCCTGGTCAAAGGAATGGCCAGTTCAGCTGAATACTCTTTTAGCACATGTGCTAATATCCAATCAGTCTCTATTGTTGAATTCTTATTCAATTTGTGCAACAGCTCTAATACCTCGTCCTCATACACCTGCGTTTCTTCATCTAGTGAAGAGGTAACAGTGAGCTTAATGTTGTGTACACCAGGTTGATAGCTTTTAATAAAACGGGCACTCATTAACTGAACAACCTCTTCTGCATCCGTAACCTTCATGCTGTCAGAATTTAGAAGAATTATTCTTTCATATTCATTCTTTCTTTTACTTGCAGCATATCGATGGAATTCTTGTGGGTTGTCTTTAACACGCAGAACCAGTTTATTTTCATACTCAGACTTTGATTTCCATACAACAGTTGTGACTATTCTAGCCTTCTGCTTATAACGTTCATAACGGATGTCATCATTATGCACATGGTATTCTTTCCACATCTTCCTTTTCTACAAATCTCTTGCTTAATAAGATTACACATCCATTTGACTCCTACTCTATTTATTCTTCAAACTCTAGGGACTCATTCTGATATCGCATCATTTGAGTATCATTTAAATGCTTCCCATGCACTGTATATATTCTTCCCATCCAGCAACTGATCCCATTCCACTGAACTCTGGATATTCCTCAGTTGGTCATAATTTCCTGCTTTGTAGTTCAGCATGTAATCTTTTCTATAGTTCGCCCACCGATTTGAGGTCCCTCGACACTTCTGCGCATCTCAGAAAAAGAAGTATCCATTCCGATAATAGGGTAATCAGTCCGTATAGTGGGATGAGTTGTTTATTATTACCGGTCGGAAAATTAACTTCTCTTTTATGATTATTGTAGTTAACTATGTTGCTTGTATAACAGTTGGAAAATTTTACCTATAAAGCACGTGATTTCGCGTGTTGGCGACCAATTCGGACGTCCTTCATTTTTTTCTCCCCTTCAGCATGAATCGACTATTCTTGGAAAGATGCGAAGCAGGGACCTGGAAACGGTGGGCGAACTATAAATGGAACATTCATAAACTTAGTCACTTCCTCCCAAGTGAGTACTGCATGGTCACTGTCACTAACCGGAGGCAGTATAGTTATGTCTTTAACTGAAACGCCCTCTGACACTATCAAATTAACACTTTTTTGACCTTGAGTTCCTTCTGTCACATGCTGCTTGAGGAAGTTGTCATGCAACAGCTCAAGAAATGCATTTTCATTTTTCTCACAAGATTCTACTGCTACCAATCAATATTTGGATAATTAAAGTCTCCCATTATGATTACTCTTTTCACACTCATCTTTTCTATTTGGTGATGCATTTCTTCATCACTAGAAACTGATCTACCAGATCTGTAACAACACCCTCACTATGTAATTGATCTTGTTAGATTCCAACTCGCACCAGATGGCTTCAACCTCACTGCCACATGAAATATTGTTAGTAGTAGTAGTACTACAATTTCAACTCTAACTGGATTCGAGTCATCCAATATCATTAGCAGCACTCCCCCTCCTCTCCTATCCTTCCTAAAAATACTGTACCCTTGACATTCAATACCAGTTAGTAGGTCTGATTCTGATAGCCAGGTCTCACTAATACCTACAATCTGAGGTTGCAACATATTGACTAAGGCAGCAAACTCTATCCCTTTGTTTCTGATACTCTAGCATTCGTGTACAGACACAATAATCTACCTGTTTGTTCTTTTGTATTGTCTTGTCTGCAGTCTGCCTGACACAGTTGGATAACTTGCAGATCTGTATTCGTCTCTAATGCCTTACACATGTAGGCATCGTTTCACACATTTAATGGGTCTGAACCGGATGAACACAAACCTGAAATCATTCTCTCCTCATCAAATTTTTGCTTTTTATATATATATATATATATATATATATATATATATATTTATAATTTTGAAAATTTATTGAAAAAATTAATCGACATTTTGGTAACTATTATAGAAATATTATTAGTTACATCTAGTATATCAGTATGTAAGTAACAAGTTATAACTATTATAACTTGTTATAATAGATAACAAGTTTCTCATTATATGTAAAAGAATGGTTATGGATGTGAAATAGTCATAAATTCTATTCATCTTTACTTTTACCTCTTTCACATTGAAACATATCTCGTGTAATATTTTTATTAAAAGATGATTTCTTCGCAGTTTTCTTTCCTACAGTATCTGTCTTGAATCTGGGCAGGTCTCCTTTGAAAACTAAACAATCCTACTAATTCTTTCTTCTAAACTGTGTTCATTTTCATGAAAGTGAAGACTAAGCAGTTGAAATTCCAGAAATCCATTAGTGTTTGATTTGTGCTTTTTATCAGAGTTGATTACAAATACTGTCTGATCTCTCTTTCTCCTTTTTTGCTTTCAGACTTTTACCACAACACTCCCTAAAGACAGTATCCATTATTCATCTGAATTAGCATATGAAGCCACCACTGTTAAATTTGAATGACACCGAGGAAAAACTTATTTTATACATATTATTTCTATTATATTTCTCTCAAAGAGAGAAAATTTTTGATTTAAAAAATGCTATTAGTATTTAAAATTATAATCTGCATTTTTTTAAATAAAAATTAGTTTTCTCTTTTCATCCTTCTGTCCATAGTACAGTACTATAAATTTTACAACTTTTCCTGTATGTGTGTATTAAATTTATTATTTAGATGAACTTCAATTTAAGTTTTGTCAATAATATTAGTTTTCATTCTCATACCTCCACTTGTAGTCTGTAGAGAAGAATTAAATACACAGAGGGTAGGCTACTCATATCAAATAATTGTTTAATAACTAAATAATCCTTCTTAATATCATTCTTAGAATGAAATAATGGCCATTCAACTTTAGGACAGTTAGGACTGTTACAAAGCAGAATAACATTTCAAAACAGTTGAAGGTTATTGCTTCTCATAGTTTAAATAATTCAGGAAGCCACTCTGATTAAGTATGAGATGGTTTCTTAATTCAAAACTTTCTTTCTGGCTTGAGTCTCTGTGAAGAAATTTATTTTCCTTATTGATTTTTTTTTTTTATGTTACTCCTGTCTGTGAAGGATTGTGAATCTGTAGCATATTTAGTACTATGGATGTTGGAGTAATAGTAGTCTAATATTAGATACTGAAAACCATCTAAATACTTTCACAGAGATCAAGCCAAATTAGAATTTGAACCCTATTGACTGGAGAGTGGCCACTCAGCCACCTAAGCAGCAAAGGTCTGCAAAAATATTTGGATCTCTTCAGATCTCACACTTGACTTTTGTAATGATAATAGCTTAATGGAATTTAATAATTAATGTGAAGGTGCTATAATGTAAAAAACTAACACTTGAACAGAAGGGAGAATTGTTAATAGTGTTTTTAATGTTTAATGAAAGTGGTCTGAAAATTAAATTTCCTGAGAACCTTTATGGTTCTTTCTGATATAAAGCTTAGCTAATCTTTTAACCTCTGAAATGGTAGCTGAATAGAGAATAGCCATCACTAATATATTAAATTATGAAAATATATAAAATGGAGGTACTTATTGATTTCAGGTGAAATCAGTTAAGCAGGAATCTCTGTGTGTACTGTCCAGTGAGAACCAATTTCCTAGACAGAGAAGCTTGTTTTGTTCTCTTTTATTAAAGCAGGGGGGAAAAGGGGAGGGAGGGAGTTGGCCATATAAATTGCGGAGAAAATTTCTCAAGATGTTCCATAAGATAATTTGCTAGTTGTGTAAACAGCAGAAATCCGCATGCTTTGCCCTCAGTCTTGCTGCAAAAATTCCCTCATAATATATCCTGAGTGAATCACTGAGTCAAAAAGTTTCACGACATTCTCTAGTAAGTCTTAAACTATTGCATTCCATGAACATTGCAAATAGTGATATCACATCAAAGCTGTTTGGATGGATGGATGTGGTACTACTATTTTAGTATAGGATTGCTTAGAACTTCACTCCTTGTGTTTGAAGATTGTCATTAAAAAAAAAAGTCATTGTGCTTCTGAATCAGATATGATATTATTTATATTTATTTAAAAGGATACAGTATCATGACTGATAATTCTTAAAATCAAGGTTATTTCTAAGCAGAATTTTTGATCAGTATAATGAACATCATATTAATTTGTGAATTAAGATACACAAAATGCGAAGTTTGTGTGTGTTAACCAGTTACATATTGTGACTATGGGTGTTTGAAATGTTCAGGGTTTAATAAACATATGCCACATAGTTTATTACTTTTCAGTTTTGGTTTTCTGTTGCATCATCAGCACACTTTTTCAAACAGAATTTTCTTTAATGAAATTTAAATAAATAAAACTAGAAATAGATGCAGATAGATGACAGTTGTCAGGTTGAATTTTTGCTTCATTTACACTTTTCAGTTTAACTGAATGCATTGGTGTTTTCTTATCATCTAGGCATTGCACCAGAACCTATTGCTGCTGGTTTATTATTAAGTTAAACCAGTATTATAAACTTAAAACATTAAACTTCAAAATTCACTTTTTACTTTAGTGAAATGCAGATCATTAGTTGACAGCTAATAATCGTTTAACAACTAAAATTATTTAAAACATTTATAGAATTAACAAAATAAAGCAGTAACTTTAAATGTATCTGAGCATTAAATGTTGTTTAATATATTAATCAGTTATTGCACTGCTTCCTTTTAGGTGCAGATGGTGATTCAGATTTTGTAATGTTGACATTATAAGCAAAACTATACTTAAAACTTATATTTCAACAGGAGTGATTAGAGGAGTAATACTCACTGTAAAATAGAAATATATGGATCTCTGGACACTTCAGAATTAACTGTTGGTCGCTATTGGGTTTGAATGAAAAACATGTTGATTTTTCTTCACTTAATAGGCATAATTGGACAATTTTAAGTCATAATTTGAGAGGTTGGGGGGGGGGGGGGGCAAAGAAGGGAGAATTGTTAATAGTGTTTTTAATGTTTAATGAAAATGGTTTGAAAATTAAATTTCCTGAGAACCTTGATGGTTCTTTCTGATGTAAAGCTTAGCTAATCTTTTAACCTCTGATCATCATCATCATCTATGGGCAGGTGATTGGTCTCACATATAGCTGACAGTACCTTCACTACAAAGCAGACACCTGGAGAACACATTTATTAGGCATAATACACTCCTCCCATGATGGATGACATGAACTTAGTTGCCTCACTCTGATCATAAACAACAACCAGATGGTTGTATACCTATTTAAATTGATTAATGAAACCATTTTATAATGTTTTTAGTTAAAACTTTAATATCACATGTATAAAAATGATATAAATTTTTTGTTCATTACTTAATAATTCAAAATTAGGAAGTGGTTTGGAAAATTGTCACTTTTGGTTGGTAACTTATTTCAGTTAAATTTCAGTGTGCTTGGATATTGACCAGTTTTAGGAATGAAAAAATGAGCCAAATATTTGAGCATGAAATGCGCAAATTTTTTTTTTAGTTTTAGGAATGCTAAAATCAGAATGGAAGATGAAAAAATGAGCCAAATATTTGATCATGAAATATGCGAATTTTTTTTTGTTTTAATTCAAAATTCCATTCATATTTATAAAAATAATTCTTATATCTCATTAACAATTCGATTGTTTAGAATGCTATTTTAATGAACACTGAAATTAGTATTTATGTTAACATATCCCAAACAACATTATAGCCTCTATTTCTCTTTTGCAGTTGTACTATTAACTTGCCTACTTGATTGATCTTTTTATCTTTACGCTATTATAAGAGATGAAAAGTTTTTTTTCTAGCTGACCTTGTGATTCCTGTTTTGTATTGACACATCCTTGTAATATGGATATTATTCATGCATTTGTTTGAAATCTGACTAACAGAATTGTACCTGATTGTAAACTTGTATATAAAGTACTTGTGACATTTACATGAGGACGCCATAATACATTAATGAAGACTCATTTCTATGAAATATAAAATCTTTAGATTATAATTATTGAGGATATAAAGTATGCAATGTAATTATGTAAGTGTACTAAGAAAAAATTAAAATAAAGAATTAACTACAGTGGACTTCTCTGTGTTCCATACAGTTTGTTCCAAGGTTTTACATTTTAAATTTTCATCTCTTCTGAAAGAATAAATTTCTTTTCTCCTTTTGAATACTTGTTTATTAGAGTGAGTGAATGTGATTGATTTAAGTGGTATTTTTACTTATGTTTTCTTGTTAGGAAACTTAGTTTCTTAATAGAGTAAAAAAAAAAAATAAGCACTTAAATCAATTATGAGAAAGTACAGAGAATCATCTTCATATATGTTTAAGGTTTTCTTTTATAATATACTTGATTTGGTTCTGCCTCAGATAGTTTAAGCAAATACTGCTGAAATCTTTTATTTTCCCTCTTTCCATTAGAAAAAATGCATTCTCATTTTTGTATAAGGTAATCTGCATATTTTGTATCTTATCAGCATTAGTCTGATGATAGACCAGACTAAGTGAAAAGTGTAGGCTTCAGCTTTTGTCATCTTTGGTCTCCAGTGAAATTCAAATACTATCTATGAGCAGTTTCAGTTGTAACAGAAAACTGTAAGTTGTAACAGACTCCATAAGTGTTAAATTTATGAATTTCATAAAAATAAATAAATCTGCTAATGCCTTTTATTTCCCTATAGGGAGTAGGGAATGCTGTTTTAGCCCTATCTAACTTTTTCGAAACTGAGGGGACAGTTCAATCTTCACTGGAAACCAATCGATGATAGCTAGCCCAAGACCATCATGAATTATAAAAGGCATTCCATGAAGATGTTGACAAGTGCCACTATGTTGTGGTTCCTAATCTTAACACTGTATTATTTGAAATAGTGTGGGTTCTACGGTCGATTTTCTTGAGTTTATGGAACGAAAAACCTGCATTTTTGGAACTTAGAAAAACCTGCTTACATGTGCCAGGGATCAACTAACTCGGGAACTGGTCAAAGAAAGGGTTAGAATAAGTTCCTCTAGTCAGTGACTAGAATCGAATCTAGGTCATTCTCTAGCCTAGCACTCTGTAGTGCAAACACCACTTCCATTGAGCTACATCGGCATTGCTTAATATTTCACTAGGTCAGAAACATTCTATTCTGCAAATGTGCAGTGACTAATCCGTGACAACTTTCTGTACATGATATTACATTATTCAAAAGATTTACTTGTAAAATTTAGTGATACTGAATCCAAATATAACAGGTAATAGACACACATCGGGCAGATATTTAAATGTCAGATTTGGGCATGGTTCTGAACTTATATATTTTGTTAAGGAAAAGGTAAATAAATAAATATTCATTTATATGACCAGGTAAGCAAGCAAAGGTTGTCTTCTGAAACTTTAAAAGTTTCTAAAAGGTAAACTGCATAGTGTCCGTTATAGAGCATATAACCTTATTTCCATAAATTAAAGATGCCAAGAAATTACGTTCTTGGTTTAATCCTTTATCCCAGTGTAAGCAAACAGTTTGCACATTAAGTATCTTCATGACCAGGGGTGTGTGCCTGTGTGCAAAACTTTAGTTGGCACCTCTATCCCCCCCCTCCTCCAATAAAAAAATCACTTTTAAAAAAAGTTTTTTTTTAAGTATTTCCTCCTCTTTGGCGCCTTTACTATCCTGGCACCTGTGTGCATTGCACATATGGCCAGCACGCCCCTGTTCATGACCAGGCTACTTGTATCTAGAGGCTAATGACTTCACATCAATTGCCTTGGTATCCCATCTCAATAGAAGTCTGGGTGGTGGCCCTTCCCATAATATATAGCATTATGCACATCCAGAAGAATGTGTACTTTGCATTATGGGACACTAAAGCAATTGATGTTAGCCTCTATATACAAGTAGCCCAGTCGGGAAGATACTTCATGAGCAAATGTGATTTGCTTACACTTGGATAAAGGATTAAACCAAGAATATAATTTCTTGGCATCTTTAATTTACAGTAAAACCAAGTGAAAAAACTTTAACAACCTTACTTGTGAAGGAGAGGTGGGGGAGGATCCTAATCTATCTACGTAACTATGCTCAACTCGCAGATGATTTTAATTTTTGACTCATAAAAATTAATTGGTTTAAAAACATAACAGTTAAGATAATCATTTGATATATATTACTACCAATCTATTTTAGATTTGTTCATTGAAATTGAACAAATTGTTTCATTCAAGAAAACATTTGCTTTAAAAAAACATTTAAGACGGTATATATGTGATAACCAGTTGCATACATATTGTGGCCATGGGTGTTTGAAATGTTCAGGGTTAATAAATATATGCCACATTGTTTACTACTTTTTTTTCAAGCAGATTTTTTAATGAAATTTGAACAAAAACTAGAAATAGATGCAGATGGATGACACGCCACCTTTTTTTATTATGAATTGGTGCATCATCTTTGGAACCAGTTTTGAAAGGAAAATTGTTCTGGATATAAAACCCATATATACTCTCAATATTTAAGTATAAGTATTATATACATGTTTTATTATTATGATGATGATTATTTTTTTTTTTTACAGTAGTAATTACTATAGAATTCTGTTATGACATCTATCAATAAAACGTTTTTAATGAATATATAAATTATATAAGTCAAGTAGATATTAGATCCAACATTATTTCAAAGATAAATGTAGAAACTATGACAGTTTTGTAAGGTAAGTTGACCAGAGAGCTTACAGGAATACATCCCCCTAGCATTCACGAGTTGCCTTAGCATGGGCCATATAGAAGACATAGGTGCTGCCAAAGCATCTGTATATTTGCCTTTTATTAGTCCATTTTGATAAGGTTTCACTGACCTAACAGCTGTTTTGAACTGGTTAGTACTCCTCAGAGATTTTAGTATATAAATGTTATTTTATTTCCTGTAGTTGTACACAGTTTATTGCTTGTTTTATTTGGATACATTATACTTCAAGTTTTGGATATGGATAACATAGTCCCCAATGATGATTATTAACAACACCCGACCTCCATGGAGTCAGAGATTCGTCGTGGGAGGTACTCACTATTGCATACAATGCTTATCCAACCTTGTCTTAAACTGATTCAATGTGTCCACATTCACAACACACTCAGGCAATGCATTCCACTCACCAACCACCCTCCATGCAAAGATCCTGCTTCTCACTCCTTTGCTCACATTCTCCTTATGCAGTTTCCAGCAATGGCCTCTTGTTCTACTTCCCTCTCCAATTCTATGAAAAATCTCTTCCATATCTACTTGATAACAATCCTTGACTAGTTTATATGTCTCAATCATATCCCCCCCCCTCTTCCTCCTATTCACGAGGCTCTGCAACTTACATTCCCTCAATCTGTCCTCGTACTCCACATTCCAAAGACCACTGACTACCTTTGTGAATCTTCTCTGTACCCTTTCCAACATATCCTCATCACCATGAAAACCCGGCGACCAAATCCGTGCACAATAATCCATATGAGGCCTGATCAAGGCCTTATACAATGGAATCATAACCTCTCTATTTCTTCATATCAGGGTTCTCCGCATCATTGCCATTATTTGATGTGATGTCTTGTGCAATGTGGCCCCTGAATTTCAGGTCCTTGTCCACCATGACACCTAGATCTCTCATCTCCTCTACTTCTGTTAAAGTTTCCCCACCAAGTGTATACTTGGCATCCCATCGTTGCTTACCAAATCTCAAAACCTTACACCTGGCAACATTGAACTGACTTCCACTTACCTGCCCATTCATACAATCTATTCAAGTCCTGTTGTAAGGCATTAACATCAGCCTGATTGTGCATTGCTCTCCCCAGTTTTGCATCATCTGCAAACAGCTGGATATCACTAGTTAAACCCAACCTAATATCATTAACATACAAATTGAACAACAATGGCCCCCAAAACTAACCCCTCTGGCACACCACTGGTGACCTTTCTCTTTCGAGATACTGCACCCCCCCCCATATACAACTTTCTGATACCTATCTGACAGCCAGTCACTGATCCAACACAGAAGTCTGTTATCCAACCCCATCTCTTTCAATTTAATTAAGAGCTTGTCATGTGGCAGTCTATCAAAAGCCTTTGCAAAATCCAAGTACACCACTGTATATGCATCTCCGCTGGCCAAAGTATTTGTCACCTTGTTATAGTACATAAGTTAGTGAAACATGATCTCCCCTTAACAAACCCATGCTGATAACCACAGAGAATACTGTTGTTATCAACCCATTTCTGTATCCTACTTCTCACCAATCTCTCCAGGACCTTCACAACTCCAGATATACAGATCAGTCTATAATTTGAAGCTACAGCCTTATCACCACCTTTATGCAGTGGAACAGTTTTATCCTCCTTCCACTCCCTTGGAACCTGTGCTGTTGCAAAAACTCTTGTTAAAAGGCATGTCAATGCTACTGCCAGTTCCTTGGAACATTCTCTTAAGATGCGTGGTGATATTTCATCAAATCCTATCGTCTTATTAACATCAAGGTTATTTATTTCCTCAAATACCTCCTGCTCACTCACAATTAAGCTATCCTCTCCTATGTCCTCTACACTTAAGTTCCTCATGATTCCACCCTAATCAGAATGAAACACACTTATAAATTGATCACCGAATACCTCAACAATGTCTTCTGCAGCAGTTACTATTCTGCCACTTTCATTCCTTAACTTTATCTCTTCATGATCATTCTTCCTTCTACTTGCCACATATCTAAAAAACCGTTTAGGGTTTTTCTTAGCCTGATTTGCCAATTTCTGCTCATACTCTACTTTTGTTTTCCTTACTAACTGAGTCACTCTCCTGGCTTGCTCTTTATATTCTTCATGTGACTGATTACCATTATTCATCTTGTACTTCCTCCAAAGGACTTTCTTTTTCCAGATTTCATGCTTAAGCTCCACATTCATCCATTTTACACCAACCTTATTCAGCCTTTGGCATATATTCGTACATTGATGCTATTATATATTTCTTTGTAAGTTCCCATGCAGCATTTATTTCCTTACCAATCAACTCCTCATTCCATGTTATAGCTCAAAGTTGTCTCCTAAGCTTGTCATAATCACCAGCCTTATAATTCCACATATATCCTTTCCTCGCAAAAGCCTGCATATGATTAGCCACAACACAGGTGGTTACTTCATGATCACTTTCACCAACTGGAGGAAAATGTGAAACCTCTCTAACAATTACATCCTCTGATGAAATTATGAGCTCTAGAACTCTTGATCCTCGTGTGCTTTTCTTTACATGCTGCCTGAGATAATTATCTCTCAAGAACTCGAGAAATTCACTTTCCTTATTCCCAAATGCTATCTCTTCATTCCAATCTATACTGCCATAGTTAAAATTACCCTTCCTTTGTTCACTAGTCCAAGTTGTTTATACATTTCTTCATCACCACCTTGCACATTCCCAGGCCTATAGCAACATCCAACTAAATATGTCTTCCTCTCAACCTCCATACTGCCTCATAACCAATGCCACTATTTTCCTCTTTCATGTCTACCTTATGTGGACTTAATTCCCCAGCTATCATCAGCAGAACTCCCCCCCCCCCCCTTCCTGCCCTTTCTATCCTCATGAAAAATACTTGACCCTTCTATTCCTGTTACGATATCATCTTCATTCAACCATGTTTCACTTATTCCAATGATTTGGGAGTGAATAAACTCAATCTCTGAAACCATTTCATCCCCTTTATTTCTGATACTTCTGGCATTTGTAAACAAACACAACAGTTCATTTTTAGGTCTATAGCCAGTCCTATCCAAGCCATATGCTGGTTGTGATTTCCCTGCTAATGCCAAAAATTCCTCCCTCTTATTTCGTATGCTTCTTGAATTAGTGTACAAAAACTGCAGATCCCCTTTACTTCTTATACCAGCTTTAGAACTGATATTCATTCTACTAATTTTAGTATTCACAATAGTCCCATGCTGATTTTTATCCACTCTATTTATTAGCCCACTCTCTATACTGTTAATTTTCTGCGAACAATTAATCCCAAATTCACAGCAATTAATGACTTTAGTACTATTTACAGCTGATTCTATCACCTGCCTCCTTAGCAAATCCCATTTCCCTGTTTTTGATCATTTACTCTATCCTTTATCAATAAATGTTCTAAATGCCAAGCGCCCAATCCATGCAAACCATCTCTCTTAAAATACTCCTTCCTTTTATCAAACTCATCCCAGACATTCATAAAATGAATATTCAGTTTCATTTCTTTGCAGAAGCTTTTACATGATCTTGACATCATTCCATTTACTATAATTGCTCTTCTGTTTAATTCATCACTATCAAATCTTGGTAGCACACTCATGATCTTTCCACTCTTGCTCTTTGCATTCATTGCTGTCATTAAATTTTTCAAAGCTTGTCTCACAGAAAATCTTTCGCTACCTAGATCATTTGTCCCTATAACTGCAATAATTTCACTCGCTCTATCTTTCTGCAATTTCACAGCCTCAGTTATATCCTTAATATTTGACCCTGGATAACACTCTTTAATTACTCTACCATCCTTCACACCCTTAATTATAGAATCTCCATACAGCACAATATCTTTTCTGCTCCTTTTTGACTTGACAACCTTTACTCCCACTGATGCTTGTTTTTGTCTCCGATCTTCTAGATTAAATCTCTCTTTGGATATTTAAGATTTTTTCATTGTCAAAAAAAAAAAAAAGTTAGACATCATTGTCCTAAGTTAGCAGTAAAGTATGTCTGTGTATAGATATGCCAGAAGGTCTTGTTAATTAGGATGTTCAGAAATGGTAAGGAATTGTTTTGCTTCAATGTCACATAAATTTAATGCAAGGTGTTATATATTTTTTTTTCAAATTTTTAAACTCATTTAGCAATGCTAGTGTAATTAACCATTAATTGCTATAAAATTAATTTTATATTTTCTCATCTCACACTAAGATCACATTTTAAGAAGGCAAGATACAACATTGTTTATCCTTTGTACACTACCCAATGCAAAATAATGTATTCTTGAAAATAAAGTAAATATAGGGATTGAAACATCAAGGCTACAAACAACAGCTTAGTTATTTTAGTCCTGTTGCATGGTTATAATTGGTTCTGCAATATAAGATATATGCTAAACAGTATCCCTTATACAAAGAGTATTCAGGTGAAGTTTAGCACTTGCAGATTATCTGTTAATTGCATTATGCTACTTTCCAGATTTTTTTTTAAGCTTTCCTCTGTGAAAAGCTATTACAACTACTAACCAAATATGAATGCATTCATAATACACTTGCAAGCACATTGTAGTGCCCTTCAGTTGGAAAGACCTGGGTTTGAATTCTAAGGTAAGGACTTTTCTCTCTTGAAAAGTGATGGATTTTTTTAGGCTTTGAACAACATGCAGTTTGTCAGCATGGGTGGCAAAGTGGATAGCACATCTGTTTCTTCAACTAAAAAGTGTCCAATGTGAAAAAGTACCCTATTTATTTGGAGTCCCAAAGTTTCATGTGAGCATGGTTTCTGGATTATGTAACTTCTAGCTTGCACTAATAACTGATGTACTATAGGTTAACCTTTCTTGTTTGGGATTCATATAATGAATTGACCGTACACTAGCTCTCGCAACTTCAGTTTCTTCAGGTAAAGACAGACATGTGACACTGGTAATTCCCCCTTCCTCATGAACACATCCCCCACCACCACCAAAAAGCATATGTTATTTAATACCTTGTTTTTATAAATTAAATATGTAATAATGTAGATCAGTTATTATTAAATTATGATGGTAATTTTATAATATAAAAATATATGTACTAAAAGAAAAGATAATAAATATCCATTATTGTTTATAACCAAATGGCATGTTTGCCACCTGCCAAAGAGATATTTAATATCCTTTCCTTTTAATCATTTTTGATGTTATGATAACACCTTGTAGGCTGATTTCTTTGTATTTGTAATACTTGCAGTACTAATTAGATATTAGTATAATAATTCCTATTATCTGAAGTGCATTATATGTTATTATGTTCACAGAACATTGTCATCCTGTGAATATCATATATTTGAAGGTGCATACTGTTCATATAATCATAGATCATGAAAGCTCCAAATTCATCCATTACAAATATGGGATTTACAATGGCTAATGCTTGTTGAATGCAATTGAAAGCTCTCTGCAGAATATTTGAGCAAAAAAATGTACTTGTATATCTGTCATTTTGAATTTTTGATCTTGCTAGTAACATCAGATTTAACACAATGACATTACATGCTTTGTTAGACATGCAGTAATAAATGTTGAAGACGATAATAGTAATGTCTAGTTAAGTACATATTCAGTATAATTAGAAAATATTGATATGTTTTAGTTTCTCTGATAATGGGAAGTATTACAGAAATTATGCTGTCAGCTACCAACAGTTTTATATTAAAATGTATCACTAGAAAGAATCTGGTGGCAATAACCAAATTGATCAACCAAGTAAAGAAAAAAGAAACAGCATGGAACAACTAAACTTTGGGAAGATTCATTTGCTGTGATGATTATGAAGTTTGTAACAGCACTACTAAATGTATAAAACTTGCTGAAAGAGATAAGTGATTACATGCATATTTATTAACGAAAAACATAAAATATGAGGGTCTCGTGAATGATTCAAAAGATGGTCATTAAAGAAAGCCCCAACCTTGCAGAAATTTCTTTCAGCTTCAGGTAGGTATCTGTTATTGAGCCATTCCTCCTCAACAGGAGAGACATTTTCCTCAGTCATCACTTCCACAGGCTGATCATCTTTGATGCTCTCTTCCTAGGCAAAACTGTTTAACCCATTCCTTTATGGTGGAATATGAAGGAGAAGTTTCCTCATAAGCACCATCCAATTGCTGTTTAATAGCACTTGGAGAAAAACTTATCACAGTGCAGTACTCAATTTTTAACATTATCACTTAGCATGCCACATGTTAGTCAAATGAGTGCCTCCAACTGAATGATGCAGTAGAGAGTTGAAACTGGTACACTAAACTCCCCCATAGATCGTGCTATCTGTGCTATAAATGGAGGAAAATTGACACAAATTTTGTATGTCAGGCTAGAAACTTCTGTAACCTACCTCATATAGTAGTAATTTGGAAGCACAGGAAATATTGACAAACCAAGTGAGGTGGCTAAAAATTGCAATTTAAAACCTAGTTTTTTTGCATTTATTTTGATGTGAGAAAAAATGAAGCTAGTAACCTATATATAGGTAGTAACCACCGTAGAGATTTTGGTAAATGAGGTGAACTTGGGAAAAAAAATTGCAAGTGTGAAACTAAATAAGGCTCTAGAGGTTGGTGCAATATCTCATGTAATGTGAAGCAAGGAAAAGACATAACTTTAATAATGAAGACTTTGTTGAATTTATGGGAAGTTGCAGTGGCACAGGTCAAAAAGTGAAATGGAGAATTATTGGCCAGTAAGTTTAACATCTATATAAAGAACTGCAACATGGTTTTTATTAAGGGTAATAAGTCCTGTTTATTGAATTTACTTATGATACTGTTGCTGAGGGATTAGATACAATAGTTTTGACATGATGTTTGGATGCAGATACATCTTAAAATTCCAAATTTGGGAAATATGGCATTGAAGTGGTTAGACAGATGATTAAGGAAGAAGAGGGAGTATTACTGAATGGTTATTCCTTCCATCAGGCTTTGGTATTAATGGAAGGGAAGGTACCAGAGAGAATCACTATTTGATCCATTGTTCTTAATTTTTATAACAGAATTAAAAGTTTAATGTTTAAATTTGCATTACTTCCGCAAGCACCTACAATATACCTATACTTGGATATCATACATTGATAGTCAAGGCAGTGGATCGATTACATCCTGGTATTGCAACAAGAACAGTGGAAAACAAGCATATCTGATGTGCATTATTGTCCAAGAACAACTATGACATATCCAACAAAAACATTTTTATTTAATTCATGTAAGTTAAGAAAACAAACTATGAGGCAAACACGTAGTATAAAATTATTAAATGTACATAAATTTCATTGCACATAATGCATAAATGTTTTAGACAAAATAAAGCGCATATTTTAATCGTCATCACTGTCTTCAGAAATAACATTTCGTAGATGTTCTTTAAGTGGCCGGAGGTCGTCACCACTTGAAATCTCTTGGACATCATTTGTATAATTCTCATTGCATACTTCGGCTGGTTTAGTCAGTAATAAGACTTTGCTTTCCATTATGCTGCAATTTTTTATTAAGTTCATAATATGGCGCTAAACAAATATCCAATTGTCTCGTGAATTTTCCCTAGCGCTCCATTGAGGAATCATTATCCGTAAAAATAACTTCCTTTCTTGCCAAGTCCAATCCTTCTGCTAATTTCTTTAACGGATTCGTCAGAACTTCGCCGCCATCTATTAATTGTACCAGTTGCTCATTTAAATCTGTCTCTCCATCAATTTTTCACTAATTTCGTTTTCAACCATATCGCAAAAACCCCCTCCACCAAAAATGTGTTCGACCTTTATTATACGACGTAACTCGGCATCCACTGAAGGTACGAAATTTTGTTCCAGCAAGCATTCAGCATAGAGGATTGTAATTCCTTAGTGGACAGAGAAATAATGTTCACACAATTCAATATTGAAAACTTTCCACGCTTGAGGCAGTGTCATGTTTGGATTAGATTCCATTTTTTCCAAAATTAATTGGTATGTTCGCCGAATATAATATGACGTAAATGTTGATATTATTCCTTGGTCGAGTGGTTGAATAAATGTAGTAGTATTAGGCGGCAAAAAGGTTATTTTAATATTCGGATGGCTTAAATTTGTTGGGTGGCCTAGTGCGTTATCTAAAATTAGTAGAATTTTGAAGTCCATATTCTTTTTCTTTGTGTAACTTTCTATCGGGTATAAAACACTTGAAAAACCAATTTTCAAACATGCTAGCTGTAACCCATGCCTTTTTTGTTGGCCCGCCAATTTTAAGATTGTACAAAGAAAACTGCTTTTTCAAGTTTTCAAACCAACCCTTACTGGCACAAAATCCATGCTGAAGAATCTTCAAGTTCTTTTAAATGTTTATAAACTTTTAGAGCTTTTTGCTTAATAAGGTGTCCATTCAAAGGAATTTTCTTTTGAGTGCAATCTTCTATCCAAATCATTAGAGATTTCTCCATTTTTTCTATTAGAATATCGCGAACACGAGCAACGCGCTTTGCACTTACCGTTGACCAGCAATAACACTTAATCGGATTTTATGTTCGAATTGTTGATTCATTTAAATTCAAAGTCCTTGCAACAACTCCTGGTTTTTCTCCAATTTTCAACCGATCCAAGATTTTCAGTTTTTTTTCGAGAGAAATGAATTTAATGTAGGTTTTTTCCCTTTCGTTGCAGTTTTAGTGACCATTGCAATAAAATTAACTTTTGCAAAAAAAAAAAAAAAAGCATTACATATGTAGCTCAGCTTCAGAATAACACTTATGATTTTTAATGCGCTTTCCTGGCAGAAAACGAAGACAATTTTCAACAATAAACACTTTATACCAGTTCACAAACTTTTCATGTTGGTGACACACTTTTTGGACAAACATAATTTCGCGGCACAGTAATTCAGTCTGATGTGCCTCTCATAGGTCACGTGGTCCATATTAATGCAGACCGTTCAAGAGTTGATTCTTGTGTAGTTTCCTCTATAGTCGATACATTTTGTTCATCACAAACGTTACCTTCAGCTTTTCTTTTATTGATTAGAAACATCCATTTTACGGGTAATTCAACACCAATTTGATAAATAAAACTGTGCGAATTTATTGTAAAGCTTTAACAGTAACTAAACAAAATACAAGCACCAGCTCTAGTTTATTCACGTTGCAGTTAGAATAAACATCAATAGTAACATTTGTATGAATAAGTGGTGTGCTTTATTTTTATTGGTCGAAAAGAACCGAACGACTACTGCGTGATAAAACCACAGGGATGAATTCGGCTGTTAACTGTTAACTTCTGTGGCTTGATGGATGTCAATCCCGTGGATTCTGATCCCGTCATCGGTATGAAAAAGACTTATTTTAAAGGTTAGCGAGCACTCGGCTCACCCTGATTAGGGCATTGCGGAAGCGCGTGAGCCGAAAGGTAGTGCAGCTTTCGGGCGCTTAGAAAACTCCTGAATGAGTTGCTCGGTATGAGAAGCTGCTTAGGTGAAAAAGTAGCGGTAGTGTTACGAAGCAATGTGGAAATATCTGGGATATCAGCATCGAGATGCAGGAGCATATCATTGGGTGATCATGGAGAAGATGACTTGAGCATTCCTGAGGAATTTCTTAGTGTCGGCTTGGCTGGGGTTCATCTTGCTAAAGGCTATTAGCATCTCCCCTAGTGAGGCAGCAAGAATCTGTGCAGAATTTTCATTGTAATCTGTCGAGGCTACGGGTAAAATCCGGGGAGAGACCGCAGAAGCGTATGTTTTATCGGCGGGAACACTCCGCACTGTGACTTCCGGCGAAGGTTTCGTGTCTTGAATCTCAGTGGGCGGAGCCAACGCCGCTCTAGTCTTCCGTTGGTTAGATGGGTGAATTGAGCAGCCTTTAAAATTTGCTGGATGGGGGCCGCCACAATTCGCACATTTAGCAGGTGTAGACGATGATTTTGTGCAAGTGTGCGAGGGATGGTTGTCACCACACTTTACACACTTGTAATCTGCTTTACATAACTTTTGTGCATGCCCAAATTTTTGGCAGCGGTGGCATTGACCGGCGGATGCCTTTCTTCTGAGTGGTTCGGTTTTGATGACTAAGTTGCAGACTATAGTAAGGTCGTAAATTGCTCTGTGGTCTTTACTGATCTCCACTAAGACCAGAGGCATGGGGCGCTTGTCTGCGCGGTACATGCGCGAGATCTTAATTGGTTCAAGACCTTGTGATCTGAGGTCCGTAGCTATTTCATCAGTAGTTATGGTTTCTGCCAGACCTCTGATGACTACTTTAAGGTTTTTTTCGCTTTTTAGTTGGTAGGTGTGATATGGGACTTTCTGTTCATCCATAAGTCTGGTGAGCTGGCGGTAGTCCGTTTCTCCTTCGGGCTGTATTCGGACTCCATCGTCGGTGTTTTTAGCTGATGAGAACTTGATGTTATTGTTCTTCATCGTCTCAGCAAGTGACGACCAGTTTTCTTTAGCTCTCAAGATTACTGGCGGAATCCTCTCTTTGGGCTGTGTCAATGTCCCTGTTCTTTCATCAGCTAGCGCTGATGTATCCATTGGAGCTGTAGTTTCCGACGTCTGAGGTATTATTTCAGGATGTGTCGCAGGGGATTTTTTCTTTCTCTTCTTCCGTTTAACTTCCTGAAAGCTACTGGAGTTTGAAGGAGAGATGTCTTCAGTAGTTATTGCTGGCTCGCAGGAGTTGTCATGTGAAGGGTGAGGAAGTTTAGAGGGATGGGTATCCTCTGTCTCCGCTTCAAGGATCTGGTGTGCTCCGATTTTATCTGGCCATTTTTTGTGTAGCAAGTTGCCTAAATCCCTGAAAAGCGTCAAAAGTTCCTGAAAATTGAGATCGTCGAAGGACTTATCCATGGCTAGGCTTATGAAAATAAGCTAGAACTAAAAGTAGAACTAAAAGTCTTACCTGCGCTGTTTATCGAGCACGAACCTACGGTACAGTAGTAAACTCCGATTGAACTGCTAATCTGCTGCGTGAAGGACACCAGATCTAATGCCTCAGATCAATCATGAATTCGGCTGCATTTATTCTCCATTATTTATCGAAATATTCTTAAAGGTTAAAAATAATTAAAACATAGTTTGTATATATAATTTTGACGGCGCTAACTAAAAGTCGTACCGGTACTTTGTGAAATGATGGAAATTTTCAGTGATTATTCTGTTTAACGCTTTATGTGCGCGCGACACACCTTCACACTGTAGCCGATACAGTTTGGGAAGCTCTGTTTTATACAGTAAACTACTTGCGCGATACGGGCAGACGCAAATTTAACGAAGATAAAATTTGATTTTTAAGTGCCGCGGCGAAAAATATATGAAAAAAAAAAAGGGATACTAGAAATTGTAGACCGAGTTGTATAAGTACCGCGTTATAGGAGGGTTACCTGTATAATGCTTATATTTCATTTCAAGGTCTGTAGGGGGGGGGGGATATTAATTAATTTCAATGTATTTTTACAAAAAAAAAAAAAAAACATTGTAAAAATACATGATATGTATACATTAAAGCGAAAATATATCGGTCGTATAAATGTACTGTTACGCAAATTAGAACAAATGGATATGATACTGGTTAAGTGGATAAGAGGGTGGCTGCTGGACAGATATCAAAAAGTAATATATACGGAGGATCAGAATCGAGGCGAAAACAGGTGACTAGTGATGTGCTGCAAGGTTCGGTCGTGGGACCATTGCTGTTTAACTTGTACATAAATGATATAAGAAATAACCTGAAATGAAATATTCATTTGTTTGCTGATGATGTGAAATTAGGTAGAATAGAATTAGTCGGCAAAGGTTGATTGGTAGAGCATTTGCTACTAATGGCTCAGTTAAGTAAGTTTGAGCGCGGGTAGTAGTTGGAAGGGGAGGATCGTTCGATGTTGTTGGCACACTCTCCCTCGATGTGTCAAATAATAATAGGCGATGTGGAGAGCTTGCAGGGCAGTTTAAATAGGCTATCAGTATGTGCAAAAGTTAATAGGTGTCAGCTTCAGTGGCGCAGGGGAGACAGAGCCCGGGGTCCCCGAAAAAGGAAAAAAATACGAAAGGTTTTTTCCTAATTAAAATGATTTTTTTTAATGTTGTGTCGTGTCTTCTATTTCTATACTACTTATGAAGTAGCGGTCACATAAGATGGGAATACCCTATAGCTCTCGGGAATCACGACCGCAAGGCGAACGAGGTAGTGGTCGGGCTGACCGAGCATTATCGAAGAACACCAACATGTAGAGATGAGGAAGTTGTTATTCCTCTTTATAAGACCTTGATATGTCCACATCTAGATTACTGTGCTTACGTCTGGTCCCCTGGGTTTCTTGGGGGATGAGGAAGCAGTGGAGAGGGTTGAGAGGCAAGTGGCCTGTGGAATGTTCCCTATGAGGATAGATTGAAGAAGTTGGCTGATAAGAGAAAAAGAGGGGGGGGGGGGTATGATAGAAACATTTAAGCTGTTTAAAGGGTTTTACCGGATAGATGCAGGGGAAATGTTTCAGGACTTGGCTAGAGGGACCAGAATCCCTGCAATTTGAATAAAGGTGTTGTTAGTAGGGGGTGAGAGGAACAGTTTTTTTTTTTTTTTTTTTTTTTTTTTTTTTTTTTTGCCTGGAGAGTTGTGAATGAATGGAATGGGTTGCGAGTGCTTTGTTAATGGATTTAAGGAGAGGTATGATATGATAGATTGCGTCTTTGGATTCCATGTAGGTGCCTATATAATAATTTTTTTTGAAGAAGGAACTAGAAAGGACATGTTTAATTAATATAATTAATTAGAATGTGTTATTTTCGAATTCATTTCGCAATCTCTGTATTAAAGTAATTTATTTAAAAAACGCGTTAAAAATTAACGACTGACGAAAAAAAAAATTAATTCAACTTACAAACGTTTAGGGGAGCATGTGTACGTGACATTTTGAGATATAATATACGGCTCACATGTAGAAAAAATATAGAATTTTAATAAAAATAAAAAAAAAACTCCGATATATATGATGCGATGCAACATGGGCATCGCATCAAATTCCGGCAACTACATTCAAAACATGAGTCGCGTAGCAGGTGCTTACTAACTCGTACCTCGTTCATAGCTTGAGACTATTAAAGTCTAAAGGAACAATTGTAAGTTTGTGTAGATTAACCTAAAAGAATAATGAACAGTTATAGTAGCGAACAAATTAATCCGAACACTCACATTTTAAAGAAAAATTTTAATTTCGCAGGTAAATAAGTACAAACATTAACTGAACTTTACCTAATAATTTATGTGTGCTCCTCTGTTCCCAATAAGTTCACTAATTCGCTTAGGCATGGATCTACCAACGTAGACTCGTTTTTCTCATTTTTGCATCTCAAAACCATACTGGATTGTATTAAGTTATCCTTTGCATCACAATTTAATTTTTCAAATCTCTTTTTCACTGTGGTCCACAAATTTTCTATTGGGTAATGTCAAGAAAGTTACCTGGCCACCGGAGCAATTAGACCATATGATTTTTGAGGAACTCATTTTTTTTTTTTTGAAACGTGACGAGTAAGGTCTTGTTGGAAGATGATTTCTCCGTCTTTCTGGATCTGTGGAACTAATCTTTTCTCCAGTGGTTTTATGTATTTGTCACTTTTCATCATACTGTCATCTGGAACAACTGATCTTGGACCCAGTGGCGTAGCTAGAGTGGGGGGAGGTCCTCCCGGGGCGGCACTTTGACATTTTTGAAATTTTAGTTAATTCTAAAATAGTCTCGAGAACTCGGTTCCAAATATTGTAATACTGCTGCAAGTGTTGCTAGTTGTGAGAGGAGTTTTCCTAAATAAAACTGATTAAGACTTACTTACATTACTATAAAATAGACTTCGCCAATGTCATCGATGATTCTGCTAATAGAAAAATAACATTTTAGTTAAGTATAATAAGCTTCATTTCGGCAATGAAAACATTACTTAAATTAAGGGGATATTAAATCCCACATAGTTTTAAAACCGAATAAGAAACTCAAAGATTAAAATCAGAGAGTTTCAATTTCAATCTTTGAGTTTCTTATTCGGTTTTAAAACTATGTGGGATTTAATATCCCCTTAATTTAAGTAACATTTTAGTATGTTGAAATTAAAGTTTTACTTCAAAAATAAACAGCGTTTTAATTTATTTCCCTATATGTCGTTTTGACTTTTTGTAGTATTTTTGGTGTGTATCGAGAGGGGCGCAAACTCAGGGATCGTCTCGGGGGAGGGGAGCTCTAGCTACACCACTGCCTGGACCGTCATGTGTAAAACCTCAGAACAGATTTTCAGCTGGATGTTTAGGAGCTTCCTGAAGGTAGGTGGGAGAAGTCTTAGCCACTGATTTGCAAACATAGGCTACTGGCTCTCATCTGAGAATATGACCTTATTCCACTTCTCAACAGCAGTCCAATCTTTGTATACTTTCGCCCACTGGAGCCCGTTTTCTGCATAGTCGACAACAGTTGTTTCTTTTTGGTCTGTGAGCAGTCATCCCTGCCTCCAACAATCTTCAACAGACTATTCCACTAGCTGTTAAGTCTATTTAAGTCTACAGCAGACAACCTTGGGTTCATTGTTTTTCCTTACTAGTAAACGATTTTGAGTAAGTGAAGTTTCCTTTTTCTGTCAGAAGAAAATGTGCCTGTCTCCATAAACCTCTTTACAATCACATTAGCAGTGCCCAACCAACACCACTCATTGGCAATTCGTCTTCGAGTCATGGATGTGTGTGCTGAGAAAGAGTGCATAATTTTGAACGATTTCTTGGAAATGTATATGTATACATTTTGCATATGAATACGAATTTACACTACTAAAAATTCACAACACTGTTACTAAACATCGTAGAGACAGTTAAAACACGCAGTACCCAAACAAAATAGTGAACTAAAACCGAAAATAGTAAACCAAAAGTATTGCGAACTGAAACAAAATCCAAAAACGTGACGCAAATTCGGCTTAATTTGTTTGCTACTGTAATAGTAATCACTTCCAGAAAATGGGAGATTGGCATGCAGTCAGCGTTTAAGGTTCGGACGACTTCGTAGTGTTTCGCATGTTTACAAAAAAAAAGACCAAATATGAACCTGCTGGAATGAAGGAACTTTTGTATGGTTGCAAAGAACTCTGTGCCTAGTGTCAATAACATGAGAAGCAAAGTTCAGACTTGTCGGAGTCCAAAACTGCGATATAATTTTCATGTTCTTAGATTCTAATCAAAGCAAAGCGGTCAGTCTGCCCAAAGTAGCAAAGATGACGTGAGCATGACACGTGATACAGTTTCCAAACTGGTTTGAAGGAAATATATAGATTGAATTTGCAAAGAATCCATGCTATTTGTTATACGGTTCCTTTAAGTTAAGGTATTGAAATTCTTTTCGCATCGGACTGTAGTCTGATCGACGGACCATAAAAAATAACTTCAATTTCCTTTTAAAAAAAATAGCACTATTCAAAATCTGTCATCGGTTTCGAAAATTTTTAGACCAAAGTCTAAAATATTTGAATTTTTTACACTTCGATTTTGAATATTTTCAATAGCGTCAAAAAGTCTGTAATGGAAGGGTTGGCGTGAGATAGTCCCTTTTTTTTTTTTTGTTCTTCCGATGATTCCGTGTAAGTTCGGCAGTTCATTTACAACTTCAATAGATTTATAGTCAATATGTTTGCTATCTTAATTACTATCCTTTCGCCTGTTACATTTCAAAATTTTCGGGCTTTACTTAAATCTGTGGACAGCCCCCCACCCCCCTCTCTGCTTTTCCATTCTTTAAGATGGTGTTTATCACAGAATGAGAAAACAAAATTGGAGGCAAGTTTCATTACGACAGTTCGCTTCTACACGCTGTAGACTAATTCCACTCTACACCTGCAAAGCGGTATTGTTTCATCTTACTTTTACGTGTTATAGGCAATGGAGTGAAGTGTATAGATCTTGTTACACGTCCAAGAAGGAAGATAACCATACTGACCGACAATCGTGGGGTCTCCTTTACACAAAAGGGGACGGGATAAATAAAACACACGCGGTGCTATAGCTTTTGCCGTCCCCTTCTCAATACACACCAAAAATACTACAAAAAGTCAAAACGACATATAGGGAAATAAATTAAAACGCTATGTTTATTTTTGAAGTAAAACTTTAATTCCAATATTCTAAAATGTTATTTTTCTTGCTTTTCCGTTAGCAAAATCGTCGATGACATTGTCGAAGTCTATCTCGTCACTCAGTTGTTCTATAGACCAGCGCTTCCCAAACTGTGGGCCGCGGCCCCTTGGGGGCCGTAAAATATGAAAACAAATTTAAAATATTTTAAGACTAAGTAGATTTTTTTAATCTTAAAAGAAACTTATTTAAATTTTTTTTATTATTTCTTTTTTGTTCTTTTTTTATATTTTAATGGAAAATATCACACATTGGTTCGCAAATTTTGCTTCCTGCGTATTTCGGCGCTTAACGAATATTAATAAATATATGCTGATTCATATAAGTTTCATTTCAAAGGTATTGATAAGAAACACAAAAAATATTACAAATGCAAAATCTTGAATATAAATACAATAAATATTATAATAATATGTCTATATTACGATTTTTTTTTTTTTTTCGATGGGGGCCGTGAAATATTTGAATTTTTCCAAAGGGGGCCTTGGCATCCATAAATTTGGGAAGCACTGCTATGGCAAGATTTCTTAAGCGCAGTGCCGTCCCTGCACACATGGCCCTATTCCAGTCCACCAAATTTTGTGTTTTCCATTATGGTTTGATCATTTCACGAAATCTCAGTGTGAGAGCTGTTCCTGGGATTTTTTTTAGTTCTTTTAATGTCTGAATAGCATTTTTAACTTCAGTCAGAAACGGTTCCTCATTCGCGGGTTCTTCCGCATTTCCTTCTAAACATTATACCTCAGGAGTAAGATCTATATAATAATCTGTGAAAATATTTAAATTCGTTGACATTTTTTCTAGCTGATTAAACCTCGATAGTTCATTATGTCGGTTTGTGATCATCTTTCAATACTTCACTTGGATTTATTTTCTTCAATTGATTTTTTTTTTCTCTACCATTCATTTATCCGAACGTAGTATTTTTACTAGTTAAAATTTCTATAACGCCCTCGGTATTCTCTAGAGAAGAACCCTATAACATGTAAAAAACTTCCAGTATTGAGACGTTTTTAGAACTACAAGTTTAATAAAATAAACAAATATAACCCTACAAGTTTCGTAAATCGTCAGAATTACATCGTCAGGGGGTACTAGCAAAAGTTATATACACACAAAGTAGAAAACAATTAATTAGACTATTAAATGTTATCAGAACCTCGCAATTGGTACATGCAAATAAGTAATCAGAATAAAAAAAAATAGTAAATTAATTAATGACAACAGTGTAGATTTCCAGAGACAAACACTAGGAAAAACCTCTAAACAAATAAATGCAAGGGAATTGAAGCATATTACCGAGAGAACAAGTGATCTGTTTAGAAAGATAAATGATGTTACAGGAAAGTTTATCCCTAGATTAGGAGTTGTAAAAAGTAATTGAGGAAAATGTCTGATGGCAGCAAAAAAAAAAAAAAAAAAAAAAAAAAAAAATGGAAAGGGTATGCAGATTTGTACAAGAAAGATAATAATATTGAAGGAGAATTTGTTGAAGAATCCATGATAATGAAAAGTGAAGTGATATCAGCAATGGAAAGGCTGCCAAAATGAAAAGCTCCTAGAGCTGATAATGTCAGTGGAAATTATGGAGAGCAGCTGGAGATGAAGTAGTGAGTATATTGACAAATTTGTCAACAGGTTTGGAAGAAAACATACTGGCCTAGAGATTGGAAAACATCAGTATTAACCCAATTCAACTAAAAGCTCTGGTTCTATAATTCTCACAAATCTTCTCTGGGATTCTTTTTTTCACGCAAGTAATCCAACAAAGGCTGGAGCCAAATGTGAATAGAAAAAATGCCAAGAGAACAGACAGGCTTTAGGAGAGGTAAAGGAACTAAAGTCCAGATAGCAAACATGAGATGGATTATGGAAAGAAGAGAATTTCAGAAGGAAGTATTCATCTGTTTTGCTGATTATAAACCTTTTGACTGCATGGATCATAATAGACTGTGGATTGTAATGAAACCAATGGGAATACCTGTGTGTGATTTTCCTGTTCAGATAATCTTTAAAGTCACATATTGTTCCTGACTAAACAACGAAAATATCATCATTCGAAAATTTCCTTGCAGAGGATGGTTTATGTCCAGCCCTGGCCCAATATAGTATTTTGTCTGTTAATTGCATGTACTTTGTGGAGGATTTTCATCTGGTGAAAAAAGATTATACCCGAGTTTTTCGCATATAAAAGCCATGCTACCTGCGTATGGGATAATATAACTCGCCTACAATTAAAAGCCCAGATAATCATTCCTCTCGTATCAAACTCGGGTCTTTTTCAATGGAGAAGCAGAACGTCCTGTCGTTTTTCCAAGTGCACTATGGAGGCATCGATAGTGTACTATTATTTGCAATTATTTAATATAGTTTATTTATTTAATGCCATTTTTAAAATTCAATAACATAAAATTAGCTAAAAATTGAATCTGAATACATCAATAATTATCATTAGACCAGCCACTAAATTAGAAACTTTTAGTCTTATTTCTGGAAAATTTCCCATGTTACTTGGGGGAAACAGGAAAAAGTGTGCTGGGGCTAAGTGCAGATGAATAGGGTGAATGGGGCACAACAGATGTCTGTTGTTTTGCTACACACACACCAGACATGGATGTTCCATAGTGGAACATCCGAGTCTGGTTTTTCCACAAGTAAATATGATATTTTTATGGCTATTTAGCCTATTTTTTGTTTGGGAGTGCCCCTTTTTTTATAATGTCATTGGCTTTTTACTCAATTTTTAAAGCATTACTGATGTTTTAAAGACAGATATCTGAAGAATATATAGGAATAATAATTCAGACATACCTTTGTAGGATGTTGCTGGTTGTCTTCTTATTCAGCGGCATATGGCATATATTTTTCTGCTGTTGAAGTATGACTGAAAGGACAGTTGGGGGGGGGGGTGAAAATATGGGGACAGAGAGATGTGGATGAATTATCAGTGAGGCAAGAGGTAGGTGAATTTTAAAACCCAGGTTTTTTAAGGGTGGGCGGAGAATTCTTTGGAAGGGGAGGTGAAGATAGAAATTTTTGGGGAAGAAGAAAGATATGATCAGGGGTGCGAGCCGTTACTCCCATCCCATTATTCAAACTATCATTTGCCTTATTCTGCTATGAGCATTAGTCGAGTTACATCCGCTGAAGTGTGCATGTGCACAAGCTGTTCATCGGATTAGTGACAATGAAAGAGCTTGAACAACGTGTGTAAAATTTTGCTGCAAACTAGGTAAAAATTTTACAAACATTTCAATTGCTTATCCAAGCATACTGAGAGGACTGTATGAGCCAAACAGTGTTTTGAGTGTTGATGGACGAATTGGTCAAAGATCATTGCGATGTTGGTTGTGTTTTTTGATTGGAAAAGCACTGTCCATTATGAATTTGTACCACGTGATCAGATGGTAAACAAAGAGTTGCACCAGGAAGTTTTAGCACATTTGAGGAATGCTGTGCACAGGAAGCAGCCTGAACTGTAAAAAAACTAGACTTGGATGTTCCACCACAACAATGTATCTGATGTTTTGCCACAACATATAGCAAATCTCATCAGATATCTGTTGTGCCCCATCCACCCTATTCTCTGGACTTAGCCCTAGCACACTTTTTCCTGTTTCTATAACTTAAAACCACTTTGAAAGGATGTCGTTTCCAAACCATAGAGGAGACTCAGGAAAATGCAATAAGAGAACTGTGCACCATCACAGAACGTGCATTCCAACAATGGAAAAAACCTTGGGAATGGTGTAGCACCAGTAAAGAGAATATTTTGAAGGGGACAGTGCTTAAAATGAGCAATAAAGTTTTTTTAGCAAAAAATCTGTTTTTAACATGTCTTGTGTGTGTGTAGACACACACACATTGCTCGGAAAGAAGTCTGTAATGGATATCCGTTAATGGCAAGGGGTGCATTGTACCATATAACAACTCGTGCGCTGGTAGGTGGAGGAATATGATGTTCCCAGGTGAAATGGCTGCAAGGGAACTGATAGTTTGAAAGAGGCATTGCGATAGGATGCCATGTTGCAGGCCTATATGTTTGATAAATTTTTGACAAATTGGGCCATCTCAGGTCAATAATCAGTGATACCATACTGAGATGGAAGCACAGTCGACTGCAAGTGCTACCTGTCACACTCACCAAACATAACTGTTAGGGTGCTACGAAGGATAATATGTAAAACTGCCATTCGTCAGCTGACATATTGAATGTGAATTTCCAGGCATTGACTGGACCTTGAATCTGCACAAAAACATTCAGAATCAAGGCTCACAACATGGGTTTCCATGGTAGGACTACAATATGTAAGCCCCACATTACCCAAACCACCATCTTTAGTGGTGTAAAGAGTGTGTACAGTGGAAGCTTGGAAAGCTGTGTTATGGAACAACGAATCACGCTACACCCACCTGTCCATCTACCAAGCAGATGGACAGGTGTGGGTGTGACAGATACCTGGTGAATGTCTCTTACCAGAGTGAGTAATTCAACTATGAAATTCTGAGGTGGCAGTGTGATGGTATGGTCCTGTATTTCCTAGGACCTCTGTTTGTGGTCAACAAAATATTTTATTTCAACATGATTATTCAGTTAAAGTCAGATTAAAGAATTGTTTTGCTCTAATTCGGTGTAAAGGAATCTATTGCTGAAATGGTTTGTAACGAAGATATACATTTTGAATCTCCAATATGCAGAATAATTATATAATATTCTTCGTTTTATCTTTCTGATACTCTTTTAAAGGGATCTGTATACATGCTCACTTGTATCCTAATAACTGCAAATGTTGCAAATCTATTTTACCACCAAACAAATTTTTTTTCTAGCAAGTCTAAATCCATTCAAATAAATATAACAAGTCATACATTTGATGTTATCTATGTCATTCAGCTCATCAGTAGATGTTTGTTTTAGTACATCCCCTCATAATTTAAAAATATATTTATTAAATTCATATTGGACTTAAACATAGCAATGATCTCACTTTAGTGCTTCAGTAGAGAGAGAGCAATGAACTCTAACTATAGGAAACTTGTGGAAACTAAAAGAATAAATTGTTGTAGTGTTTATACTGATTGTATTTTTCTTGATTATGATTTGTGCATCATATTTTAAACTAACACAATTTTAAGAATGAAAAGTAAAGTTTTTAACAGCATTTATTACAAGTTTTCTAAACAGATGAAATAAATATTACTTGTAACACACTGGAGTCCAGTTCTTTTTAAAAACAGTCATACATGTAATCATACATTTCAATAGTTATTGGTCATAAGATGCTTTACACAACACCAATAACCTATTTTTACATTAAATGCATTTAAGAGGTCACAGTTATTCTAATCTTTAAAATTTGTTGACAATGGAGTGCATTTTTTAAAAAATTTGAAACAATTATGTGATTCAAATAGTTGTTTGCATAAATGACATTACCAAATGTTATATTTTAATTTTTTTTTTTTTAAATAGAGTATGTATACAGAGATAATGATTCCAAAGAGAAAGAAAAAGATGACAGAAAATTTTCAATTTTCTTACTTTTTTTTTTTTTTTAAGGTAATGGCAAAAGACATTAGTCAACAATTCTAAAATTTAATCGTAATCATCATCATATACCAATGTATATATTCACAGGAATATAAGTCTAACTATTTTCCAGAAAGAAAAAAATTCTCAAAAGAGCAAAGTTTGCATAACTATGACCTACATAATCCACTGATTCTAACCCACTATCCTAAAAATTAACTAAATGCTATAACATTACACATAAAATTGTGCATAATATGGACTTAATGTATCCTCATTAAATGAACAAGTATGATGTAGGTTTAAGATTCAAATTTTAGGTCCTGAAAATCCTCTTGCACAGTACAATTTAACATCAGTATATATCTGCTGGTTATTATTTTCATTATGTAAAGATAAATTGATTTTAATGAAATATTTACATCAACATTTAGTAATCTGTTTAAGTAACTTATGTATTTTATAGTTACATACTATAAAAGATTAACTGTTTTATGATAGGTTATCTCAAGGCTCATATATATTAACTATATACAAAGATAACTAATGTTGGTGGGCGAGTTTTTACATTTTTTTTTTTTTTTTATTTAGCAAATATTTGTAATACCTTTATAAAGGTTGCTCATTTAAAAATACTTTGCAGCTAGATGATTAATGAATGGATGAATGACTGCTTTGAAATACTGAAAGTAGAAGATGATTAAGTATATATCTTAAGGAAAATGTAACCATGCTAGAAACATTGAACTTTTATGGTATTTCTTTATATAAAGAGATTGTGGCAGTCAACAATGTACTTAACAGTTCAGAAATGGCTTCATCTTTTTTTTTTCTTTCTGATCACTGTTTGTGTGTGTTTGTGTTCTTTATAAAAGGATGTTCATCAAAAGAAAAATTTCATTTGCATTTCAGAGACCACATCTGCAAAGTATTTTTTTTATAATGATAATGGTTATGAATATTTTGTGCGAAGATTCTTCACAGACAAACAGTTTAAATTGCTCCACTAGCAGTTCTTTCACAAATTCTATTTAAAATAAAAATTTTAAATACATTTCTCCCTATCTCAATCATCACTGGATAAAAAAAAAAATTAGATAAGTTACAGGGTCTTAAAAAGTGAAAAAAAAAAGTAAACAAGCTGAAAACTGCATGCACAATTATATATAATTTCACAACAACAATAAAGGTGCCTAGAACACTGAACCTTGCATGTCTCTTGGAAACATATCTTTAATCGGCAAAATGAAATTCCATATGATAGTGAAATAGCCAGCCAATATTAATCAAAGTGCAAGATTTGTAGTTCTAGAGATGTCTTTAATTACAGATTTTTGCTTTAGTTAACTAAGCATTGGTCCTCAAATTTTATGAATTATTTATATAATCTTAAAATGCACACATTTAAAAATATTGATATTAACATAATATTACAGTAACAATAAATGTGCTGATAAGCAGAATCAATTACATTGCTTCACTTCGTGACATACACAAGGTACTGGCAATTTTCTGTTCTACACCGGAGTCGCCCATTTCCAATTTTCGCTTACATGCTCGTGGGGCTAATTTTTTAGGTCTTTCTTCATCAGCAGATGATTCACTATTAGTGCAAAAATATTTTTCAGTAATGGGTGGCTTCAAAGGAGAGACTGGATCTACTGGTGGAGCATGAACACAATCAGCAGGTGTGCCTTGACATAATGGTACAAAATATGAATATGATATGGAAGGTTCTTCTATTCCAACTGATACCGGTTTAAAATCTTCACAAATTTCTGTATCATCATCATCGTCATCATCTTCCTGTGATAAAAAAAGTGAGTCAGGATGCTCCATGAAAGAATCCATATCATTAAGTTCAGACACTGGAGTAATCTGGCCACATAAACATTGAGCAGCTGGAGATTTAGAACGCCAATATTGAAGTTCTGTTTTGCAACGACTCAGTTCTTGAAGAACTGCACTTAACTTGCGAGAAGTGTTTTGAAACTTCTTGTCATAATTTTCAAATCTAACTTTCATTTCTTGAATTTGTTTCTGCTGGCGAGTAATCTTTCTTCGTGTAATCTTTAATTCTTGTTTTAAGGCTAACACATGACCATTATTTCTGCAATGATTTGTAAACAAGATGATTCAAACAATGTAATAATTTATTATAAAATATTTTTCACCTAATGAAACATTATTTTGCATTTATTAATCTAATTACAGTTCGTCATTTTGTTAACACAGCTCAATTTAGCAGGTGATGTGCAAGCTATTAACTTACACTGGTAAGGCAAATCCTTTGCTGAGAAATATATATTACAATTAATTTCATTCTAAGATAATAAAAGAACCAATGTGTAGGACTGCTATTAAAAATAATATGCCCGTCTTGCTGAGTCTAAATAAAGCTGAGGCAAACATTCAAGATTAGATTTCTCAGAAATTCAAATGCACATCATTTTTGGAGACTGCTGCTTTTTTTTAAATTTTTATTTATTTATTGTGTGTGTCAACTGTAAGAAGCAATAGATAATTCTACAATATTCAAGTCTCCTTTTTGGGCACTAATTTAAGGTTATTTATGTGTCAGTTCCAAGTTTGAGATCAATTCTAATTAACTACAGAATAACACATATGCCACAGTAAATAACTTTTTTTATTATGTATATTTCATCTTATGTATCATAAGACATCAGTACAACTAATGAACTAATGATTTATTTATGTTTTAACATCATATGCTTCCTTCGTTTCTCTCATTTAAAAAAAAAAAAATGCTCCCCTCAGTAAGTTTTATTTTCTGGTTTAGTGTAGTCATAACAACTAATTGAAATTTCCTATTACTTATATGTCGTTTTAGCCATAAAAATACCAATTCATTAAATAATCTAGAAAAAGCCATTAAACAACAGATATATTATCTTGAAAAAAAAAAAAAAAAGTAAAAAAAATATATAAAATTTGTTTCATTTTTTTTTAAGATATATATATATAGAGAGAGAGAGAAAACCATACAATTCCTATGTTCTTACTCATTAAAGACGCTGGCTCTCCAAAAATGTTAAATGGATTTATGAAAAAAAAAATTCTGGTCTATTTTGGGAAAGCATATGTTTCACTAAACTTGTAATTAACATATTAAATTCCATGACTCAATCTGCACTGCCTTTCTCACTAAATAGGATTAGTGTTGATTTATGGAAATATTAATATGATTTACCATTCATTTCTCTCTCTGCAGAGAAATGAATGATCTACCATTCATTTCTCTGCAACCATTTCTCTTGTGCAAAACATTTGATTACTTATATAACTTGAAATCAAAAGAAAATTTTCAGTAGGAAGATCCCTACTGAAAAAGTTATCAAACTATCAAATTACTCTCTCAGAAGTTTATCTTGAAAAAAAAAAAGTTTTCTTTATTATTCCTTCCCATTTTATTCCAAAAGTGGACATATCATGAAATGCTGGAAAAAAATTTTTTTTTTTCTCTTCAATTTCTAAATTGATTCTACAAATGAAATTATGTTTAAAACAGATGTCCTTCTTTCTTCTTTTTCAACACCTAAAACCAATATTACCAATTTGGAGAAGAAGGATTCATATGTTTTAAAGAAAAACAAAAAATGTTATACTGAAGGCTGACTAAGGAGGTGCAGGTTACAAACACTACTGATTACAATTCAAAATTCATGTTTGTAGACTTCTCCACTTCTCGTCTCCTGAACAAGATCCTAGCTAGACTATACATGAAGAGACAAATTACTCTGCAATATGCCTAATCAGCCACCTGACTTGAAATGGTAACTAACATCTCTTAATCCCATAACTCCAAGACCGTATGGTTCTTATAAAATCCACACAAACAACATTCTAATAAATATAACATTTTAAATAAATAAATGTGTAACATGATAAATAATGATTTTCAAATGTTAACTTTCTAGCTAGTTTTTGGTCAAACTATTTGCAGTAATAAAATTATATTATTGTGAATATGTGTGTCTAATAAACTAGTTGGCTTTATTTCCTGTTCTAATGTGTACTAATAATGACTAATTAAAATTCCATATATTACTTATAAGGACGATAGCATTCATCAGTCTGACATCCCATGTCAGAGAATGCCAAACTTAGATTGATCTGCACTGATTCAAAATTTTCTTATGCACTCTGATAGCCTTTATCGATAAAGACTTTTGATGTCTTTATTGCTCTCAAAATTCTTATAAACACAATGGTATCTACATAATTATTTATCTGTGAAGCACAATTTTCTGTAGTCACCCCAAATACTAAATGAGATAAATCCTTCTCAGGAACTTTCATATCCACAATTCAAATTATCTTCCAGTTTTCATCTTCAATGATCCAGTTGGAAAAAAGCATTAATGTATTTGATATCAAGCAATGACCTAATGCAAATTGTCCACCTACCTCTGCTAGAATATCAACTAATCCTCGAAATTCTTGACTTTTTTTTTGAACCAACTATCTAACTAAGATTATAACTATGTTCAAGTTTCCTTCTGTGATTTCTACTGCTCTTTTCATGCTCTGATTACTGTTCCTACTTCTTCTCCAAATCCTTTGACCAAATAACTGAAATAGACCTTTATTCTCCATTTTTCCACTCAAAATCCCCGACCATTACTTAAGCTTGAGTGTGTTAAACCAGTCCAAGCAACACACACGCACACACAATAATTCACAACAGCTGTTAAAAATAAATCCAAATCAGATTTTGCAATGGTCAAATGCAAAATAATTGCTTCCTACTTAAATAAACATTGAGCCTTCTTGATAATTATTAAGTCCACAGGATATATCTTCTGCCCTCCCTTCCATCTCTCTCTCTTATCCAGATGAGCCACCCAAACATTGAATTTGATTGACTTTATCTCCTTTTTTTTTTTTTTTTTTGACTCAAACAGAATATAGGCAAGCTTCATACTGTAGGACAGATACTAACAGAGTATGAAAGATAGAAAAGATGACCAAAGGGCTGATGGTTGTTACCATATTATAGTACACCTTCCATTCTTTGCAACTGGTTCTTCATTTGACAATCTTGTAGTGCCCAAACATTCCAAGCTTCAATCATCCATAACCAATATCCTAAATTTACGTCGATTTCCTTGGCACTTTCAAGGTTGGTTTTATGGTAATTGGAAAACTGAAAACCTGGAGGGAAACTAACCTCAAAATCCAAGACTAACGTAATGTGGGTTAAAAAAAAAGAGGGAGGGGAACAAAAATTAACAGCAGGTTAATGATGCTGAGTAATTTTTTTTTTACTAGCAGTAAAAAGGAACTTTATGTTCTACTCTGGAGCGAATAACGAGGGAAGAAATGGTGTAGGAATTGTGGTGTGTGGCAGAATGAAGGGTGAAGTACTGGACGTAGGTAGAAGGAATGACAGGATCATGCGAATGAAATTGGGTCTTGGAGAAGAGCGGGTGGTCGTATTATGTGTATATGCCCTGCAAGTTGGTTGTACAGCAGAGGAAAAAGATGAGTTCTGGAACGTGTTAGATGAAGAAATGAGGGAATTGGAAGAAAATGAGATGGTGATTGTTGGAGGAGACTTGAACGGACATATAGGAAGACAGAATAGAGACTGTGAAAGGGTGCATGGTGGCCACGGAGTGGGAATGATGAACCAGGAAGGAGAGAGGGTTGTGGACTTTGCAGTAGCGTTTGATCTGGCAATTGTGAACTCGTTTTTCTACAAGAGGGAAGAACATTTGATAACATTTAGGAGTGGTAACAACAGCTCACAAATTGACTACACTTTGACTAGAAGAAAACATCTTAAGGTTGTGACAAATTGTAAAGTAATTCCAACAGATCAAGTAGCACAACAACACCGACTGCTGTGCGCAGACTTTAAAATAAGATCGAAGATAAGAACTTCTGGATGCCGTGGGATAAAGACAATTAAGTGGTTTTGCTTAAAAGAGGAGAGTGTGAGGAATCTTTTTAGGGAGAAGGTGTTAGAGAGGATTTCGGATGGACTGGAAAGTGTACAGGATTGGTGGAAACATAATTCAAAAGTAATCCTGAGCTGTGCAAGCGAGGTGCTTAGTGAGACATCTGGAAAGTTTAGAGAGCAGAAGGAGGGTTGGTGGTGGAATAATGATGTACAAGTGGCAGTGACAGCTAAGAGGAAGGCAAAGCAGAAGTGGGATGAGTCAAGAGTGGAAGAGGAAGGACAGAGAGGTGTACAAAGAGAGAAAGCAAGAAGCCAAGAGAGTTGTGGCACAGGCAAAGGCCATGGCATATCAAGATCTGTATGATCAATTAGAAACAAAGGAAGGACAGAGAAAATTTTACCAACTAGCGAAATGTAGAAATAAAGCAGCAAAAGACATCTTACATGTGAGGCAGATCAAAGATGCTGAAGGAAGAGTATTATGGAGGGATGTGGACATAAGAAACAGATGGAAAGTATACTTTGAGGGACTTTTGAATGAGGAAAATGCAAGGACTCTCAGAGGAGATGGGCAGCCTTCTGAGGGAATGGTGCAGAACATCAGTTGAGTGGAAGTGACGGAGGCCATGAAGAGGATGAGGAATGGAAAATCGGTGGGCCCCGACAGAATTCCAGTGGAGGCATGGAAGGCACTGGGGGAAGAGGGAATTGACCTGCTGTGGGACCTGTTCATGAAAGTTTGCCAACAGGAAAATATACCCGAGGAATGGAGAGAGAGAGTACTCTTGTCCCCATCTACAAGGGTAAAGGGGATGCACAAGACTGTAAAAATTACAGAGGAATAAAGTTGATGTCCCACACAATGAAGATCCTAGAAAGGGTTCTTGATGGTAGATTGAGGAAGGAGGTGGAGATTGCAAAGGAACAATTTGGATTCATGCCTGGTAGATCCACAACAGATGCTATCTTTGGGTTATGGCAGATGATGGAAAAATATCGAGAGAAACAAAGGGAGCTACATCTGGTATTTATTGATCTGGAGAAAGCATATGATAGAGTGCCAAGGCAAGAAATCTGGAGGTGTCTGAGGGAGAAGAAGGTGCCGGAGAAATATGTCAGGTTGGTGCGGGAAATGTACAGCAAGTGTTCGGACCTGTTTGGGACAGACAGAAAGTTTTCAAGTAACAGTTGGCTTGCATCAAGGGTCAGCATTAAGTCTGTTTCTGTTTAATATTGCGATGGAGGTGGTAACAGAGGAGGTGAGAGAAGATGCGCCTTGGACAATGTTGCATGCAGATGACATCTTGTTGTGTGTAGATTCAAGAGAAGAAGTGGGAACTAAACTGGAAAGATGGAGAAAAGTACTGGAAGAGAGAGGTATGAGACTGAGCAGAAGTAAGACAGAGCATATGTGTTGCGCAGTCGGTGGCGGCCTGGAGACAGATCTGGAGCTGGAAGGAAATGTCATCAGGAAGGTGAGAGACTTTAGATACTTAGGTTCAACAGTGGAAGAAGATGGAGGAGCTGAGAAGGAAGTAGGATGCAGGATACAAGCGGGTTGGAGGAACTGGAGGGAGATGGCTGGAGTGTTATGCGATAAGAGGGTGCCAATCAATCTGAAAGGCAAAATTTATAGGACAGTAGTGAGGCCAGCTATGACATATGCTATAGAAACTGTAGCCCTGAGGAAAAATAACATCAGCAGGATGGAAGTAGCAGAGATAAGAATGCTTAGGTGGATGTGCGGTGTGACCAGAAAGGATCATCTGAGAAATGACTATGTCAGGGGAACAGTGAAAGTTACTGTTCCCCTGACAGAAGGGTCATGCAGATGGATGTGCAAGGAAGACGGAAGCGTGGCCGGCCAAAGAAGAGATGGAGGGAGCTGGTAGAAGAGGACTTGAAGATGAAGAACTTGGATGTGGTGACAGCCCAAGACAGGAAGGTGTGGAGGAGACTCATTACAAACAGTGACCCCACTTAAGTGGGAGAAGCTGCAGAAGAAGAAGTAAAAAGGAACTTCATCTAGCATCCTTAAGCATGCTTTGAACTAATTTATAAACTATAATTAAATTTCCTCTGCATCCTGTTAGATAAACTCAGACTGCAGCTAACAACTTACTCTCATAACTATCATGATACAATCCTATGCACTTCATGAACCCTCTAATCACCAAAAGGCCAAAACAATACACATAATTTCTTTAGCATTGTATTGTGCCTAAGGGAAATGGGTCAGTACTTTTTTTGGTAGTTTGTTATAGTGAATGAATTTCTTATAATGATGTCTGCTATAGTGAGAGTCAACTGAACTCTCACACGTTCAATAAACATTCAGGTAAATAATATTGTGAGCCATAATCTCCAACATTGGTGCAACTAGAAAAATGCATAATAGTATCACAACTTACTTTATTTTAAGAGAAGCTATTTTAATCTGCAGTTCTTACCAAATTATACATGCTTGCATTTGGTTCATTTAAAAATTTTAAATCTTCACTCCCCCCTTCTACTCTTACAATCAGTAAGGAGTCTTCCATTCTACTGATAATGTTTAAATTCTTTCTCTTGGCTTCCTAATAGTACCATAATGTTGTTCTGAGAGCTGGAAAGAAAATTCATTTTGTAATGTTTGCTTCCATTTCCATTCTTGCTCCATGAAACTGCCCATTATTATGGGTTTGCTCTGATGTCAATATGATGTATTAAATACTGTATTTTTTCTTATGTAATTAAAATGTATAGTCAGTTCATTAAGTTTTACAACTATGCTAATATCACTGATTAAATTTCTTTTTTAACTTAATCTCCCTTAAGACTAATACATTTATTCCAGCTATGCTCCAGCACCATTATCCCGTTCCTGAAGTGGTCTCAGTAAGATCTGCAAAATACCCTTCTACAGCTGCAATCACCTCTTGATTCGAAGAAAAACGCTGACCAGAGAGGAAGAGTTTTAGTTTTGGGAAGAGACAGAAGTCAAAGGTAGTCAAATCTGGGGAAGAGGGTGTATGTTCCAACAATTCATAGTGCAGATCCCTTAATTTTCCCATTGTCAAAACACTTTTGTGGGCAAGTGCATTGTCCTGATGAAAGATGATTGTTTACTTTTGCAAACCGGGTCTTTTCTCACGAATTTTTTCGTCTAGTCTGGTTAAAAGATTGGAATAATATCCCCTGGTTATTGTTTTACCCTTTTCAAGATAATTAATAAACAAAATGCCTTTAGCATCCCAAAACACCGATGCCATGACCTTTCCTGTTGATGGAGCCGACTTTGTCTTCTTTGGTGCTGAACAACTGGCTTCTGTCCACCGTCTTGACTGCTGTTTGGATTCTGGTGTGTTATGGTGAATCGAAGTCTCATCCATAATAATAAATCTATGCACAAAATCAGTTTTATTCTTGTTAAAACGCTCCAAGTGTTTTAACAGAGATTTTCATGTAAGTGCATTTTTGATCTGCTGTGAGCTGTGGCACCCATCTTGCGCAAAGCTTTTTCATATGCAATTCTTCATGCAAAATACATCCTACACATTCTTTTGAAATGCCTATAGTCTCAGCAATTTCACGCATTTGACTCGCAAGTCATCCAGTACCATTTCATGCCCTTGATCAATGATTTCTGGTGTTGTTACACTTTTTGGATGTCCTTCACGTGGATCATCTTCAAGGCTGGAATGGCCACGTTTAAACTTGGCAGACCATTTCTTAATTGTCGAAAACGAAGGAGAAGAGTGCCCATAAACTTTTATGAACTTCGAATGAATTTCTTTTGGCGTTAAACCTTCTTTTAGAAAGAATTTTATAACCACACAATACTAAATTTTATCCATTTCAAGGAATACAGACAACACTTTTGCTTCAGACAGCTGTATAAAACAAACTACTTGATAGAATGACTTGCAATTTCACATAAATGCTTATAACAGATGTATCAACTTAGAAAAAAAAATCTTGCTGATAGTGTTGCCATCCATGGTCGAGGCCAAGAACTTATCAGACCACTCTCGTAGATAATGCCTAGTTTTTTTAATTATTATTATTTTTTTTAAAGAGTTGATAAATCATAGTAGTTCCTTCTTCACAAGTTCATATTGTAGGATGAAAGTGCTTGTTTCGAAACTGTAGTGCCGTGATTTTTTAAAAGTAATAGATTTAAATTTTAATATGAATAATTGAAGGTGTTTGTGACACAACAGATAGTGATTTATCCACCTCCAGCCTACAAGGCAATCTCTAAAATGTACAAAAGGAGGGCAAAACTACCAGCACACAGGAGAAAAAGTCTGCATTCACTCGTAAATACTTATATTATAAATTTTTGGTGATCAGAATTGGATATGTCAATGAAAATCAGCACAAATTAATGATGCTGGCCAGAGGAAACTACAATATGCTACAAGATTTCATTAGTCCAGCGATTGATAACTGATTTAAATGTAATTTTATATTTGTCAACATGTCACACCGTATACATAAGTCTACTAATACACTTTATGATTATGCCATAATAATTATTGCATAATCATAAAGTATTATGATTAAATTAAATTAATTATTAATACATTACAAAATAACCAACATGGTCCATGAAAATTTCAGGATTTGTGAAGTGTTCTGTCATAGGAAAAATCTGGGAAACGCTGGCTTATACTTTAGTTATGTGTTTGCAGCCAAAAATGAAGGATGTGAATGAAATGGATTGGCTGATGTAAAATAAAATCAAGCATAAGATAAGGTTACATTCTATTTCCACTGTTCTTCATTATCTATATATAGATCATGTTATGAAAAAAAAAAAAAAAAAGGCATTAAACCTAATGGAAAAATGAACATAATAAACTCAGTTCTTTATGCAGATGATAAAAATCCAAATAAACAACTACAAAGTCTTCAGCACACTTCAAAAAAAAAAAAAAAAAATTAGATAACTGCCATAACACAGTTGGTTTGAAATTAATACTGAGGCATCTAAAGCTATGAGATGAATGTCTAAAACTGTGAAAAGAAGCAAGGACTTGAAAAAACATCAACTGCATTTTCAATAGTGAAGCTACAGAACAAGCAAAACATTTCAGTTATTTAGACATATTGTCAGTGATAATAGTGCATTAATATAGAAATAATAAACTAAGCAAGATTAGAATAACACAATGTGGGAAACCAGCGGAATAAATTTATATGGAATAAGAGAAAAATTAACCAAAACATCAGATTAGCAATATAAAATATAATGTTCAAACCAATTTACCTTATGGATCAGAAAGTTGAGTTACAAAATAATACTTAATCTGGACACCTCAGATATGAGGTATCCAGAACTATATTAAATATGACAATATTAGAAAGAAACTGGACATAATGCTTATAAGGCATAGTTAACAAAAACAGGTGTTTAATAAATGGCAAAAAGGACTCATAGGTGTCTACTAAGGTGGATTGATGCAGTTAGCAATGTTTCAGAAGACCAAAATGTGAAGAGGTGACAATATTGGAGACCTGGAAAATAAGATTAATTTGCAAGAAAAATGTTAATAGGACACTAGTAATAATTAAAATTTGATCGACTGTCTGTCCTACATCCCTGAAGGCACACATCCAGAAATAGGAACATTTAAAATTTTTCATAAAACTTTCAATTAAAAGATTTACAATCAGCTAACCTTTTCATATTCTCTCTTAATTTTCTTAACCTCTTATTGACAGTTGGACTGACAGAAGATGACGATGATGAAGATGATGACACAGAGTCCACATTTCCAACTGTAGCTTTGCTAGGACTGCATGATCGACTTGGAGATGGATCTTCTAAAAGTGAAAGCTGAGTTTTTGGAGATGCTAAACCAAATTGGAAAAATGTAAAATCATATGATTTTCTCATATAGCAATTTGAAAACAAACTATGGATTTCACATCAAATTTCCTAGAAATCTATAAAATTTACTAACATTCTTTTAAAATTAAAATATGTAAATACAACTATATTTCTCTGAAGATAATATTGTTAATATGATGTTGGAACCATGGTTTTCTCTGGATATTTCAGAATTTGATCATTAATTAACAATGATTTAATATACTGAATAAATTGAAACATATAAACAACTTATAGGTTTATTCAAAGCAGAAGAATTTTCAACATGGTATTGAGGCTATCCTCAGCTAGGTTATATAAGTCAAAATAAGCAAAATGGAATAGTGTTTAAAGTTATGTATAAAACAGCAGTGCACATGTGATGTGATTCGTGCATGTTGCATGAACCAGGTCCAAAATACCAGAGGTTCAGGTGATTGTTAGTAAACAACTGTTGCAGAGAACCTGCCTTTGGGAAAGGGAAGAAGAAACTTGCATATAAGATGGACAGAACAGAGGTTTTCAGAATGAGGACCTGCTATTTTCACAGATGTACCATGGAGATAAAGAACAGAAGCTCTATGGATTTCTTCTTGGGAAGGTAGAAAAGTCTCAAGTTCCTAGTAATTTTTCTATAGAATGGATGACATATCCATATGGAATGAAAATTTAATGAAATTTAACTCCTGTTGTAAAAGTGCCTTTTGAGGAGCAAAGGACATGAGCACAGTGGATTATGGTTTGATGTTACTACTGGGAATTATAAGATGAGATGAGATGAATTGCTATAGTGAATTTCCCTTAGAATAGCACTGTGCTCAGAACTTTTGGGTATTTTGTTACAGGGAAACAGTTGCTATAGCAATTTGCTATAACAATGTTTTTGCTATACGACAAACTATTTCCCCACATTAGTTTTCCTTTCTTCAGACAGAGAACTGAAGGCTACTAAATTGAGCATGAGAAGGCCTAGAAAAAGAAGACAATTACTGAATTCCATTTTTACCATGGAGTTGATATTATGTACAAATGATGGAAATTTTGTTACAGGAAGGAATTCAAAACAGCAAAATTATCATATCCATAAAAAAGAACAAGGACTGATGTATTTTAAGGATGTAATACTAAAGTCCTGCATGTAACAGATAGCAAGCATAGGTGAAATAAGCAAATCCATAGCAGTTTCTTAACTTGATTACATAATTTATCTTAACATTTGATATCTTCACATTTCTCATTTAGAATGCAGCTGATGTTTTCAATGTTCCTTCCAATTTTCAGTTTTTGTCTTTTTATTGATGATTTTCATACCAAATTTGTTACAGTATTTATTTGATTCAGCTGAGAAATCCTGAAGACATGTACTGGATTTATTTATAAGTATAACATCTGCATAAAGCTGACATTAATATCTCCAATTTTGATATAATGTTCAATGCCACTTTTCTTCATAATCTGATGCATTTAGATGGTGAATAAGAGCGGAGATATATGCACCCTTGTTTCACGCCTGATTTTACAACAAAACATTTTCCCTTACCTCCTTCAATTCTAACAGCTGACGTAAAATTCAAATACAGACTATGTACTACTCAATATAATGTCCCATTTACACTATATAATTGCAGCATTCTAAACAGCTTTTCTCTTGCCTTGTCACATGCTACTTCCAGATCTATAAAACTTACACACAAATCCTTGTTATACTCCCATGATTTCTCAACTATAAATCTGATCCTGGCAACCTTGAATTGGCATAAACCCAGCTTGTTTTCTTCTTCAAGCACTTGTTATTTATACAATTTTTCTTAGCATCTTCTCAAGTATGCTTGCATAAATCTTTATTATTATTATGAGCTACTCTATGGAAAATTGCACGTTACAATTTCCTTAGGCCCATCGCAGGAAGCCCTAAACATCATGTCAAGTACTATCCAACATGTAGTATTTATAATACTTTGAACTCATTCACAGTCAGGGCAACTACAACAGACTCTGGCAATCCATTCTGCTCATTTAGCACTCTCCAAGAAAAAAAAATCTAGTCCTGACATCCCTGCTAACTATAATATTACCAAATTTCCAAGGATAGTTCCTAGTTCCCCCACTGCCAGACCTATTCTGAAAAATTTCCTCTGAATTAATCTTGTAAAAATCCTTCGTAATTTGTATGTCTCAATCACGTCACCCCTTCCCTGCCTGTCAATTAATTTCTTTTTATCCACAAATCTTCAACCTATCATCATAAGGTTGATTCCATAGATCTGATACTATTTTGGTCCTATGGATCCTCTCCACCTCCTCCTCATCCCCAAGAAACCCAGGTGACCAGATCTAATTCAATAGTCATGATATGGTCTTATCAAAACTTGATAAAGAGGTATAATAACCTGCTTGTCTCTACTAGTTAGGGTATTCTTCAGTAACCAAGTAATCCGATGAGCTGCTTTAGCTTTTGCAATATGTCCTCTAAACTTCCCTATCCACTAACACCCCCAAATCCCTGGCTTCATCAATTTCCTGGAGTACAATTCCATCAATGTGATACACAGCTGGTAACCTTTTTGCCACATTAAATTGACATCCATTCTCCTTTGCGCAGACTGCCAGTCTATCCAAATTATCCTGCAAAATTTTAACAATCTATATTAAGTGTTGCCCTATTCAATTTTGCATCATCGGCAAACAACTAAATAGTTCCTCTCAGATCCTTTCCTATATCGTTAATGTACAAATTAAATAGTAGAGGCTCAAGGGCCATGTGGCAATGCCACTAGTTATAGCCCTTTTACTGGACTCTATTCCCAAATAAATTACTGTCTGATATCTCTCCATCAACCACCCTCCAATCCAGTGGTGGAAAATTTTAAGTGGGGGTGCTGCATATACAAAATAAAAAAAATATATATTATTTTTTTCCTAATCAGTAACCAATTTATTAATAAATAAATTTACATATTAAAATATTGCTTTATTAAAAATATTTCACCCTCACCACGAACAAACACCAATAATAAAAATTTTGTATTTCACAGAAATAACGCGCTCATGCATACAATTTATCTGTAAGCGACACTGCCCAAACAAGCAGTGTCGGAATCACTTGTAACGTGCAATGACAAGCGTAAACGAATATCGGTGAGTCTAGCTGCAATTGGCGCGATAATTCTGACACTGCATTACATCGCAGTGCATTTGTTTCGTGTGACGATAATTGAAAAAATATAATTCTGTTTGTATTTTCAATAGTGACACTCGTCATAATTCAGCGTTGTATCTATAATAAATAAATAAGTTATTTTAACAAAATAAAATAAGATTTAAAAAAATAGTTCACCATGAACACACACAATAAAAGTTTCGTATCTCACAGAAATAACGTGCGCAAGCATACGATACACTGCCCAAACGAGCAGTGTCGGAATCACTTGTAACATGCAATGAGAAGTGCATACAAATATCGGCAAGTCTAGCTGCAATTGGCCAAATGTGATAATTCCGACACTGCATTAGATCGCATTGCATTTGTTTCGTAATCTAAAGCGTTAATCGAACAATTCCAATTATTAACTATTCAATCAATGTCAAAACATAACTGTAACCTTTAACATGTTGTATTGGATTTAGTTGTAAGTATTGTTATTATTTATAAACACAAACAAAATTTAATTTTTAATTTTTTCCTTTAGGGTGCTGCAGTGTCGCAGTGCTTATGTATGAGCTGCCACTGCTCCAATCCACTTCACTAACTTTACATCCATTCCCATGTGTTCAAATTTATTGATTAGAATTCCATGCAGTATCCTATCAAAAGCTTTTGCAAAGTCCAGCAGTATCACTGTAATGCCATTACCTTTATTCAACTCAGCTGTCACTGTATTATAAAATGTGAGCAAGTTAATGATGCACAACCTTTCCTTCACAAAACCATGTTGCCCTGCCATTTAGCATCCCATTTTTGTCTATCCATTCCTGTATTTTGCTCTTGACTAACTTATCTGGTGCCTCGACTACGACTCCTGATATGCTGATTGGTCAATAATTTTGCTACATCAGTCTTGGAGCCTCCTTTATGCAATGGAACTATTTTCCCTTCTTTCTACTCCTTTAGGACTAAACCGGAGCCAAGACTTAGATTAAACAACATGATCAAGATGATGGTATAGCAACTCTTAAAACTCGAGCTGGTATACCATCTAATCTGATAGCTGTATTCACATCAAGGTTCTGTAATATGCTTTGCACCTCCAGTGCATTTACCTCAGTTTTCAAATAACCCTTTGTCTCTCTTGTTACTGCAATATCTCCACCTGGATGATATACTCTTGCGAAGTGTTCACTTAGTAATTTTACTATTTTGCCTGATTCAGTTACCTCCCTACATCTTACCAGGTACATTTTGTAGGAAATTCCTCTATAACTCTTTGACTTATATTTCCTGTTGGGTACATGGACACTATGAGAGCACTACTCCAAACATCCAGAATGTAACTCCCTGACCAGGCTTTCTGAATTATGCAGTGCAATCACATAGCAGTTTTACACCTCCAAATCTGTGCATCTCTAGTGGAATATCATCCATTCCAAATGCCTTTCCACATTTTCCGATGCTTTTTTTTTTTTTTTTTTTTTTTAAATCTCAAGTACTCCTAATTTCATTCCTCTTGAATATTTTCCACTGCTGTTCTCTCACTTCTCATTTGAAATCTTCAATGTAATTACTCCAGCCGTCCAGAATGCTTTATCTTCAGTTTTTATATAATCTATAATTCCTTTTACCATACTCTATACTCCATTTCTAAGCTTTTTCAAGAGTCTGCAGAACATTTTGCCACATTCTTGATATTTACCTTCTACTGTTTTTTAACCCACGTCTTCCCATGACTTTTGTTTAGCATCTGAGAGCTCATGCTAACTTACTAAGAATTTTCAATGAGCTTTCTTCTTTTTCATGACTGATTCTTTAATTTCCTGAGTCAACAAAGTTCTGATTTTTCTATTCTTGAAGAAAGACAACTTCACCACATGCCCCTCTGGCTGAATCAGCCAATGTTTTCTTCAAAGTCTGCCATTAAATCTCCACGGTTTCATTTCATTTTTTTTTTATTTTGATGTATATGTACACATATAGGGTGATCAAAACTAAAGTATCTCTGTGTTATGGCCTAGTGAAGCACCACCCACAGTGATCCAAATGCTGCAAAACTTTGCAGGAATACACTGTGCATCACATGGTAGCAATATTTGAGGGGAGGGTTCCCAAAATTCACCACCAGAGAGTGTTGTAAACACCAAATGCATGGAATTCGCATATCATGCAACTCAGCAGGTGCCAGGAGGGTTTGAAAATATGGGTACAGGATTTTTTCCTTCATTCTGTTTGTTAATGTTATCCACAGTGATGGCAAAGCTGCAATGTGCTTTGATCATGAAGCTGTATACTACCAAAACAATTGCAGTGCTGTTGCTGCACTCTGCAAATTTTGTTGCCTGAACAAATGTCAATGAGGTCTACTATCTCTATGTGCTCTGCAAAGAATGATTAGTCATTTTAAAGAAACAGGATCGTTGGGAGTTAGACCTGGCAGAGGTAGCAAACCAATCAGTTCACAACACGTGAATGAAGGTGCTATTGTGAAGCAGGCCATGAATAATAGCATTGGGTCCTGCAGTGCACTTGCTTTATCAAGAAACATGGATGTGCCTTACACAACTGCCTGGAAAATTCTACAGATGATGTTGCATTTCTATCCATTCATGATAACCTTGACACAGGAGTTGCACCTATAGGAGGACTTTGAAAGTCGACTGACATTCGCTTTTACATTCCTCACTTGTAATGGAGATGGACACTACATGGCTGTGGACAATTTTGTGGGGAGACGAAGCTCACTTTCACCTGAATGGAGCTGTGAATATCCACAATTGCTGGGTATAGGCTATGCAAAAGTTGTTTATTATTGGACCATTCTTCTTTGAGGACATTCCCCAGTCAGGTCCTGTGATCTGCTCAGTTACTGCTGAGAAGTATTGCAATATGATAAACAATTTTGTTGTGCCACAGCTACAGTGCTTGTGCATGGATTCAGTTTTCCTGCAGGATGGGATCCTTCCGCACACATCGATCAATCCATACAGGAGGTTCTTTGATAACATTTTACGGAAGCTAGAGTGATGAGCCATGCATTTCACATTGCATGGCACCTCATTCACCTGATCTGACCCCCTGTGACTTCTGGCTCTTGGGATTTCTCAAAGACGGTTTATTGGGATCACCTTGATAACTTGCCAGCACTGAACACGCTATGCAAAGAATGCAGTTTGTGGAATACCAGAAAGGGCAGTGCATTATACAGTACAGCTCGTGAATGCATAATGGAAGTGAATAAAAATGTGTTATTTATGCTTGTGTTGCTTTTCTCCTTCTTACACATACACAGAAAAATTACATCTACATTTGGTATATCAGTGCCCTGGTGATGAATTTTGGAACTTTTTTTTTTTTTCTCAAATATTGCTTCCACATGACACACGATGTATTCCTGCAAGGCTTCACAGCATTTGGATCACTAGGTAGCTCCACAAGGCCTTAATCGGGGATAATTCAATTTTGATCATCCAGTATATGATTTTATATTTGATTCTACAGATTATTTTTAAAACTTTCTGACACTTATATATTGAACTCAACTAATGAACTCATATCTTTATTTTCCTTCCTTCCTAATTTATGCTAACACACAGACCCACATTTTATTTTATTTACAATCTTTATTTTACACATTTTAAATTGAAAGAGTGTGAGAGAGTGAAATAATTATTAATGATTTTGCATTATTTAAATCATTTTATTTAATTTAAGGGATATTACATCCCATATTGTTTCATAGCCGAATAAGAAACTCAAAGAGTTTCATGCTGAATATAGTAAATATATAAAGTTCGGCGAGACCATATGTCGCCGAATTACTGTTCTACATATGCCGATATATGTAGCCGAATTGAAGCCTTTGGCTCATCATATAATTAATAATTTATTAGGACACCTTCTTGGCAATTCTCATAGCAGGGTATATGTAAGTTCTGTTCGCTACAAACTTGGTATTTCTAGGTCTACCTACTCACTGATGAGACCTCAATAAAGGTTGAAACTGGTTTGGGTAGTGACCTTCTCTCACTCATAATGTTGAACAGTAATACAGCTCCTAGGAGCTGGGTTTCGCATTATGGGGAAATATCAAGAATAGTGATCAGAGCTTGCTCCACTCTTACCATGAGTTGCCTCAGTGTTGCACTCCCTAAAGGGGTCAGTTGTAACACTATCCAGGTATTTGCTTACGCTTGGACTCACCGAACTTTATATATTTACTATATTCGGCATGAAATTTCTTGAGTTTCTTATTCGGCTATGAAATAATGTGGGATGTAATATCCCTTAACTTAAATAAGTTTATATGTTGCCAAACTGAAGCCTTTGGCTCATCATATAATTAATTATTTAAATCATTTATTTTGATATACTTGGATTAATTTTTTTCTTCAGTCAGATAAGGTTTCTTTCTTTATATTGAGTTCAACACAAGTCAAACCTGGTTACTTATACAATCTAGATCCAGGCATCCTCTACAAAGCAGAAGTGGATGACAATAATAGGTTGCTTCTATTTCTGGATGTTTTCCTGATTTTTATGACTAGAACAAAATTATACATCTGTCTAGGAAACTGAATACCAGGAAATACCTCTATCCCACACACAAAAAAATAAAATAAAATAAAGCATGATAGTGAGGAACCAAGAAATAAACTTAGATTTCACAAGATTGCTTATTTTGACATCTGCATAAACTATCACAAATTCCCCTAAAAAATCCTGGGGTTTACAAACCTACTGTAAGTTTATCTGTTACATAGCAGAAACAGGTTACTTCTTTGGAGAAATTCAATTTAACAGAACACATCAAAGATGTCAAGAAGCAAATGACACATATGAAGGTCAGCAAGCAGTAAACTGATGGCCTAATCTGTTTACAATAATTACATCCAAAAATTCACGGAGGCTTCTGAAATGTTACGCATCCTCACAATACGAAAAAAATCAAGGACTTGTATGAAACCAAGTCTGGTCCTCTCTCATCAAATGTAAATTAAGATGTTAAAAATCAAACCAACTACAACATTCAAACAACAGTAGTGGAATAAAATGATTGCATTAAGCAGCTTGAATAAATGAAAGGTTTTCACTAATTTGTGTGTGTCAATCCATAAATTTTTATTACACTATTACTGAATAATATACATAACAAATCAAAGCCATATAAAAGATTATCATAATTTCTTTAAATGTTAACTGCTGTACATAATACTTACATGAAAGAGAAGGTGTATAATCCAAAAAGTCAGTAACAAAGTATGTTATTTCTGGCAGAGTAGGCTCAATATGTTCTTTGAAGTACTCCATTGCCATTGTGGACAAATCAAACAATTCATCTGTAACCTTGTATGTACGACTCAGATTGGGTGTTTGTTTTACATATCGAAGAATTCTGTATACTTCATCAAGGATCTAAATATAAATAAACATTGCTAACTGCATTAGCAGTGGATTTGTGAATGCAAATCTTTTCCATTCCTAATCATAAGGAGAGAAAAACAGTTAGATACACATATACAATCTAATTATCCGGGCCACTCAAAACCTCTGATAGTTGGCCAATTCACCGAGCTATAGCAAGCAACACAAAGTAGCATGTAATAATCTTTTACTTAGTGAAGATGTTGTGAATGAATATTATTTCACATTTTATTGTTCAATAAAATCACAGACATTTTCCATTAAGATTGATCAGTCAAGCTACTCTTCATTCTCTCATCTTCCGTCCACCCATCTTATTAACTGCTCTATCATAGCTAATTAATATTATGGTTAATCTTGTCTGCATAGATTTGTTAAGTGTATGAGTTTCTTTAGCTAGTTTATTTGTTTTGTGGAAAGAAAATGCTGATATTCCAGGAGATAAAGCCCTGCCATCCCGATATGAGAATGAAAATCACCTTCAGATGAAAATCTCTTATAAAAGTTCTTTGTATTCTAGACAAGATTTGAACCCAGGTCTTTTCAACTAAAGTGCATTGTTGGTATATTTCAAAGAACTATATTTTAATCTATATCATAACATCTATATTATAACATTTGTGGGTAGAATGGAAAAGTTTTTACTTTGTTTATGGAGTGCAAGTGTGAGTTTATGGATTCAAATCATGGTGCAAGTATTCAATAGTTAAATACTTATAGGATTAGCATTAAAAGCTGAGAGTCTGTTATAAACTGTATCTATATATAACCAGGTAAACTGATGAAAAGACTTTCTTATAAAATTTCCAGCAAAGACTCATGGTCATCATCAGTATTCCACTCAGAGCCATACTTACACTTTTCCCGAGGTGGGCAGGGCTCAAGGTGCTAGTGTGTTCTGGGGCACCCTCATTATTTGGGGGCCCAGCCCAGCTAGAGCCTCATGCATCTGTGCATAAGTACAGCATCTTCTCCATCTTTCCCTTCCACAATTTTTTTAGCCTCTTTACAAATATGTTTGCATAAATCTTTGTTTGAAGATTCAATGGGTAAATTCCTCTGTAATTCTCACATTCTGTTTTCTTCCCTTTTATTAATATGAGAGCATGTATGTATGCATGCTAAGTAGAGTAATGTGGACGCAATCATCTACTTAAACACTAAGTGAGTGATGTGGGCAAATATGAGAATGGGGATGTGAGACCATAAGCACAAACGAGACTTATTTGTGCTTATGGTCCCACAGAAGATTCTACTAAGGTAGAAGTGGAGGAATTTTTCGAGTTTTTGGTCCTTGTTGGGGATCTAAATAGCAGAGTAGGAAATGATTTCTAGACATACAAAAATATTTGCATAATATCTTTGTTTGAAGATTCACTGGGTAAATTCCTCTTAAGGGGTGCTTAAGGGTCAAAGCTGTATAACTGAGAGGAGACCTCCACATAGCCATTAAAGGAATGCGGAGAACCGACCAGGGCTTCTGACCTAATGTCCAATCCTCACCTTCTCATGGTGCACCCTGTTGGGTATCTACTTTGATACTGAACGAACAAGGATGGGCTGGCAATTTGGGATTTAGCCGACCAAATTGTATTCTTATTGGTTAAACCAAAATAAAAAAATGATGGTACAACATGACAAAATTTCATGCCGGCTGGGGCGTCGCCCGGTTAAACAAGGCCCCCGTTGTTTTCGCCAGGGAACCAGGGTGAACAGCGAAAAGTCAGCTACTGGAACAAATCTGAAAACAAACCCCAACTCAACATCACAAGAGTTAAAGATCGGTATTATCAACGTAAGAAGCCTGAATGGCAAAGAAATGGAGCTAGCTGAGGAATTAGATAAGTACCAGATCGACATAATAGGGGTGACTGAAACAAAAAAGACCAAAACTGGTAAGATCTTTCTGAGCAATAAATACAAAATGTTATATTCAGGCAATGACAATCAAGGAAAAGAAGGAGTAGCATAATATTCAACACAAAATACGAGGCTAATCTTCTTAAATGGCAGTCAGTCTCAAGTAGAGTAATGTGGGCAAATATGAGAATGGGGAACTGGACAATGAGACTTATTTGTGCCTATGGTCCCACAGAAGGTTCTACTAAGGTAGAAGTGGAGAAATATTTTGAGGCTTTAGAAAAAAGCAACTGACACAATGAAAAAGGAAAAGTTGGTCCTTGTTGGGGATCTAAATAGCAGAGTAGGAAATGATTGTCAGACATACAAAAATATTTTGGGAAAATTTGGAGAAAAGAGCAAAGCTAATAATAATGGCAAATATCTGTTGGATTTCTGCTCAGGACATGGACTGGTTATTACTAACACCATGTTCCAACATAAAAATGTGCACAAATTCACATGGAGAGAAGAGGCTAGGAATAAGAAAAGTCTCATTGACTATGTTATTGTTGATAGTGATGTTTTCTCCCTGGTGCAGGACACCAGAGTGTACAGAGGATTTGAAATTGGAAGTGATCACTATTTAGTCTTGAGCAGGATAAAATTGAATTTCATATTGAAAAGAATAACATGTAAGAAAGTTTGAAAGCGAATAAAAGTTGAGCAGCTCTCAGATGTGAACTGTAGACTAAAATACAGAAAGATTATTGAAAAGAAAATGAAAGAGTTTGAGAACAGGAATCAAACCTTGGAGATTCAGTGGCAAACCCTGAAGAAAACATTGATTGATTCTGCCAGAGAGGAATGTGGTGAGGTTGTGTGCAAGGATAAAAAAAATCAGAACTCCCTGGTGGACACAGGAAGTTAAAGAGGCAGTGAAGGAAAAGAAGAAAGCATATCAAAAGTTCCTGGCAAATAAGTCAGCTTTTACTCTTACATAATACAGAGACAAATGTAAGAAAGCTAAACAGTGTGTAAAACTAGCTAAACAAAAGTCATGGGAGGACTTTGGCAAGAATATAGAAAATAAATATCAAGAAGGTGGCAAAATATTCTGGAGGTTGTTGAAGAAACTTAGGAATGGAGGAAAGAGTGCTCTAAAAGGAGTTAGAGATGATAAAGGTGACATGAAAACAGGAGAAAAAGATATCCTTGAAGTATGGAGTAATTACTTTGAAAAACTGCTAAATGAAACAAGCAGTGATGACAGCACAGTGATAAAAAACACTGACCAGGCATGCAATCAGGAATACATATCCATACTTGAAGTAGAAAAAGCCATCAAAGGCTTGAAATGTGGAAAGGCAGCAGGAGTAGATGATATTCGACCAGAAATGCTGAAGTATGGTGGTATAAAAGTCTTACAGTGGCTGCACTGCATAGTTCAGAAAGCCTGGGCAGAGGGACGAATTCCCGATGATTGGAGTACAGTTCTAATAGTACCCATATATAAAAAGGGAAATAAAACTGAATGTGAGAATTACAGAGGTATTTCCCTACTGAGTGTTCCTGGCAAGATCTATGCAAGTATACTTGAGAAACGGTTGAGAAGAATTGTAGAAGAAAAGCTTGGTGAAGAACAAGCTGGATTCAGGCCAAACAGAGGATGTCGGGATCAGATCTTCACTTTACGACAAATAGTCGAGAAAGCATGGGAATATAACAAAGATCTGTATTTAAGCTTTGTCGATTTGGAAAAGGCATATGATAAGGTGTCAAGAGAGAAGCTATTCAATACGCTGCAGTTATATGGTGTCAATGGGGTTATATCAAGCAATACTTAGTCTTTATTTGAGTTGTAAGTCAGCAGTTAGAATTGAAGGAAGTACAGGAAGATGGTTTAATGTTAAATCTGGTGTGAGACAAGGATGTACATTATCCCCTCTGTTATTCATTGAAAAAGCTGATAATAATGGCAAATACCTGTTGGATTTCTGCTCAGGACATGGACTGGTTATTACTAACCCCATGTTCCAACATAAAAATGTGCACAAATTCACATGGAGAGAAGCGGCAAGGAATAAGAAAAGTCTCATTGACTACGTTATTGTTGATAGTGATGTTTTCTCCCTGGTGTAGGACACCACATTATACAGAGCATTTCAAATTGGAAGTCTTGAGCAGGATAAAATTGAATGCATATTGAAAAGAAGAACAGGCAAGAAAGTTTTAAAGAGAATAAAAGTTTAGAAGACTAAAATACACAAACATTATTCAAGAAAAAAATGAAAGAGTTTGAGAACAGGAACCAAACCTTGGAGATTCAGTGGCAAGCACTGAAGAAAGCACTGATTGATTCAGCCAGAGAGGCATGTGGTGAGGTTGTCTGTAAGGATAGAAAAATCAGATGGTGGACTCAGGAGGTTAAAGAGGCAGTGAAAGAAAAGAAGAGAGCATATCAAAAGTTCCTAGCAAATAAGTCAGCTTGTGCTCTTAGAGAATACAGAGACAAACGTAAAAAAGCTAAACAGTGTAAAACTAGCTAAACAAAAGTCATGGGAAGACTTTGATAAGAACATAGAAAATAAATATCAAGAAGGTGGCAAGATATTTTGGAGGTTGTTGAAGAAGCTCAGAAATGGAGGAAAGAGTGCTGTAAAAGGAATTAGAGATGATAAAGGTGACATGAAAACTGGAGAAAAACATATCCTTGAAGTATAGAGTAATTACTTTGAAAAATTGTTAAATGAAACAAGCAGTGATGACAGCACAGTGGTAAAAAACACTGACCAGGCATGCAGTCAGGAATACATATCTATACTTGAAGTAGAAAAAGCCATCAAAAGCCTAAAATGTGGAAAGGCAGCTGGAGTAGATGATATTAGACCAGAAATGCTCAAGTATGGAGGTATAAAAGTCTCACAGTGGCTGCACTGCATAGTTCAGAAGGCCTGGACAGAGGGACAAATTCCAGTTGATTGGAGTAGAGCTCTGATAGTACCCATACATAAAAAGGAAAATAAAACTGAACGTGAGAATTACTGAGGTATTTCTCTACTGAGTGTTACTGGTTAGATATATGCAAGTACACTTGAGAAACGGTTGCGAAGGAATGTGGAAGAGATGTTTGTTGAAGAACAAGCTGGACTGAGGGCAAATAGAGGCTGTCAGGATCAAATTTTCACTTTACGACAGATAGTTGAGAAATCATGGGAACATAACAAAGCTCTGTATTTAAGTTTTGTTGATCTGGAAAAGGCATATGACAAGGTGCCGAGAGACGCTATTCCAAATTACAGTTATATGGTGTTAATGGGGGATTATATCAAGGAATACTTAGTCTTTATTTGAATTGTAATTCAGTTAGAATTGAAGAAAGTACAGAAAGGTGCAGTTAGAATTGAAGAAAGTACAGGAAGATGGTTTAATGTTAAATCTGGTGTCAGACAAGGATGTACTTTATCCCCTCTCTTATTCATTATCTACATGGATCACATTATGAAGGAAAGTGGTATTAAACCTGATATCAAAATTGGAGGTGTTAATCTCAGCTCTTTGCTTAATGCAGATGATGTTATACTTCTAAATAAATCCGCTAAAGTCTGCAAGATTCCCTGACTAAATTGCATAACTGTTGTAATAGATATGGTATGAAGGTCAGCATTAAAAAGACAAAGACATTGAAAATATCAACTGCATTGTGAATGGAGAACTTATAGAACAAGTAAAACATTTCATCTACTTAGGCATGATTTTTAGTGAAGATGGCAAGTTAAATATGAAAATAGACAACAGAATCAACAAAGCTGGTAGGGTAGGAAGTCAACTGAATAAATTTATATGGAATAAGAAAGAAATTAGCCAAAACACTAAATTAGCTGTATACAAGACTGTGTTTAAACCAATTTTAACTTATGGATCTGAGAGCTGGGTTAGAAGTAAAACACTTGACCAAAAGCCTAGAGACTGCAGATATGAGAGTGCTGAGAAAGATTAGGGGGCATGAACAGATGGCAGCAATGGCAATATCATATTAAAGACGAGGATATTAGGAAAGAACTTGATACTGTCAGCTTCCAGGAATGCATTAGCAGAGCTAATCTCAGGTAATCTTAAGCAGAATGGGAGAGGAAAGATTAGCAAAACAAGTGTTGTCTGCCAGGCTGGCAGGAAAAAGACCCAGAGGAAGACAAAGATATAGGTGGAGTGATACAGTAAAAAGTGCCTTAGAAGACAGAAATATAAGATCTGATAATATTGGAGTCTTGACATTTAACAGACTGATTTGGGGGAAAATTGTAAATAGGATGTAAATTTTTCATGTAGTACTATCATATCCTGTACACCCCCTTGAGGGTATATATCAGGAATTTGATGATGATGTTGAGTATGTATGTATGTATGTATGAGAGCTCTATTTCAATCATCTGGAATTAGACCTTCTGACCATGCTTTATGAATTATGCAGTGCAGCAATTAAAACTTTTAACCAATTAAATGAGCATTTCTGGTCAGATATCATTTAGTGTGGCTGTCTTTCCACACTTCAGGTTTTTTAATGGCTTTTCTACCTCAAGTATTGGTGTGTGTATATATACGAGGTGGGGGGGGGGGCTGGAAAGTTCTGATAAACACCTAGAACAAAAACGATATTAAAGCAACTGATATAACCACACGAAAGAACATACTAGTAACAGAGTTATGAAGGTAACTTATGTTCTTATATCCTCATATGTTTTTCTTGTGGTTATATCCATAGCTTTAATATATATAATTTTTGTTCTAGGTGTTTATTAGAACTTACCAGCCCCCCTTGTGTACATACACACACAATGACTTTTCTACCTCAAATATTAGTGTGTGTACATTCCTGAATACATTCCTCTTGAATATTTTCTACCACTGTTCTGTCACTCCTTTTATTTTGTTTAACAATCTTTCAAAGCAATTACTTCAGACATTTAGAATAGCTTTATTTTCAGTTTTTATGTCATGTTTATCATCTGTAATTCCTATTACAATACTTTCTTCCATTTCTAAGCTTTTTTTCAATAGCCTTCAAAACATTTTGCCACTCTCTTGATATTCACCATCTATATTCTTACAAAAGTCTTCCGATGACTTTTGTTTAGGGACTTTTACACAATGCTTTCTTACATTTTCTCTATATTCTCTTAGAGCTCATGCTAACTTACTTGCTAAGAACTTTTGATATGCTTTCTTCTTTCATTTTCTGAATTCTTCATGGAGTTCTGATTTTTCTTTCTTTGCCAAAAAAGTTCACCACATGCTTCCCCCCCCAGAAGAATCAATGATTTCTTCAGACTATATACCACTGTGTCATTAAGGTTTGGTCTTGTTTTCAGACTCTCATTTTTCTTAAATAATATTTGTATATGAATTGCAGTTCACTTCTGAAAGCTGTTCAAACTTTCATTCTTTTTAAAACTTTTGTAATATTTTCTTATCAATATGAAATTCATTTTTATATGGCTCAAAACTGAATGGTGATCATTTCTTATTTCAAATCCCCTATATACTCTCTCTGTGTCCTAAAGCAGCATGAAGATATCAGACTATCTGCAGTAACATAACTTTTCTTATTTTTTGTGTCTTCTCTCCATTTGAATATGTGCACATTTTATGCTGGAAGATAGTATTAGTAGTGACTACTCCAAGTCCTAGATAGAAATCTAGCAGGCACCAATATTACTTTGCTCTTTTCTCCAAATTTTCCTAAACATTTCTATATATCTGGTATTCATTTCATATACTGTGTTCTTTAAATCTCCAACAAAGGCCATCTTTTCCCTAATGGCTCAAAAAAATTCCTCCACAACTTCTTTGTAGAACCTTCTGTGGGAGGCACAAATAAGTCTCATTCTCCGATTACTTCTTGAACATAACATCTTATAGTTGTTTAAAAGAATCTCAGTAACACCAATTATGCCAACGTGGTACTTCTCTAATTTTTGTGCCAGTTCACTTCTTTTCCATTGATACTTCTTATGTTGATGGTTGCTATCTCAAATTCTGCTGATGTTGCATTTGAATTTGTTCTAGTAACTGAATGTTCACTGTTTGTTCTTGTTCCTTGGCAAAAACTGTAGAATCTCATTAAACTCAGCAATGCCCTAGCCAGCATGAGATTTAATCATATTGTACCATCATTGGCTTTCCGTTTAAGCCAATGATTTAGCTGGCTGAATATAATTCAGTCAGCTAAATCAAAAATTGCCACTCCTATCTAGGTAGATTCCCATTAATGAGAGAACACCACGAGAAGGCAAGGATTGGACATTAGATCGGAAGCCCTAGTTGGTCCTCCACATTCTTTCAAAGGCTATGCTGAGGTCTCTTCCCAGTTATCTAGCTTTGACCCTTAAGTGACCAGAGACCTAAACAAACAATTATGAATCTTAGAAATACCAAAATATTTCAGGAAAATTTGAAGAAAAGAGCACAAGTAATAGTAAGTATCTGCTGGATTTCAACCTGGAACATGACTTTTTACTAATACCATGTTTCATGTAAAATGCATTTGATGGAGACAGAACACATAAAACAAGAAAAGTCTCATTGATATTATTAATGATATTATTACTATTGTATATCTTTAAATTGATCCAAAATACAAATACATGTGGGATTTGAAATAGAATGTGATTTCCATCTGTTATTGGGTATGATTAAAATGAGTATTCTTTTGAGAAGAAAAATATTTTCTAAAATTTTGAAAAGAATCAAAAGGAGAACAATTCCTCTCGGATGTGAAATGCAGATTCAAATATACACTATTATTAGAAAACAATAAAAAATTTTGGGAAAAAAACAAAACAAAACCTTAGGAAACTAATGGCAAACTCCAAATAACACATTCAATGACTCAGCCAAGAAAGCAAGTGAAGTTTAATGCAAAGACAGCAAAATTAAAACACAGTAGTGGACTCAGGAATTTAAAGATCCATGAAATAAATCCTAGAGAAACAGAAAATTCACTTCTAGTAAGTCATCATATGCTCTTAGAGAATATGTGAGATACAGAAGCAATATGTGAGATAGCTAAGTTATGAGTGAAAGTGGATAAACAAATCATGAAAACCTTTTCAAAATATGCAGTTAGCTTTCTCTATAGTAAACATCATTATAACAAAATAACTCACTTAAGCAACTATAAAAAAAAAAAAGTCGTTTTAACTATCCACTAAACTATTCCCATAGTCCCTATGAGTTTACCACAGTGAGAGTTGACTGTAGAAGATAAATATTAGGAAGATGGGAAAATTTTTTCTAGGCTACTAAAAAAGCTTAGACATGAAGAAAAAAGTAAGACATAACAAATGAAAGATAATAATTATTATTATGGGCAACTCCAGGGAGTCATTAAATGATGTCATAATGAGAGAGTCATAATGATGATATAAGTGTGTGTGTGTATACACACACACACACACACACACATGCATACTTGTATAAAAACCAAAGATATTCTGGAAGTTTGGAGTTTAAAAAAAAAAAATTATAAAGAATGTAACTCACTGTTCAGCAAATGATTAAACAGTGAATGCCGGCAGAAAATACATTCAAGAACATATTATATGTGAGGTATTAAAAAGCCTGAAATGTGTAAATACAGTGGACACAGGTATTCAAACCTAAAATACTCAAATATCATTGTCAAGTATTTGATGATTACTAACTTCCTATCAACAATTATTGATAGGAAGTTAGTAATGATGCAACTACTTCATGTAGTACTACTATCATAATATCCTGTATATACCCTCTGAGGGTACATGAGGAATTTTATTATAATGACTTTTCCTTCAAATTAATCTGTTATCTGTCAAGACTGCAATATTATCAGATCTCATATTTCTGTCTTCTAAGGCACTTTTTACTGTAAAATCCTAGATCTTGATCTTCCTCTGGATCTTTTTCCTGCCAAGGCAGAGAACACTTGTTTTCCTAATCTTTTCCCTCCCATTCTGTTTAAGTGACCATACCACCTGAGAGCGGATATGCTAACCACTCGGTCAACCAGGCCAGCAGATTACTTTAAAAGATTTGAAAAATTTAACTACTTTGAAGGACTGTTTCATTATTGTTGATAGACGTTTTTCTCTCTGGTGCAGGACACTAGAGTGTATAGAGGATTTGAAATTGGAAGTGATCACCATTTAGTCTTAAGCAGGATAAAATTCAATTTCATAATGAAAAGAAGAACATTTAAGAAAGTTTTAAAACGAATAATAGTTGAGCAGCTCTCAGATGTGAACTGTAGACAAAAATATACAAACATTATTCAAGAAAAAAAATGAAACAGTTTGAGAACAGGAATCAAACCTTGGAGATTCAGTGGCAAGCTCTGAAGAAAACATTGATTGATTCTGCCAGAGAGGCATGTCGTGGCGTTGTCTGCAAGGATAGAAAAATCAGAACTCCTTGGTGAACACAGGAAGCTGAAGTGCAGTGAAAGAAAAGAGAGCATATCAAAAGTTCCTAGCAAATAAGTCAGCTTGTGCTCTTAGAGAATACAGAGACAAATGTAAGAAATCTAAACACTGTGTAAAACTAGCTAAACAAGTCATGGGAAGACATAGAAAATAAATATCAAGAAGGTGGCAAGATATTCTGGAGGTTGTTGAAGAAGCTCAGAAATGGAGGAAAGAGTGCTGTAAAAGGAATTAGAGATGATAAAGGTGATATGAAAAGTGGAGAAAAAGATATCCTTGAAGTATGGAGTAATTACTTCGAAAAATTGCTAAATGAACCTAGCAATGCTGACAGCACAGTAATAAAAAACGCTCACCAGGCATGCAATCAGGAATACATATCCATGCTTGAAGTAGAAAAAGCCATCAAAAGTCTTAAATGTGGAAAGGCAGCTGGAGTAGATGATATTAGACCAGAAATGCTCAAGTACGGAGGTATAAAAGTTTTACAGTGGCTACTACACTGCACAGTTCAGGGGACCTGGACAGAAGGACGAATTCCAGATGATTGGAGTAGAGCAATCATAGTATCCATATATAAAAAGGGAAAAAAATTGATTGTGAGAATTACAGAGGTATTTCTCTACTGAGTATTCCTGGTAAGATTTATGCCAGTATACTTGAGAAACAGTTGAGAAGGATTGTGGAAGAAAAGCTTGGTGAAGGACAAGTAGGATTCAGGCCAAATAGTGGCTGTCGGGATCAGATATTCACTTTACAACAAATAGTTGAAAAGTCATGGGAATATAACAAAGATCTGTATTTAAGTTTTGCAGATCTGGAAAAAGCATAGGAGAAGGTGCCAATGGATCATTATATCAAACAATACTTAGTCTTATTTGAGTTGTAAGTCAGAAGTTAGAATTGAAGGAAGTACAGGGAGATAGTTTAATGTTAAATCTGGCTCAGACAAGGATATACATTATGAAGGAAAGTGGTATTAAGCCTGATATCAAAACTGGAGATGTTAATGTCAGCTCCTTGCTTTATACGGAAATAAATCCGCTACAAGTCTGCAAGATTCCTTGACTAAATTGAATGACTGTTGTGATAGATATGGTATGAAGGTCAGCAATAGCAAGACAAAGATAATGAAAATAGGCAGAAGCATTAAAAATATCAGCTGCATTGTGAATGGAGAACCTATAGAACAAGTAAAACATTTCAGCTACTTAGGCACGATTTTTAGTGAAGATGGTAAATTAAATATGGAAATAGACAACAGAATCAACAAAGCTGGTATAGTAGGAAGTCAACTGAATAAATTTATATGGAATAAGAGAGAAATTAGGCAAAACACTACATTAGCAATATACAAGACAGTGTTTAAACCAATTTTAACTTATGGATTTGAGAGCTGGGTCAGAAGTAACACACTTGACCCAAGATGAGAGACCGCAGATATGAGAGTCCTTTGAAAGATTAGGGGCATGAACAGATGGCATCAATGGCAATATCATATTAAAAATGAGGATATTAGGAAAGAAATTGACATTGTCGGCATCCAGGAATGCGTGATCTAGAGGAAGACCAAGATATAGGTGGATTGATATGGTAAAACATGCCTTAGAAAATAGAAATATAAGATCTGACAATATTGTAACTTTGACAGGTAACAGATTGATTTGGCAGAAAATTGTAGGTAGGAAGTTAGTAATGATGTAAATTTTTCATGTAGCACTATCATATCCTGTACATCCCTTGAGGGTAAATGTCAGGAATTTGATGATAAGACTGTTAAATGAAACAATCCGTGACAGCATGATGGTAAAAACATTCAACAGTGCGATCAGGAATACATATCAATATTTGAAGTAGAAAAAGCCAAAAAAACTGAAATGTGGAAAGGCAGCTAGAGCAGATGATATTCAACCAGAAAGGCTTAAAAAAGTTTTTAAGTGGCTACACACTGCATAATTCAGAAGGCCTGGTCAGAGGGTCGAATTCCAGGAATTTGATGAGTATGTAGATTTTTCGACCAAAAAATAAATTGACAAATGATAACACTGGGTTTAATGGGTCATAATATCATCATCATATTCCTGACATGTACCGTCAAGGTGTCTACATGAAAAATTTACATCATTACTAACTTCCTATCTACAATTTTCTGCCAAATCAGTCTGTTATTTATCAAGACTCCAACATTATCAAATCTTATATTTCTATCGTCTAAGGCACTTTGTACCGTATCAATCCACTGACATCTTGGTCTTCCTCTGAGTCGTTTTCCTGCCAACCTGGCAGAGAACACTTGTTTTGCTAATCATTCCTCGTCCATTCTGTTCAAGTGACCATACCACCTGAGATTAGCTCTGCTAAGCTAATTCCTGGATGCTGACAATATCAAGTTCAAACTGAGATGAAAAGTCAAACGGTTATTTTTTTCTGGCGAGGTTGATAAGTTAAGGGGATAAAAATCCCTTATTGTTTTTCAGCCAGTAAGCGAAACCAAGATCGAAAACTACGATCTGAACGTTTCATGCTGACGAACTGTCGGCGGATCCAAGCGTAAGTGACCACTTGGTAGTGCCACACCACGGCAACTCGTTGCAAAGGTGGAGCAAGCTCCCTCACTATTCTTGATATTTTCTCATAATGTAAAAACATACAGCTCTTAGGAGATGTAGTACTGTTTTACATTATGAGGAGAGGTCACTACCCAGACCGGTTTCAACCTTTTTTGAGGTCTCATCAGTGAGTAGCTAGACCTAGAATATCAGAGTTTAAGTGAAAAGAACTTACATACTTTTGCTATACGATTGCCAGAAAGGTGTGTCACTATATATTATATTATAACATATCATAACTAAGATGAAAAGCCAAACAGCTATTTTTTTCTGGCGAGGTTGATAAGTTAAGGGGATAAAAATCCCTTATTGTTTTTCAGCCAGTAAGCGAAACCAAGATCGAAAACTACGATCTGAACGTTTCATGCTGACGAACTGCTGGCGGATCCAAGCGTAAGTGACCACTTGGTAGTGCCACACCACGGCAACTCGTTGCAAAGGTGGAGCAAGCTCCCTCACTATTCTTGATATTTTCTCATAATGTAAAAACATACAGCTCTTAGGAGATGTAGTACTGTTTTACATTATGAGGAGAGGTCACTACCCAGAGCTTGCTCCACCTTTGCAACGAGTTGCCGTGGTGTGGCACTACCAAGTGGTCACTTACGCTTGGATACGCCGACAGTTTGTCGGTATGAAACTTTCAGATCGTAGTTTTCGATCTTAGTTTCGCTTACAGGCTGAAAAACAATAAGGGATTTTTATCCCCTTAACTTATCAACCTCGCCAGAAAAAAATAGCCATTTGGCTTTTCATCTTAGTTATAATATGTTATAATATAATATATACTGACACACCTTTCTGGCAATCGTATAGCAAAAGTATGCAAGTTCTTTTCACTTAAACTCTGATATTCTAGGTCTAGCTACTCACTGATGAGACCTCAAAAAAGGTTGAAACCAGTCTGGTTAGTGACCTCTCCTCATAATGTAAAACAGTACTACATCTCCTAAGAGCTGTATGTTTTTACATTATGAGAAAATATCAAGAATAGTGAGGGATCTTGCTCCACCTTTGCAACGAGTGGCACTACCAAGTGGTCACTTACGCTTGGATCAGCCGATAGTTCGTCGGCATGAAACGTTCAGATTGTAGCTTTCGATCTTAGTTTTGCTTACTGGCTGAAAAACAATACGGGATTTTTATCCCCTTAACTTATCAATGTCAAGTTCTTTCCTAATATCCTTGTTTTTAATATGATATTGTCATTGATGCCATCTGTTCAATCCCTTAATCTTTCTCAGCACTCTCACATCTGCAGTCTCTAGTCTTTGGTCAAGTGTTTTACTTCTGACTCAGCTCTCAGATCCCTAAGTTAAAACTGGCTCAACACTGTCCTGCATACAGCTAATTTTTAGTGTTCTGACTAATTTCTCTCTTATTCCATATGAATTTATTCAATTGACTTCCTACCATACCAGCTTTGTTGATTCTGTTGTCTATTTCCATATTTAATTTACCATCTTCACTAAAAATCGTGCCTAAGTAGCTGAAATGTTTTACTTGTTCCACAGGTTCCCCATTCAAAACAGTTGACATTTTCAACGATTCTACCTATTTTCATTGTCTTTGTCTTTTTATTGCTGACCTTCATACCATATCTATTACAACAGCTATTCAATTTAGTCAGAGAATCTTGCAGACTTGTAGCGGATTTATTTAGAAGTATAACATCGTCCGCATAAAGCAAAGAGCTGACATTAACATCTCCAATTCTGATATCATGTTTAATACCACTTTCCTTCATAATGTGATCCATATAGATAATGAATAACAGAGGGGATAATGTACATCCTTGTCTCACGCCAGATTTAACATTAAACCATCTTCCTGTACTTTCTTCAATTCTAACTGCTGACTTGCAACTGAAATAAAGACTAAGTATTGCTTGATATAATGCCCCCATTGACACCATATAACTGTAGTGTATTGAATAGCTTCTCTCTTGGCACTTCGTCATATGCCTTTTCCAAATCGATAAAACTTAAATACAGATCTTTGTTATATTCCCATGATTTCTCAACTAATTGTTGTAAAGTGAAGATCTGATTCTGACAGCCTCTATTTGGCCTGAATCTGGCGTGTTCTTCACCAAGATTTTCTTCCACAATTCTTCTCAGCCGTTTCTCAAGTATACTGGCATAAATCTTGCCCGGAACTCAGTAGGGAAATACCTTTGTAATTCTCACATTCAGTTTTATTTCCCTTTTTTTATGTATGGGTACTATTAGAGCTCTATTCAAATCATCAGGAATTTGTCCCTCTGTCCAGACCTTGTGAACTATGCAGTGCAGCCACTGTAAGACTTTTATACCACCATACTTCCGCATTTCTGGTCGAATATCATCTACTCCTGCTGCCTTTCCACATTTCAGACTTTTGATGGATTTTACTACTTCAAGCATGGATATGTATATTCCTGACTGTATGCCTGTCGAGTGTTTTTTTACCACTGTGCCATCACTTCTTGTTTCGTTTAGCAATTTTTCGAAGTGATTACTTCAAGGATATCTTTTTCTCCTGTTTTCATGTCACCTTTATCATCTCTAACTCCTTTTAGAGCACTCTTTCCTCCATTCCTAAGCTTCTTCAAAAACCTCCAGAATATTTTGCCACCTTCTTGATATTTATTTTCTATATTCTTGCCAAAGTCCTCCCATGACTTTTGTTTAGCTAGTTTTACACACTCTTTTAGCTTTCTTACACTTGTCTCTGTATTCTGTAAGTGTAAAAGCTGACTTATTTGCCAGGAACTTTTGATATGCTTTCTTCTTTTCTTTCACTGCCTCTTTAACTTACTGTCTCCACCATGGAGTTCTGATTTTTCTATCCTTGCAGACAACCTCACCGCGTGCCTCTCTGGCTGAATCAACCAGGGTTTTCTTCAAGGTTTGCCACTAAATCTCCAAGGTTTGGTTCTTGTTCTCAAACTCTTTCATTTTTTTTTTCAATAATCTTTGTGTATTTTAGTTTACAGTTCACATCTGAGAGCTGCTCAACTTTTATTCGCATTAAAACTTTCTTACATGTCATTCTTTTCAATATGAAATTCAATTTTATCCTGCTCAAGACTAAATAGTGATCGCTTCCAATTTCAAATCCTCTGTACACTCTGGTGTCCTGCACCAGGGAGAAAACATCACTATCAACAATAACATAGTCAATGAGACTTTTCTTATTCCTTGCCTCTTCTCTCCATGTGAATTTGTGCACATTTTTATGTTGGAACATGGGGTTAGTAATAACCAGTCCATGTCCTGAGCAGAAATCCAACAGGTATTTTCCATTATTATTAGCTTTGCTCTTTTCTCCAAATTTTCCCAAAACATTTTTTTATGTCTGACAATCACTTCCTACTCTGCTATTTAGATCCCCAACAAGGAGACCAACTTTTCCTTTTTCATTTCGTTTCATTTCAAGAGTCTCAAAAAATTCCTCCACTTCTACCTTAGTAGAGCCTTCTGTGGGACCATAGGCACAAATAAATCTTATTGTCTAGTTTCCCCCATTCTGATATTTTCCCACATCACTCTACTTGAGACTGCCTGCCATTGAAGAAGATTAGCCTCTTATTTAGTTTTGAATACTATGACTACCCCTTCTTTTCCTTGTCATTGCCTGAATATAACATTTTGTATTTATTGCTCAGAAAGACTCACCAGTTTTATTGTTTCAGTCAACCTTATTATGTTGATCTGGTACTTATCTAATTCCTCAGCTAGCTCCATTTCTTTGCCATTCAGGCTTCTTATGTTGATAGTACCAATCTTTAACTCTGGGGATGTTGAGCTGGGTCGTAATATAGACAGTTAAATCAACTAGTTCGCTATATATGCTAGTGGCTTCTTCTGAGTTAGGAAGGGGAAAAAATACAATAAGCAGTAAACATGAACCATTACATAATTAAATCCAAACATGTAGGAATAGTTACACAAAAGTAAAAAAACACATGGAGTGTGGAAGCTAGCAAGGTCAATCATTGTTCAGTAGGCATGCATGATAGTTAACAGAAAGTTAAAGTCTGACATGTGGAAAGATCTAATAAGTGACATCCAAATATCACATAAAATCATTCCTGGGTTTCTGTTCAGTTTGCCATGTGAGTGGATAACCATCGTAGCCTCTTTGATGTTGCAGGCATTGAAGTTGTCTTCTATGTAGGACATGGAGCTTTTGTCCCATTCAATATTGTGGTGAGTTGTGGGAGAAGTGGAAAGCAAGGCCTGAGCCGTCTTCATGTAATATTGTAAGCTGCAGGACTTTGTTGAAAGGGTTGTGGTCCTTAAATGAACGTAACAGAGCTTGTATAGTCATAATGGGCTTGAAAGCCACTCTTATGTCATGAAATTGGTGATTTTGAGAGATTTGCCAATATAAGGGATGGAAACTGAGGCTCTGTAGCAAAAATCAGGGATCTGTTGTGGAGAAGGAGTAGATAACAGTATTCTTTGTACCATTTACTTGGAATATCCATTGCCCATCAATAGTTGGAGAAGAGAATGTAATTCTTCTTTTAGTGTTTCTTCATCTCCTGTAATAAAGATCACCTTTTTTTTTTTTTTTCAGTATATGTATAATACCTAATTTTTGTGATATATGTTGCAAGAAAAAAATGTAGGTATAAGTGGGCTTATAGTATATGCTAAGAGAGAGAGACCTCCTGCTTTTTTCAAAATTAAAACATTCAGGAAGGGTAATTTTCTTTCATTTTCAAGTTCTAGAGTGAATTTAATTTGTGAAGTCGTTTACATGGAACTTTTAGAAGCAACTGCAGGCTTGTAAAAGTTCCATGCTTGTTACTAGAGCAGGAGAATCAGGTTATTCCAACCCTTAGTCTATCACAACAACATGTGTAACCGTTTTGTGGGCAGGATTCATATTTTAGAAAAATCTTCTTCTGCCAGACTGGCAGAAGTAGTAGTTATGACCTGAAGATTAATGCGCTCTCTGTGGACAACTTATTCAAGAATATCTCCTCATAGCTATATGCTACCATTCTTTAATTCACCTCCAAATAAACAGAATGGTGGTCTCAAGCACACTAGAGAGCAACTATCCACCCCCAACTAGGATGGTGATGGATAATGCACTGGGTGGTTAGGAAGCATCCAACAAGTGGTGTGCCGAACTACTTTCTTCCTGTACCTGCAAATGGAGGTTCATCCTTGCAACATATAACAGGTTCTTAAAGAGTATCACACTGTGTGCAAAAAACAAGGCCTGTGTTCTAAAGATCAAGCATTGCATTAGTCACTTCAGGTTTCCAATAAGCAAGGTACAATAGTTTGGCTTTATTGGGAGAGTGTTTCAAAATTAATGAGTCATTCTTCTCAGAAAAAGATATATAATAATATATCTTGTTTTCATATTAATAACTGACTTCTATATAAACTAGATTTTTGTTTAAATAAACTTCAAATGCATTAATATTACTTAATACAAAAGGATAACTGGCAATTAACTTAAGGAATTTACAACGCATAAAACGGATATTAATTAAAGGAAACTTTAATGAATACCTTCAATATTTCGGCAACTTCACGTTGCCATCTTCAGGAAACATACAAATATGGTATGTGCACACAGGTACTAACAAAAGCAAATGAGGAAGAAGGCAAGAAACTAATATTGTTCCTAAAGTCCTAATGGTGCCCCCTAGTGGGCTAATTGGGTTATCTTGGCCATTGGGATGAAGTTCTCATGATGCAAGTCTCCCAAATTTGGGGCAGTCTCATGCACCCAAATTTGTTGAGGTTTGGAACGTTTTTTTAGAGCTGATGATGATTCCATGAATAATTTTTCATACTTGAACTTGCTGCGGTGTATTATTGTAGTGTTCTTCCGACGAATTCTATGGCGGGTATCTATGGCATGGTCTGCAAGAGGCTGTACTGGTGAAACTGGATGTACTCTGTGTTCTGAAATCCTGATATTCGCCGTCCTGCCTGTTTGGCCGAAGTAGGACAATTTACAGCTGCAAGGGACCTGGTATACACCAGGTAGGTCTAGGGGAAGTGGTTGGTCTTTGATAGAGTGGATAAAGGATGCCAACTCTTTATATGGTCTATAACAAGAAGTTAGGTCATATTTTTTTGAGGATATTGGTTATTTTCTCAGAGGTGCCCCAGATGTAGAGGATGGTGATAGATTTAGTGTAATCTTTATTGTGAAAGGGGGGGGGGGGGGGTTACTGGATTTAGTATTTTTGGATTTTTTTGGGATTGTAGCCACTGGCTAAGAAAGTGTTAAGGATGTGGTTTAGTTCAGTGGTTAGGGCATCGTTATCTGAGCAGATTAATTTGCCTTGTTATATAGTGTTTTAATAATCCCATATTCTTGTGAGCGGGGTGATTGCTGGTGAATGTATCTGCCTGTATGGGTGGGTTTTCCATAAACAGTGAAAACCAAGGATCCGTCAGGCTGGTGAGTGATTAGAGTGTCTAGGAAGGGGAGGGTGTTGTTTTTCTCTTTTTCCAAAGTGAACTGGACCCTGGGGTGTTGGTTGTTTACGTGTGTTAGGAAGGAGTAGAGTGTATCTGAGCCATGTGGCCAAATAGCAAACAAATCATCCACATACTGAAACCAAATAGTGGGTTTTTGTGGGGCAGAGTTTAAGGCTTCCTCTTCAAAGGTCTCCATAAAGAAGTTGGCCTTGGTGGGGAAAGTGGTGAACCCATGGATTGCAGAATTTTTTTTGCCAAACGAAATAGCCGGCATTCATTGTGAACTGAAATAGGGCTGAGATTTGTTATTAACAAATGACTAAGTTCCTGTAGTACTAAAATCCTAATTATTATGACCTGTTAGAACAAAAAGTTATGTAGGATGAATATGTGTCACAATAATATTCTTGAGATTTTTAAGCCATCATTATTGTTGAGATTAAGGTTTGATTAAAATTTTAGAGCTTCTTTAAATTTGTGCTCATAGGTTTTGTTGTGAAGTGAGGGGCAGGTGCCTTTCCAGTCATTTTCTGTGTAGAGTATCCAGGGCACCATCAGAAAGGCCAGATTTAACATAGTTATAAATTTAATGTGTTACTTATGTTCCTTTTTCATCATCATCATCATCATCATTATCAAATTCCTGCCATGTACCCTCAAGGGGTGTACAGGATATGACAGTACTACATGAAAAAACTTACATCATTACTAACTTCCTATCTACAATTTTCCTCCAAATCAGTCTGTTACTTGTCAAGACTCCAACATTTTCAGATCTTATATTTCTATCGTCTAAGGCACTTTGTACCGTATCAATCCACCTATATCTTAGTCTTCCTCTGGGTCATTTTCCTGCCAACCTGGCAGAGAACACTTGTTTTCCTAATCTTTCCTCTCCCATTCTATTTAAGTGACCATACCACCTGAGATTAGCTCTGCAAACGCATTCCTGGATGCTGACAATGTCAAGTTCTTTCCTAATATCCTCATTTTTAATATGATATTGCCATTGATGCCACCTGTTCATGCCTCTAAAATTTCTCAGGACTCTCATATCTGCGGTCTCTAGTCTTTGGTCAAGTGTTTTACTTTTGACCCAGCTCTCAGATCCATAAGTTAAAACTGGTTTGAACACTGTCTTGTATATAGCTAATTTAGTGTTCCGACTAATCTCTTTTTTATTCCATATGAATTTATTCAATTGACTTCCCACCAATACCAGCTTTGCTGATTCTGTTGTCTATTTCTATATTTAATTTACCATCTTCAGTAAAAATCGTGCCTAAGTAGCTGAAATGTTTTACTTGTTCCACAGGTTCTCCATTCACAACACAGTTGACATTTTCAATGATTCTGCCTATTTCCATTGTCTTTGTCTTTTTATTGCTGACCTTCATACCATATCTATTACAACAGCTATTCAATTTGGTCAGAGAATCTTGCAGACTTGTAGCGGATTTATTTAGAAGTATAACATCATCCGCATAAAGCAAAGAGCTGACATTAACATCTCCAATTTTGATATAAGGTTTAATACCACATTCCTTCGTAATGTGATCCATAAAGATAATGAATAACAGAGGGGATAATGTACATCCTTGTCTCACACCAGATTTAACATTAAACCATCTTCCTGTACTTCCTTCAATTCTAACTGCTGATTTACAACTCAAATAAACACTACGTATTGCTTGATATAATGCCCCATTGACACCATATAACTGCAGCGTATTGAATAGCTTCTCTCTTGGCACCTTGTCATATGCCTTTTCCAAATCGACAAAACTTAAATACAGATCTTTGTTGTATTCCCATGCTTTCTCGACTATTTGTCGTAAAGTGAAGATCTGATCCTGACAGCCTCTATTTGGCCTGAATCCAGCTTGTTCTTCACCAAGCTTTTCTTCCACAATTCTTCTCAACTGTTTCTCAAGTATACTTGCATAGATCTTGCCAGGAACACTCAGTAGGGAAATACCTCTGTAATTCTCACATTCAGTTTTATTTCCCTTTTTATATATGGGTACTATGAGAGCTCTACTCCAATCATCGGGAATTCGTCCCTCTGTCCAGGCTTTCTGAACTATGCAGTGCAGCCACTGTAAGACTTTTATACCACCATACTTCAGCATTTCTGGTCGAATATCATCTACTCCTGCTGCCTTTCCACATTTCAAGCCTTTGATGGCTTTTTCTACTTTAAGTATGGATATGTATTCCTGACTGCATGTCTGGTCAGTGTTTTTTATCACTGTGCTGTCATCACTGCTTGTTTCATTTAGCAGTTTTTCAAAGTAATTACTCCATACTTCAAGGATATCTTTTTCTCCTGTTTTCATGTCACCTTTATCATCTCTAACTCCTTTTAGAGCACTCTTTCCTCCATTCCTAAGCTTCTTCAATAACCTCCAGAATATTTTGCCACCTTCTTGATATTTATTTTCTATATTCTTGCCAAAGTCCTCCCATGACTTTTGTTTAGCTGGTTTTACACACTCTTTTAGCTTTCTTACACTTGTCTCTGTATTCTGTAAGTGTAAAAGCTGACTTATTTGCCAGGAACTTTTGATATGCTTTCTTCTTTTTCTTCACTGCCTCTTTAACTTCCTTGTCCACCAGGGAGTTCTAATTTTTTTATCCTTGCACACAACCTCACCACATGCCTCTCTGGCAGAATCAATCAATGTTTTCTTCAGAGTTTGCCACTGAATCTCCAAGGTTTGATTCCTGTTCTCAAAGTCTTTCATTTTCTTTTCAATAATCTTTCTGTATTTTAGTCTACAGTTCACATCTGAGAGCTGCTCAACTTTTATTCGCTTTAAAACTTTCTTACATGTTATTCTTTTCAATATGAAATTCAATTTTATCCTGCTCAAGACTAAATAGTGATCACTTCCAATTTCAAATCCTCTGTACACTCTGGTGTCCTGCACCAGGGAAAACACATCACTATTAACAATAACATAGTCAATGAGACTTTTCTTATTCCTAGCCTCTTCTCTCCATGTGAATTTGTGCACATTTTTATGTTGGAACATGGTGTTAGTAATAACCAGTCCATGTCCTGAGCAGAAATCCAACAGATATTTGCCATTATTATTGGCTTTGCTCTTTTCTCCAAATTTTCCCAAAATATTTTTGTATGTCTGACAATCATTTCCTACTCTGCTATTTAGATCCCCAACAAGGACCAACTTTTCCTTTTTCATTGTGTCAGTTGCTTTTTCTAAAGCCTCAAAAAATTCCTCCACTTCTACCTTAGTAGAGCCTTCTGTGGGACCATAGGCACAAATAAGTATCATTGTCCAGTTCCCCATTCTCATATTTGCCCACATTACTCTACTTGAGACTGACTGCCATTCAAGAAGATTAGCCTCGTATTTTGTGTTGAATACTATGGCTACTCCTTCTTTTCCTCGATTGTCATTGCCTGAATATAACATTTTGTATTTATTGCTCAGAAAGATCTCACCAGTTTTGGTCTTTTTTGTTTCAGTCACCCCTATTATGTCGATCTGGTACTTATCTAATTCCTCAGCTAGCTCCATTTCTTTGCCATTCAGGCTTCTTACGTTGATAGTACCGATCTTTAACTCTGGTGATGTTGAGTTGGGGTTTGTTTTCAGATTTGTTCCAGTAGCTGACTTTTCGCTGTTCGCCCTGGCTCCCTGGCGAAAACAACGAGGGCCTTGTTTAACCGGGCGACGCCCCAGCCGGCATGAAATTTTGTCATGTTGTACCATCATTTTTTTATTTTGGTTTAACCAATAAGAATACAATTTGGTCGGCTAAATCCCAAATTGCCAGCCCATCCTCGTTCGTTCAGTATCAAAGTAGATACGCAACAGGGTGCACCATGAGAAGGTGAGGATTGGACATTAGGTCAGAAGCCCTGGTAGGTTCTCCGCATTCCTTTAAAGGCTATGTGGAGGTCTCCTCTCAGTTATACAGCTTTGACCCTTAAGCACCCCTAACCTAACCTAATGTTCCTTTTTATGGATGAGAATTATGTGGGAAGTTTCATCTATATCTACCCTATATATATAAAATGATAAGCCTTTTTATATCATGTTTGAAACGTTTTGAAACTCACGGGCAACCCTGAGTGTCGAGTCTTCAAAATTCTAGTCAGGCAGAATTCAAGGAGAACCAGCCTACCAGTCCGGAACTCGGGTAGTTGGGCACCATAGGCACTGGGGAGGGGGCATAGTATATATACAGGGTGTTCGGGATAAATTTGACAGTTTCGTAAGGAAAAAGAAAATCTTCTTTGTATCTATTAAATTTAATGAATTGACAAAAAAACATTACAGGCAGAGTTAATTACAATACTATCAACAAGATTTACTCAAAATAACCACCATTAGCTTCGATCACAGCTTCGATTCTGCTTCGGAACCTCGAACAAGCTGATGCTACAGTCTCCCTGGGAAGGGCCGCAAAAACTGTTTTAATTTTATCCATTAACTGGGCTTTTGTATTACTGGAAGTGCGATTGGTGTCTTTTTCAACTGCGCCCCATACAAAATAATCCATGGGGTTAAGGTCTGGGGAGTTTGGAGGCCAAACATTTGGACTGGTGAAGTCGTAGAAATTTTCAGACAACCATTTTTGACTTTTCCCAGAGGTGTGGCAAGGGGCCGAATCCTGCTGCCATACATACGGCCTACCATTGGCTACCCTTGTTATCCAGGGCTTGACTACAGTTAGCAACTCCACGAACAAAACCCGAATTCCAATGCCAGGGTTCTTCAACACCTGTTCCTGCAGATTTGCGAGAAATTCTGCTGTACGAACGCAATCAGATCGTCTGCTAGGGATCTTTCTTCTTGCTACATCCTCGTAGTCACCATTGCAAGTCTCTAGTTCATGCCTGATTGTTTTTACTGTATTCAGGGAGCATTGGGCAGCAGTCGTAATATCCTTATTTTGATGGCGGGCACGCATCATCATGATACAAGTTATTCTCTTCCATGATTCAGGTGGGTTCCAGCTATCCATCCTTTCTGACATCTTGTATATGAATGAAGAAGGGTCCAAACTTTTAAATGAAGAGAAGTGTGTGTTAATACATGTAACTTACGGAAAAATATAATTAATTATAAATATGTCAAATTTATCCCGAACACCCTGTATATATATATATATATACATGGCAAGTTACAGGTGCACTGAATACAGCACAGATTGGGTGAGCTAGAGAAGAAAGGAGGTCCTTCAAGGAGTTGAATAAGTTCTTTAATGCAGGAGGTTTATAGGTGGCATTATGATTATATTTGTGTAACAATCTGTTTATTCTTCCAATAACCCTTTAATGTATAAGGCTTTATTGTTATCTAATTTATTTTTAGATGCAGTCTTGTGAGGAATTTTGTTGATAGTATTTTTGCTATTGCTATTTTTTTTAGAAAAGCATTGCTGATAATTTGTAATTCATGCTTAAGAGCTTGCTCATTGGAGCAAATATTTATAGCTGTTTTTGAGCATGTTTATGACACCTAGTTTTTGCATTCAGTGATGGTAAAAGTTTAAATGTATGTACTGGCTAGTATGTTTAGACTTATGGTAAACAGTGAAGGATAGACTGCCTGAAAGAAAATGTGTGACAACTGTATGCAGAAATGTCAGATAACAAAAACATCATCAGTATTTTCAAACTTTAGGTTTTTCACACTGCTCAAAAGTTTCCATATAAAAGTTGGCAAAGGAGGAAATAGTAGCAAGCCCATGGCTGTACCTTCTTTTTGTAGATAAAAAGTATTCTACTGCACAAAATAACCAGAACGTAGTACATGGACAAAGAGGGCCATGACATCGGGGTGAAATTTATTCTGTAAATGACGAATTGTCTCACTAACTGAGATATCAGTGAAAAGGGCAAATACGTCACAACTGACTATGTAAAAGAAGAATGTAGCTTGATGTAGTTTTTCTTGCCACATCAGACATTAGCAAATAGTGTGTTGGTTGACCAAATTAGTGATACTTTGGGCATACTGTTTGAATTGTAATGTAACTTGTTTCTCTCTGTGTATGTACTCCAGATGATGACCTTAATATGAAGGTCGAAATACTGGGAAATTAAAATGATTACTTTTAACAGAGTAGTAATAGTGTCTATAATTTTATCATAATGATTTGCAGATAGTAAAGAACACACAAGAAAATACTTTATGTCAAACTTGTCATGGAGTTTATTAACGTTTGGTATTTTTACAGAAATTAATACTGATATCAAATAAAAAGGAATGACATTGGATTTTGAATTATAATTGCCAAGAAATTATGTTCTTGTTTCATCCAAGTGTAAGCAAAGAAAGTTTGTGCATGAATTGTCTTAACAACTAGGCTACTTGTATATATAAGCTGATGACTTTACATGTGGCCTTGGTATCCCATAATGCACACTGCCTTTTGAAGTGCATAATGCTTTGCATTAATGTAGAAGTCATATTTTTCACATACAAGTAGCAAAAAGATGTATGAATCACCTTTTTATTAACATAAACTCTGGATTAGAGATAGTTATGGAAAGTTTTTTCACTTGGTTAGAAAGTGTTCCTAATCCACAGTATTTCATAAAAAGATGATACACTCTTTCTGCTACTTTTCTATGAGAAATAAATGACTTCTGCTTTAATTCAACCTTGGTATCTTTCTGGATCTGGCTCTCACTGATGAGATCTCAATAAAGGTCAAACCAGTCTGAGCAGTGACCATCCCTTAATGCATAGCATTATGCACTTCCAAAAGGAATGCACTTTGAATTATAGGTCACCAAGGCAATCGATGTAAAGTCATCAGCATCGATGCCTAGTCATGAAGATACTTCACACGCAAACTTCGTTTGCTTACACTTGGATAAAGAATTAAACAAGGGCATAATTTCTTGGCAAGTATAATTCACTTTCTAACTAAGTGAAAAAAACTTTTTATGATGATAAATTTTAGTTGAATCATTGTATATTTTTTTCCTCTCAACAAGCTGTTAGGCTCAACATGTTGCTGGAAAAGTAACTTGGCTTCATAGAAACCTAGTTATTGCTATAAAGTTAATTCTTTCTACACATATATCTGCTACATATATAAGTGCCATGTCTGTTAATTGAATGTATTCTTTAGTATGTCTGTGTAAGAAAACAGCTTCCCCCCACCCACCCCTTAAACACAAGGAAAACCCTGTTACCTACATGTGAGATCAACTAACTCCTTCAAGCTAAAAATCCCTAATGAAGGTAAAATCTGTGTGCCCAAGAGACAGTCAAACACGTCTTAAAGGGGTATTAATTCCAGATAACCAATTCAGAGGAGAAATAGGATTTTTTTTCCCTTCCTAATTCACCACAGCAAACTCCATTATAACTCATTCACTATAACACTCTTATGAAGTGTGAAAAAAACAGAAGTTTGTATATGAAATGATTTAATAAATACAGACTCAATATCAAACTGCTTCAATATCCCATAATGCACTGCAATGCATGGTAGTATATAGATTTATCTAATCTAGATAAATATATTTGGATATTTATCTAGATTAGATAAATATCCAAAAGGAAGTTTTTGCTAACCCCATATACACAGCACACCTCCGTCAGACACAGCAAAAAACTATCTATAATTCTCTAATTCAGATTATATTATTAATATGGTGATTAACCATTTGGCTACTTGAATATGGAAATACAACTTTTGCTATTAATTTAGCGCTCTTTAGTAGTTACACGTCTAGCTGCAAATGATGAAACCTCAATAAAGGTCAAAATCAGACTAGGTAGTAATGTTTCCCATAATTCACATCAAATTGTCTCATTATGGGATAATGAGACAATCTGATTCGAAGTCAACTATTTATATATAAATAGCCTATCATGAAGATACTTCGTGTGCAAACTTTTTGCTTGCTCACACTTGGGTAAAGGATAAAAAAAAGAATATAATTGGTAAAGTATAATTTATTTTATAAAGTATATGACTACAAAATACAAAACAGTTAAAAGAAATAATTTTGTTAGTACTTCATATTAATGAAATGGAACATTTTGAATAAATATATGCAATCACCTACCTCTCCAGCAAAAAAACAACAGTGTTTCCTTTCAATATGTTTGCCAAATGTCATATGCAATAGAGTAAGTCTCATATGTAATGTTTCAATTATATCACTTTCTCTGGCAAGAGGATGTTTGCGGCGTGCTGATTCTCTTCGTGGCATTTGTGCTTTTATGCTTTGAAATCTCTGCTGAGTGGACATTCTCAATCTGTGAAATTCTGAATTGAGTATGGTAGATGATAAAGTATTGAAATGTTTGCATACCTGAGGAAAGAGAGAGGGGAAAAAAATCCTTAAGTTATATAATATTTAATAGTTTCATCGTTAACTATTTAGGTCTCAAATATTTTTTTTTAAGTTTGTCACTTTTTTTTTTTTTTTTTGCAATGTGAATTTCACCTAATGAAAAGTTGTACTGTAAACCTATCATGCATAACTATGGCTAGGCTAAAGTTTAAACACTCCAGAAACCCTGCTCTGGAGACTAAACATGTAGCTTTTTTTCAGCCACCTTAGACTTCCAATAAGCAGGTAGTAGTCTCATACTTGGTTGCAGAGTGAGCCACTAAGTCAACCAGACTGGCAATGTTTCACTCTCCATTACCAATGATATACTGAATGAACCTTTTACTGTGCATAAAAATCTCAAGACAGGGCACATGGCATGAGAAGTCCATACAGCAATAAAATTCAAAAACTTACTGACAAAGAACCATAAAAAAAAGCAAACAGATTTCATAAGCATACAAAATGAAATTAATAACAATGAGTCTTATTATAGTTTTTATTGTGCACATTTTTTTATGTGAATTACACCCATGAAAGGAATATGATGTCAAAAAAATACTTGCAAGAGAAAAATTTAAGTAAATTTTGGATAAAATCTAATTAAACTGAGTTAGTAGGACTTGGTTGGATAGCTTATGTCATTCCAGTAATTTTTTTTTTTCCATGTTGATGCAGTTGTCAAACATAATATATTTCCCTTAGCTTGTCCTGGCATTAATTTTAAAAAATGTAGTCTGATTATTGGGAAACTTTGTTTCCCAATAATCAGACTACATCTTTGTAAGATAACCACTGGTTCACAATCACAATAATTAACTTCATGCTCAGATTATTATGCCTCTGTTCTTCAACCAATAGGTTGAGTTATGAGTTCAGATCCCAGTGTGTCATAAACATTTGTGAATGTCATGTTCAGCAAGACCATGCTTATCAGATATTTAAAGGAACTTGAAAATTCCATATTTGATTTCTTGAGCAGAGTTTCTAAATTATCTAAACTTTAAACTCACCAACTGGGATGACATAAGCTACCCAACCAAGTCCTACTAACTCAGTTTAATTAGATTTTATCCAAATGAATGTCCTAGAATATGTCCTATGTCCTTTAATCACACTCGGATCAAAGTGTTTTCAACCCAAGGACATGTGTGTATTCCAAATGTGCCATGAAGGTATCTCCAATCAGCAGATTACATACTATTTTGTCCAAGAGATGACTACACTCATACCTCGCTATACGGCTGAGATATGTTCGTGGAAAGTCGGACGCAAAGTGAAATGCTGTATAACGAATCATTTATTTTCATATAAAGCTGTATAAATTCGGTAAGATCCATTCCAATTTTATAAAAAAATAGAAAAGCATTGGGTTTCTGGTTGAAAATGCATTTTTTATTTCATTTAAAATATCGTTTACATTAGTTATTAATAAAAACAAAAATATAATTCTATAATACTAATAAAATATAACGAAATAAAACACAAATAACAAAGGAACATGTTTTTTTTTTTTAAATTTTCGAATCAGTCTGATGACGAATCGCACGACATCACTTCGTCAGTGTGACCATCTGTTGTTGTCTGAGGACCCAGTTTAAAAAATTTGTCCAATGTTTGTTGTATTGAGTCCCTTTTCTTTTATTTTTGCAATTCTTTGTAGCAGTTAATAACTGTGTTAATGCTGTGAGAAACTTTGGTGCTGCGTTCTTCATTAGGATCATTTTGAAGTAGGATGTTTATTCCTTGTTCAAAATGAGTAAGCGCATTCGATAAATCCTTTGAGGTTAATTGTCGACAAACAACTGGCTCTTATTCCTCATCAAATGTACGTTTGTTTCTAACTGTATTAATTCTTCGTTAGAAAGTGGTTCTCTATCATCATCTAGCAAATCGATTACATCACATTCTTCCACATCCTCAAAACCAAGTTCATTTGCTAGGCTGAATATATTTTGTCTAATTTCAGAAAGGGGTTCAAATTCAGAATCATTACTTGTAATGCATTCTGGCCAAATTTTTTCCCACACAAGGTTCATTGTGGTTGATTTCAACTCATTCCATGATTCGCTAATGTTGTCCACAGCATCTTTGATGTTGAATTTTTTCTAAAACTCTTTAATTGACGATTCACCATCGGTTTCATTTATAAGTTTTCGAAAGGTTCTTCGTAAATAATATGCCTTAAAAGTAGCTATTGTACCCTGATCCATTGGCTGGATTAGGGCTGTTGTTTTTTTAGATAGATATTCAATCTCCACATCTTCGGATAATTCAGATAAGTTAACTGGATGCCCTGGAGCATTATCCAATAGAAGCAAGAATTTGTTACTTAAATTTTTCTCCTGCAAGTATTTTTTGACATCAGGGCAAAAATAATTTTTGAACCAATCTTTGAAGAGTATTTTGGTCATCCAAGCTTTTTTGTTAGACCTCCAAATGACGGACAATTGTTTCTTGTTCAATCCTTTTAAAGCTCTTGGATTTTCAGAAGCATATACCAAAAGCGGTTTCAGCTTAAAATCCCCTGCTGCATTCGCACCAAGGAGCAAAATTAATTGCTCTTTGGACACCTTATATCCAGATGCAGTCCTTTCGTTCTTTGAAATGCAAGTTCTTTCAGGCATTCATTTCCAATAAAGTGCTGTTTCATCCACATTCATCCACATGTGCGCCTCTTTCAATAATTGATTTCAAAATGTTTGGATAGGCTAGAGCTTCATTGGCATCGGCACTAGCTGCTTCACCTTTCATTTTAATATTATGCAAATTATGGCGATTTTTAAATTTTTCAAACCAACCATGGCTTGCTAGAAAAGTTTCATCTGCCGGACCTTCACTAGTATCTTCACTCTTCAAATTTTCAAAAATACTTTTCGCCTTTTCCTCGATAGTCACATTTGGCTCATTGGCATCCACCATTGATTGTTGTCTTCAATCCATATGTTTAATAATTTTTCCATTCTTTTCATATTTGGCATGTTAATTTTGAAACACTTACAGGGCAGCTGACTGTGAACGTGCATTAATTTTTTCTTTGTTAGCACGAATTGTTTGAACCATAGATTTTGCAAGCCCTAATGCCTTACATATATCAACAATTTTTTCAAAAGCTTCAACATGATGCAAAACATCTAGTTTAGTCTCTAGTGAGACAGATTTTCAGCTTCTTTTTTTAACTCAATCACCTCTCCAAATTTAAAGAAAGTTTCGGGCTCATCTTCCCCCCAAATACATACTGGATTCTATTTAAAAAACAAAAAATAACAGTTATAATGTACACACTTTATAGCAACATGAATACATAACTACATATGAATACATATGTACTGTATTTACATACAAATGCATATTATGCATTTGTATGTAAATATCATATACTTATATCATATACTTATCAACAACGTTTATAGTTGAAACAGAATGCAAGAAGAAACAAACACTTCTACTTTTGATACTTAGAATTTACCTAATTTACTAAACTGATCACTAAACGCATTTACTCATGAGCACATTTACAGAAGGTGGGGACGAATTATGTGCTACGCGAAGATTGCGCGACTACAAGACGATGCAAGTAGCGTTCCTGCACGGAGCGGCCGGCCTAGAACACATGACAAAAGACATACACAGGGGATTTCCTGACTTTTTGGCCTTATATTGAAAAATTGTAGGCCATAAATCGAAACTTAGCCATAATTACACAAGGCTGTTATAGCGAAAAGCTGTATAAAGAGAGGCCATATAGAGAGGTATTAGTGTAGTTGTATAAGCATTTTAAAAAAAGGTAGTAAATGAAATTGAAATTATCAGCTATATGAATTTATCATTGTACAACATAAATATAACATGCACGTCTCTCATAAAAAAAAAGTACAGCCATCTTCTGTATTAATATGGTCTAGCGTTTTTTTTTAATAGGTTTCAAACAACTTGAGCTGGTCATTGTAACAATAAAGAATAAAATTTATTAAAATGATAAATTATTTTAAGCCTCCAGCCAAAACTGATATGGATATCAATATATGTCATGTCATGTCTAGTATACGTCAGTTAACAGCACATTTTCGGCTAGTTTGTATTATACTCCTGAAAACAGGAGATTGTTTTTAGGAGTATAATATACTGTATAATATAATTTGAGCAATAAGGCTATGTTCACTGCTCAAAGAAGAGAATAATGTAAGAAGAGATTGGAGCAGCATCCAGATAATGAGAACAGACTGAGGTACAAGGAAATTAATAAACAAACACAGTTGAAAATTGATTTAGCATTACAAAGTAAACAGAGAAAGTAGCTAGAGAGAGAATAATTACAAAGGACTATATGAAGCTATTAACAAGATATAGAGGAAGAGAAAGAGAGAGAGAGAGAGAGAGAGAGAATGGAGTGAAGCCATTAAAAGATAAAAAAATACAAACATAACTGAAGGGCAAGATACCATTATGGCAAGGTGTGCAAGATCATTTTGATAATCTTTTAACAATATTTAGTCTTGTGATTCAATTATCCTTAGTGAACAGACAATTAGTTCTATTATAGTATTTGATGATTTGATGTTAAATTTATAAATAAGTTAAAACTTCATAAATCACCAAAATATGATGAGACCGCTGAAGAAATGCTGTATGGAGTATCATTACTTGGCTGACTGAGATTCTGAATACTTTCTATCAATGTGGAATGTTCCCAGAGACTTCACAAAAGTATAATAGTCCCAATTTTTAAGAAAGGAGATTTGTACAGTGACCTGACAAGCATCTCAGAGATGAGCATGGTGGATTCAAAAAGAGAAGAAGCCACAAACACCATATATTTTCACTGAGGCAGATCCTTGAGAAAGGAGTATTCAAGGAGAATGCTTAAGGGTTATTTTGGGCTTGATGGTTTGACTTCATGAATAATGATGAGATACATCAGAGTAGTTGTCAGCCATGTTATCTGAATATTTGCTTGGGCAGCAAGATTATGTTAAGTGATCCAGATGTTAGGAAAAGAGGTAGTGTCCAAATGAGATAGAGTGACAATGTCAAACAAGACCTTAACAGAACTGGCATTTAGTGGCATGAAGTTGCAGTATATTCTCAGACCTCCATGAGTGTTTAGTTGCTCAGGGAGATGCATGTGTAATACAAATGCACAAATATAACATAATAACTGGAAAAACTGTAAGAAATCTTCACCAATCCCATGAACCCACTCTCCTACTAAGGATAGAGGATGAAGGAGGGGGGGAAATATATATATATATATATATATATAAAGAGAGAGAAAATGAACAGAAGAAACACTTCATCATGTTGCTGCTTGACCAGTGAAGTGAATTAACATAAAACCTACATATGTATGAAAACCTGAGCACGTACTGACAAAAAGCTCCAGTATCATCTAGTGATCATCAATATTTATGTTGCTGGCCTAGTTGGCTAAGTGGACAGCAGCTCTGCTTTTCAACTTGTGCATTGGAATCCTGCTACACTATGGACATTTGTGAAATAGCGTATCTGCTATTTCAGCCAAAAGGCTGCAGGTTCGAATCCAGCTGTGGGCATGAATGTTTGTGATTGTTTGTGAAAATACTAGTGGTGGTGGCCAGTAGATGACATTGGTGTAGATGATGCAGTTCGCTGTAGTTGGAGACAGCGAACCGCATCTTGTAGAGTAGGTGCCCTCCCTCGATAAGTCTTTGTACTAATTGGAGGTGTCATGTAATAATAATAACATGTTCAGATGGTGATTTTCGTTGCCTGATGTGATCCTACTATATGAATAGTAGGATCACATCAGGCAACACAACAAGAGCATCAATGTGTGTGTAAAACCCTGTTCCAGATGAGCATGATAGTTCTGAGTTTACAGAACTTTTCTTCATTGGAAAAAAAAAGGCAGAGACACTCAGCCCACCAATAAATGTTTGATCACCAGATGATACTTGGAGTTTTTGTCGGTACGTGTTCAATTTCTGTATCAAAAAAACAAGATAAAAGAAGGAAGAATATTTATATGAAATAACCAATGTAAAGAAGGAAATTAAAATTAACACAACACAAACAAAATATTATTATAATCTTAGGTATTTCATACAGGGAGGAAGGAAGAAGTAGTCAATCCATTATATGTTGACAAGTCAAGAACACATACACAAAATTTTTTTTAAACTTACCGGTCTAGTCTTGCCTATAGCTTCAAATGGCATATATCTAAATATTAATTCCAGCACTTCTGGTGGAAGATCAAGCAAATGTAAAGGCCGGTTTCTAATCTGAACATGATCATCATTACATAATCTTTTGTTCCGCATGCCAGCTGACTCGGAAGTATTCATCTGTGAATCACAGCTTTAACTTGATTCTAAAGAATACAATAAACTAATTAGTCATGTTTAAAGTCAAATGAATTAGTTTAATAATTAATGATTAAGAAACAAAAGTTTTGTATATGAAAATGATCTCTGAACCAATAGAGAAACATTTTTTTTTATGATTGTCTTAAATGACAATCATATTTTAATTAATATGTAATGCATAAAGATTTTCTTATCCCATTTGATTAATGTCAAAAAAATGAAGACGTCTCATTTAATTTCTGATGTCACTTAGGTCCAAAAAGCACTTTAAATAAGACAAACTATTTTTGGTAATAACCAAGAACTCCGTGATGTGATTTAAGTAAACACTATGTGTGTATGAATCCTTACAAAAGATTTTTTTTTTTTTTTTTTTTTTTTTTTAACTAGTCCAATAGCAACTCAAAGAACTCATATTTGCACTAAACTGGCATAATTAAAATTGTCCAGATAGATTTTTGGTGTAACAAATAGCATTTCCTTACTCCACGGCCAGCTGGCCTAGCTGTGGAGTGGTTAGCGTATCCGCTCTCTAGCCAAAAGGCTGAGGGTTCGAATCCCTCCATGGGCATGGATGTTTGCGAATGACTGTGGAAATACTAGTGGTGGTGGGCGGAAGATGGCATTGGGTGTAGTTCCAGTTCGTTGCAGTTGGTGGATTGAGTGGTAGAGACAGAGTTGTGGAGTAAGCCCTACCTCAATGAGTCTTAGACTCCCTGGAGGTGTCACGTAATAATAATAATAATTAGAAAATTCCCAGCAAATGTCTAAATGCTTAGAATGAATAGCAGAATTGAAGAAATGAACAATGTCTGTACATATAGGAACAGCACTGAACATGATCATGATTACATAATCTTTTGTTCCACATGTCAGCTGTAAGGAATTTTGTAAGGAATATTTACAATCACAGATAACAAACAGTATTGCCATTACATTATTTCTAGAAGAATTACTTTCCTTCTAATTCACAAGACTTTTAATAGTACCTCATTTGACATTTTAGTTTATAGTCATGTCAATAAGTTACTGTCACAAAATAGTGACTATACATTGCAAAGGTTTCATTATATACCACCAAGCTAGAAAGGTTCTGCATTGGAATCCAGTAAACAAACATTCTTTCTTCCACAACTCACAGGCACAGCAGACTTGGACTTGGTAAAAGGGATCTTCTTCAGTGAATAAAGCAATTCTAGAGGTAAAATGACAACAGAAATTACTATTCACTATAACTGGCATCTGTAATCTCTTACTCCCCCCCCCCCTTCCCCACAACAAACACACACAAATTAAGGCCCATGCAACTACATGGTGATCCAAAAGTCGCACACATCAAAGTTGAAGCTGAGCTACATCAAAGTGTTTCAATTCTAATTATTCGTTTTGCCTATAGATGATTTGTGTAATCTATTGACAATTGTGTAATCTATCCACCAACTGTCGGGTATTGAGCATCCATTAGGTAGTTTGTTTATGAGGAAAGAGAAATGGTACTTTCCCAGGAGCAACAAGTTGTCATTATGGAATGCTATTTTGCCTATTGTTCTTATGGAAATGCTGTGGAGGAGTTTTGTCAGAAGTATCCTGACTCTGTTGTTCTTCAAATTCAACAATTACGAGATATCTGTTCAAGCATCAATACTTGAACTGCAAAACTATGATTCAATTTCTCAAAAAAGGTTCAATCATCTATGCTACTGTTCTTCTTCTTCATCAGTATTTCTTAAAATAATTGAAAAAAAATGAGCCATCAAACAAAGCTTCGTCCATACTATGTTCATTCAGTTCAGGCATTGAAGCCACTGGATAAGGGAAAAAATGTGCAGTGTACTGCAAGTGGTTTAGATCATTTGTGGAAGAAAATGGAGTTCACAAGCTGGAAAGAACAATGTTTACTTCAGTGATGAAGCATGGTCCCACCTAAGTAGATACATCAATAGCCAAAATAAGAGAATTTGGTCATTAGAAAATCCTCATGTTTTCCATGAAACACCCTTGCATTCTCTGTAAATGAGGGTGTGGTGTCATGTCACATCGATGGACCTATTTTCTTTGAGAAGACATTGAACGGTGTATTGTACAATGATATTATCACCCAGTTTGTGGTTCTCCTTGGGATTGAAGAATGTGATTGCTGTTTTCAACAGGACGGTGCCACTTTCCATACATCAAATGAAGCAATGAAATTTTTGCAAGAGTGTTTTGGTAGACTGATTTCTAAATGACTTTGGCCCCTATGGTAACAGGGTTTGTCACCTCCAGATATCTTTTTATGGAGTTACCTGAAAGGTAAGGTGTATAAAAATAATCCTCACACAACCAATGAACTGAAGAGAGACAATGCTGAAACAATCAGAGCAGTCAATAATCTCATGCTTCAAAGAGTTGCCTCCAATTTGGTAAAAATTGGAGGCAACTCTTTAAATTAAAAACAAAGGCATCATCACCAACATCAAATATTGTTGTCACTCACCAAAAACTTATACAAGCTGTTAGTATAATGCACATCATTTTTTTAAATGTAAAATTTTTGCTAAATAACATGTGCGTACATTCAAGAACGAGGCAGCCATTTTTGAACATTTGCTTTAGTAATTTTATTTATTTTTGCCTTTGTAATGATATGGTTATAAGCTTTGTAGTAATTTAGTTCTATAAAGTATGTCACTAATACTGAAAAATTCAAATTCATTCTATGATGTGTGCAACTTTTGGATCCCCCCTGTACCATCCATTCAAAACTAACAGAAAAAATTATTAATTATATGAAGAGCTAAAGGCTTCAATTCGGCGACATATAAACTTATTTAAGTTTAGGGATATTACATCCCATATTGTTTCATAGCAGAATAAGAAACTCAAAGAGTTTCATACCGAATATATAGTAAATATATAAAGTTTGGCAAGTCCAAGCATAAGCAAATACCTGGATAGTGTTACAACTGACCCTTCAGGGAGTGCAACACTGAGGCAACTCATGGTAAGGGTGGAGGGAAATATCAAGAATAGTTATCGGAGCTTGCTCCACCCTTACCATGAGTTGCCTCAGTGTTGCACTCCCCAAAGGGTCAGTTGTAACACTATCCAGGTATATGCTTACGCTTGGACTAGCCAAACTTTATATATTTACTATATTTGGCATGAAACTCTGAGTTTCTTATTCGGCTATGAAACAACATGGGATGTAACATCCCTAAACTTAAATAACAGAAAAAATTTTATTTTCCAATTGTTCTTCCATCGGGTACTACTTTATGGCTTGTGCATTTCACACTATGTCAAAAAACAGAAATGCCTTTCACAGACTATAAATATTTTATCAGGAAACTCAAGGAAGTCTCGAAATGTCACACATACTTATTGTAATAAAAACTAAGTCATCATCACCAACATCAAATATTGTTGTCACTCACCAAAAACTTATACAAGCTGTTAGTATAATGCACATAATATTTTTAAATGTAAAATTTTTGCTAAATAACATATGCTAATCATGCATTCATTGTTAAACCATTTTCAACTGCTCATTTCATCACAATTAGCTTGCATGTAGTAAAATTCTCTTTTGTCATTAACTTATACTTTGCAATCACTCCCCCAAAAAAATTGTACAAAAAGATATACGAAACTAATACGAAGAATGTAGAAGTAAATTCCCCTCCCCCTTGTAATTAGTTATTCAGTCTATATGCAGAACTCTCAAGAATGAACACAGGTTACCATGATTTAGGAAGTTTCCAACTAGCTATGGTGTAATCTCACCATCACCTACTCTGGTACATAGGGATGGTGTGCTCTTTGTACCAGTGGTATATTTTAGGTGAGAGATGCATTTCATCGCTCGGTTTGAGACCACTACCCTGTTTATTGGTCTGAAGTGGCTTGAAAAAGTTCCATGTTTGGTCTCTAGAGTAGGATTTCCAGACTATATATAAAAAAAAAAAAAATCCTTAGCCCACCCACAGCACAAATGTACTATAAGTTCAAAAATAATCCTTTGTGAGTGGGAACCACATAAAGAAAAAAATTTTATATTAACTCCCTGTGCTATCTCTATACCCGATACTTATTTGCATACAGCTGTCTAGCAGACAGACAACAGCTGTTAGTTAAATAATAACAATGGAATGACTTACATGACAATTTTTATTTATCATAAAATTTTCTTTCTAGCATCAAGAGCATCCTCAGTATGAGCTATTATTATTATTACATATCATGTCCAAGACCTCATTGCAGAAGAGCAAGCTACTCTCTGCCATACAACAAATCTTTCACCCTTACAAAAAATACAATAGTATTTTTTGTCTGCAAATTGCATGTGTTCTCATGGCCAATTTGCCTGTACATGGGATGAACCAGATTTCCGAGAGGGAGAACCCTGCTACCTCCATATGAGATGGGTAACTCACCTTCAACTGAAAAAGCTCAACATTCCTCTTGTCACAATGAGAATCAAACGTTTCTGATCAAAGTAAGCAACATCCTGTTGTTCTTTCAATTTACACTACAGAGGTGCAAAGAATTAGTTCCTTAATCTTTTATCAAAGGATGATGTTTGATGGAGGTGACATGTTCAAGTCCAGATTGTTGCAGCTCATGGAATTTAATATTCCAGATGTTCAACATGACAAACAACCACAGATCTACCAGTTTGGGCAAAGTATGATAACCTACAATGGCAGGAAATCTGATAAACATCAGGGTAGGTTAAAGGCAGAAGTTTATACTTTGCAGTGCTTAAAAGACAGAAATCTTGTAAATAGGGTGAAAGGAGGTCACGTGAAGGTCAACGGATCTAAACAATTCAGCTATTCTTGCAGAAATGCCTTTAACATAAGTAATAATATGATAGACCACTTCTTAGGAGGAAGGTGATGAAGCCCCGTAACTATTAATGAACTTGTCATCATAAGACTCGGTGAAGCCATTAGCCAGGAAAGTGGTCTTAATATAATTATGTCTTGTGATAGCAACACCTCGGCAGAGAAGAATGGTGATGTGAAAGAGTGTGAGTCCTTCTAAAAATGGAAGTGTAGACTACCATCTGGCTGATGAAGTAAGAGGTCTAAAATGGCAATCCAATGATCTGTTTCTACTTTAAGAGTACTGAATACGATGGTGAACTCTTAGGAAGGCTTAGGAGATATGTCTAGTAGCCTTTGTACAAATCACTTCATGAAATAGTTTGCAAGGCTAGTAAAAAAGCTAATAAGGCAAGTTGCAAGGCTTGCAACTATTTTGAAATTTAGTATACGCAAAAAAAGAGATTTCATATGCCTGATTCTTGAACAGCCTAATTATGCTTCTTGAAGAAACAAGTGGAAAGGAGAATGCTTCCATTGTTCCACTGCACGTCTTTAGACAATGACTGAAAACAATAATCCGACCAAGGAAATGAAACATAGTAATTATCAAGATCATATTATGTGCCATTTTATGGTGCCAAACAACATGGAGACAAGAGTAGTTGTATATTTCTTCATACAAGAGAAGAAATCAACACTACATTGTGATTTAAATTCCCTAGAGGACAAACAACATCCCAAATATATTTAGAAGAATCATTAGTGAGGAAGAAAGTCAAGTAGTTAGGACTGTCTGGTAGGTGTGAACAAAGTATTAGATTGCTGGTGACAGCAAATATCACTATATCACAACCTGCTGGATCAGTGTAATTAGAAAAGTGAAACTCTTTTGAGTTACAATCATTTAAATCTCTGAGAAAGATGACTTTATTAGGAAAGTTGGAACAGAGAGAGAAAATCAAGATTTAAAGAAAAGCAATGTTCAAGAGTAACTAAGAAGAGTGACAGATAACAAATGAACTTGACAAAATGAGGCAAAAAAAGATCAAAATGAGGAAATTGGACACTCTGATCTGAGATATCAGGATAAACCTATGCACAAATTCACCTTTGAAATTAAAAGAATCTATATAGTTCAGGAAATGAGATGAGTAGTGAATGAAGCAGCCGAATGTTCAGTTTCTTTCTGAATGTTAAGAAAAGTAAGTGGAATGTCAAAGATTACAGATTGGAAATGAACATCACTGAGATTAGAAGTAAGACCATGTGCGTATGAAGTGAATCGGGAAGTTCTAAAAAGTTGTTTTTTGGTTTATAATTTTTATTTATAAAAATTATATTATTTATTTTTATTATTAATTTTAATAATTAATATTATTGTTATTATTATGAGCTACTCCAAGGAGTCCTTAGACTCTTCAGGGGAGGCTCCAAACATCATGTCAAGAACTATCCAACATTTGTGCAGTATCTATCATACTTTGCTTTGAACTCATTCAGACTCTGGCAACCAATGATCTGTTTCTACTTTAAGAGTGACTGAATGTGAATAGTGAACTCTTAATCTTCATAATGAAATCTTGAAATTCTGAAAGGGCACCTTGCCAAACTGCAAAAATGTCTCCACATATCTGTACCACAAGGAAGGCTTAGGAGAGATGTTTATAATTTATCATTTTGTTACTAATACATATGACTACATACTAATGTACTGGGTCTCCTTTGGCTGAGATAACTGCTTGCATCCCCTCATCTTGGTACTGACTTTACTAGACCACAGAAGGTGTCCCGAGATATTCTGGACCAACTAGACAGAATAACATCCTGAATGGTAGTAACTGAGCAAGGCACTATGCGACTAGAATATACCACATTCCACATGATCCCACAAATGTTCGATGGGATTCAAATCAGGAGAATCATGTAGCCAGGCCATAGAAGCATGCAGAATGCTTGGTTCTATGAACTTGCCGAGTGTGCAACTTATGACATGGGACATTTTTTTGCTAAAAGAGTCCAGCTTCATCAGTCCACGTTGTCACCATGTAGGGCAATACCTGGTCTCAAACAATCCCAGGTAAGAATTATTGGTCACAGTGTATTCAATGGGGATGAGAGGACCCAGTGATGTCAATGACAATAATTCCAATTGCAGGATACCACCATCACCAGCTTGTTTCTGGCCAACTGTGCAGTTTGATTAGCTGGAAACATGCTGGGTGGTCATAATGTTTTGGCTCATGAGTGTAGTAATAGTTTGATTAAAACTAAAATTGAGAAGATGACAAATAAAAATTTCAAATACCAAATTTTATTAAAAACTGTTCAGAAAGAGTGGTATTGTTATGTGCATGGACAGATAAAATGAATGCAATAAATTTATGGATTTGCAAAATGCAGCTAAGAATAATAATGCATGTGGCATTTTTCTAGTTAGTCTGTATAAGAAAAATGAAAGAAAGATTGTGAAGGGAAGAGAAAGATAAAACATGATTTTTTAAAATAAATTCCTTTACATAAAGTGGCATTAGGCTTTGCCAACATATACATTATATTATACAGGAAGTTTCCTATCCTTCATTTTTTTCTCATCTATATCCTTGATTCGAGATGGTTTGTAATATCAAACAGATACAGGTAGTCCTCATTGCCTTGGGAACACCAATTTAAATTATTTGAAATCTTGAAAGGCAAAACTTTCATTTTGCCTTTCAAGAAGAAAAAAAAAAAGATTTTTTTTCCTTTTTTTTTTTTCTTCCATGCATGAAATAATTGCATATGCACTATCATCCTATATTATTTTCTGGGATAGTTATCTGCTCAATAAAAAATATCTAATTTTTCCATAACGTATTTCCACAACATCCTATAAAAAATACTTTTTTACATTAATTATGTCATCATCGTCATCATACGTATCAAGGATTTAGGCTTAGTATGGCCTGTTCCGGCCTTAGAAGTCATCGTTGAATCGTTTAAGAGGACGTCCTGGTTTTCTTTTTCCTAATGGCTTGTACTTTAAGGCTTGTTTTGGTAATCTTTCTGTTTTCATTCTTTGAACATGTTCCATCCATCTATGCTTATATTTTTTAATTTGTTCAATTACTGGTTCTTGGTTTAATTCTTTCATAATATCTTCGTTTCTTTTGTGATAAAATAGGTTATACTTTACGGTTTTTCTCATAAACTTCATTTCTGCTGTTGTTAATCTTTGTTTGTCTTTTTGTTTTATTGTCCAGATTTCGCTTCCATACATTAAGACCGGTAGGGCTAATGTATTGTATACTTTTAGCCTGGTTTGTTTTTGAACTAGGTTTGGTTTAAATATAGAGTTAATTACTCCTGTTATTTTTAAATATTTTGCAATTTTTATGTTTATATCTTTTTCATTTTCATAAGTGATCATACATCCTAGGTAGTTAAATGAATTCACCTGTTCTAAGATCTTGTTATCTAATACTATTTTAGTTCTTGCTGGATCTTGTCCTTTAAAGGCCATAGTTTTTGATTTTTCTGTTGATATTATCATACCATAATCTTTGGATATCTCATTTAGATCTAAAATAGCTTTCTGTAAGTTATCTTCAGAATTTGTAATTATTATTTGGTCGTCTGCAAAGAGGAGAGTGTTTAAGTTTATTGTAGAAGAAAGTTTAATTCCTTGATGTAAATTTTTACTCCATTTTATTATTATTTCATTTAAGTAGATATTAAAAAGAGTTGCTGAGAGGGGACATCCCTGTCGGACCCCTTGGTTTATCTCTCTTGTATATGATAGCTCATGATTTAATCTTATTTGTATTTGATTATTTTCATATATACTTGTGACAGCTTTTAGGATATTATTTGGTATTTGTCTTTCTTTTAATATGTTAAATAATATGTTTCTTTTAACTTTTTCAAAGTCAATAAATGCAATATGTGTTTCTAAATTATATTCTCTAATTATAATATATTACATTAATTATGTGTGCTATTTTATATATAACACTGATGTTTTATTAATTTAAAAATTGAAATACTGCTCAAAAATTTTGCAAACAAACTGAGATGTGTTTTAATGGCCTTTCCACTTTTATGCATTTGTTTCTCATCTAAAATAGATTTTAAAAAAATATGAAATATCATTACTGAATCATGATGATATGAACCAGAGTGAACCTTCTATAAAAACAGCACCAATATACAACATATATAAAGAGTTAAATGAAATTTCTCCCTCTCTCTCTCTGTTGTACACTCCCAAAAATCACTTTGTGATTTGAGTGTGCATAAGTTCTTACTTTCCCTGCTGTTTTTAATGTGGAAGTTTAAAGAATGTCTATAGAGAGTAATATCATTTGTGGTTTTTGTAGAATTTACAGCTATTTCTGAAGTCTGGTGTTGATGCTAGCAGGTGAAAAGACGTACTGTCAGAGAGCTCCTGAAAGATTTGTGATTTTTGTTGATTTATTAAGTGTTTTCTTAGATTTAATTGTAGTTTTTTAGTGTAGTTATTGTACTAAAGCATTTTATAACATAATTTCAGAAATATTATTAGTTTTTACTACTCTTAAAAATGGTGCCAAAAACTCGTCGTAACAAGGCAGTCACTAAAGCTAAAGTTGTTGCTACTGAGGAGAGCACTTATCATGAACTTATCATGCACTGCTGCAGTGATGATAATAATTTATCTGAGGCTATGTTGACACTAGAAATAACTTGGTTAAAAGAAATTATTAGGAAATTGACCAAGGAATTGGAAAAACGTTTGTCTAAACTTCGACAGGATAAGAAAAAGGATGAGAACAAGAACAGGCAGGAAAATACTGAAAATGGAAATCAAAATATTAATAACAACAAGGTAAGTCAGTTAATATCTAAGAAAAAAGACGTAATATGTTATGGTGACTTAATTTTAAAATTTGAGCTTTGCCGAGGGAGTCACCACTTCTATTTTCCTGGGAGCGAAAATTAAAAATATGATAAACGTAATTGAAAACCAATAAAGAAATGGTAGTGCTGGTAGGTACTAATAATTTAAGTGGTAACAAACATAGTCTGAGAGAAGATATGAAAGTTCTTTTAGAAGAAGCAAGAAAGAAATGTGAAAGAGTAAAAATTGTAGGATTACTCCCTAGATATGATAGTACTGAGTTAAAAGGGAGGGCAATGGTAACAAATGATTTCACACACAAGCTATGTAGATGATATGGATGTTAGTTTTTAGATGTGTGAGGTGTGTTTGATGGCAGAAAAGATTTGTATAAGAATGATGGCCTGCACTTGAATTCATTTGGCATCAGAAACCTGGAGAAATTACTTCTTGGTATGAGACCAAAATTTATTATGTCTATACACACATGACAGGAGCATTAGAAATAAAGGGGTTGAGTTTGTTGCTTTATTGAATATGATGTGGCCTAAGATTGTTGGCATTAGTGAAACCTGGCTATCAGAATCAGATATGGTAAGTGGGATCGTGTGTAACGGATATACTATTTTTAGGAATGACAGAAGGAATAGGAGAGGAGGAGGAGGAGTGCGACTAATGATATCAGATTACTTAAGTCCAGTTAGGGTAGAAATACAAGAAAGCAATGATGGTAACAATGTCCCATGTAGTGATGAGTTTGAGTCTATCTGGTGTGAAGTGGAGGTTAACAGAATGAAATATATGGTGGGGGTGTTGATACAGACCTGGCGACTCAATTGTAGTGTTACATCATGAATGATCAAATTTGGAAAGGAATTAATTCATTCAATCTAACAAGTCAAAAATGTAAACAATGAGAAACTTGTACTTGGGCAAGAAAATAAATACACATATATTAACCTTAAGTAGAGCTGAAAGAATTGATTTAGAAATGTGAAATTAATCCTGTTTACACAAAGTCATGAAAGGAATTTTGTATAAAAATGTAGTTAAAATAGATTATCCTATGCGGTGTATGTGAATTAATTGAGTGTAAGCTAAAGTCTAAAGGTCACGTCTTAGCCGTCCAGTGTAAGTTATGGCCTAAGGCAGAGAGAAATTATATGGAAGATGAAGCTCGAATGCATTCTCGGAAGATGCGTGCCGTGTGGAAAAACGTAGTGGAGAGAAGGCGCCAAAGGAGGTGATATAAAAGGGGTTTGCCCGCCCCTCTCAAGGCTTTTTTGGTTCCTGGTTCCTGCTTTTTTTTTGTGGACGTTGGCTCTCTCTCCCGCCAGCCGGGTGATTCCGGATCGGCCGTAGAAGTTACGCGTCGTCTCCCGTAGATCGAGTGTCCTGGCTAGCTAACCCTTCATAGCAGGGCAGCTGAGCAAGACTGAAGAACCGGCAATGCTGAAAACTGTAAGCAGTAATGGAGTGAGACCAGGGCAACACATCGGCGTATCGTTTCGGAACAACCATATCGTGCGATCATCGTAAGTGACCACATGGGAGAAAGCCAGCGGAAAGATCGAGATGTCTAGACAAAAGTGAATGGACCAGATAATCATTCCAGGGGATGGTAAAGTAGAGAATTTATTTTATGTTTCCAGTTAAAGAAATGAGTGGACACTATGTAATTTAGGGTGTGGACATTTGATAGTGAACTTTTAAGAGATTACTATATTTGGCAGTGACCTGTCCCAACTGGAAAGAAATGTCCGAGAAGGAGATTGTATGTGATATAACAATGATAAATGTGAGAAATATTAAGTAACTTAGAAATGATTGAGGGGATAAAATTATAAACTAGAAATTTTGTATTTTAATGAGCAATACAGTAGAGCAAGTTATTATTCATATTCAAGGGTATTTAGCTGTGTTATCTAATTCTTTTACTTAGAATGAAATTGAAATAACCATGTGTTTGGTGCATTCCTTATATATAAATTTTAGACCTCAATAAACATGTTTTGTATTTTATACCTGATATTGGCCTGAGATATGAATTCAAATTACCACTCATAAAACTGAACCTAAGAGGGAGGGATATAGAAGTATAGTAGAGATTTATGAGCCACGACTGCATACTAAGTTTGATATAGGTGAATTGAATTAGATTATATATAAGTGCTAGAACTTTCACCGCTGTATATTATTCTGAGAAGGTCTCCTTGGATAAGTCTCATCTATCCTATGGTTATTGGCTGGTGTAGATTAAAAAATAAATGTGCCAATATTTGATCAGGAGACAGTCTCAGATAATAAAATTAAGGGTTCAGTTTCTAACTAAGATAAAGCCTCTAATATTTAAAGAATACACATGACTGGTCTAAGAAACAGCCCAAATTATAGATTGAGTAGAATATAGCGAGTGATAGATGCAAATTGAATTGAGTGTTAAAGATAATCGAGAATTAGAAGAGAGTTAATTATAGTATAGTAAGGCAACCATAATAGAATTAAAATATAGAAAAGTAAGAAGAACAACGACATAACAGTAGGGAATGAAGAAATGCATTGCCAATTTAGCTTTATGGGTAGCAAGCGAATGATCATTATGAGTGACTTTCATTTTCCAAACATTGATTGGGTAGAAGAGAAATCTCATGATAAGAAAGAACAGGAATTTATTGAATTGTTGCAAGACAACTTTCTCAAGCAGCATGTGAAAGAAGGAACTCAAGATCAAAGAGTGTTGGATTTGCTCATAGCGTCAGAAGGGATCTCTGTCAAGAATATGGTTATTTTACCACCAATTGGTGACAGTGATCAGGTTGTTCTTTCTTTGGAAGTATCTACTTGTATTGAAGCTCTGATTAAAACAGGCTACATGCTGAACTACAAAGCTGGAAATTATGATCAACTTAGAAGAATACTATTATGGTCCCATAGTATCAGTTACTGAATGGAAAAAAAATGTCAGCAATGCATGGAAATCTTTGAAAAAGAGCTTGAATGAGGCTGTATCTCAATTTATCCCTAGTGTTCGAAGAATAAATAGGTTGTGAGTGAAGTGGATGTGCAGTCTTATTAAGCAAGAGATCCACAAGAAGATGATGTGGAAAGAATATTGTGAGAATAAGAGTCAGAGGAGTTATGAAATATATAAACCTCAGGCCAGAAAAGTAACGAGTATTGTGAGAATCGAGAAGCTAAAATGGAGTATGAAAAGAAATTGGCCATGCAAGCTTCAAAAGAATTTTATCATTATGCCGCAAGCAAAAGGAAGAATAGCTTTATTGAATGCAGATGGTACACGAGTGTCGGAAACTAAGGAGATTGTTCAGTTAATGAGTTCACTTTGCTAAGATATATCAATCAGGTGTATGTAGCATGGTGCACAGTGCTACTGCTACGTTGGACGAAGAGTTAGAGGTTCATGAAAATGAGGTTGAAAAGCTCTTGCATAACCTGAATAAGAATTTGTCAATAGGGACAGATGGAATATCAGCCCGTTTACTAAAGGAATGTTAACTGAATTGGCTAGGTCTTTCACACATTTGTATAACTTGAGTCTCAGATCAGGAATGATACCACAGGAATGGAAGGAATGTATGATAGTTCCATTGCACAAGGGTGGTGCAAAAAACTGATGTGTCTAACTACCGACCTATTAGTATCTCTGGTATGGTAGTGAAGATTTTACAGAAGTTGGTAAGAACTTGCATACAGAAATGGGTAGACAATATACTCTGCAGGGAACAGCATGGGTTTACTAAAGGAAGGTCATGTTTTAACAATTTGCTCATATTTTATGACAATGTTATGGCTGAGTTGAATAAAGGGAATGAATACACTATGATAATGTTGGATTTTTCTAAAGCATTTGATAGGATACCACACAATAGGCTGTTGCGTAAACTGGAGAATAGGATTGGAATATAATCTATTGACTTGGATCAGGGGATGGTTGATAGACAGATATCAAAAAGTGGTATATAGTGGGTGTGAATCTGCCAGATTTAAAGTAACCAGTGGTGTACCTCAGGGCAATCATTGTTTAATCTCTACATTAATGCCATCAAGGGTCTATCATCAGATTTGCAATTGTTTGCTGATGATGATGATGATAAGATAGGCAGGGCAATCAGGGACGCTACTGATATTCAGCAATTACAAAATGATTTGAATAGACTGGAAATCTGGGCAAACGAAAATGGCTATCAGTTTAATGTTAGTAAGTGTAAAGTTATGCACTTTGACGTGATTAGAATTCCAGTGGCATATTATATTAGTGGGATTATGCTACAAGAAACTGAAGAGGCAAGGATCTTGTTGTATTGGAGGATAAGAATTTAAAGTTCAATGGTCACATAGCAAAAGTTGTAAATACAACTCAGAGGATAATTGCTATGTTGAAGTGAGCCTTGACATGTAAGGATAAGGAATAATTTTTCCTCTTCATAAGGCTTTGATAAGACCACACCTGGATTACTGTGCACAGATTTGGTCTCCTGGGTTCCAAAGGATAAAGAAGCCGTGGAAAAGGTGTAAAGAAGAGTTACAAAGATTATATCTGGATTATGGGATTCAGATTATGAGGATAGATTGAGAGTATGTGGATTGCAGAGTCTGGATAACAGGAGAAAGAGGAGGTAATATGATAGAGGTCTATAAACTTTTGAATGGATGTTACAGCATTTCAAATGATGAAATTTTTCGTTATAAGGAAGGTGGGGAGAGAACACAGGAGCATCTATGGAGGTTAAGGTTGTTCTCAGTCAAGAAAGGGGTAAGAGCTAGGTTTTTCTCCCAGAGAGCAGTGAGTGAGTGGAATAATTTGCTCTTAGGGGGTAGTGAGTACATCTAGTGTAAATGAATTTAAGGGAAGGTATGATAGCTGGGTTGGGTAATTTACAGCCTTTTTCGATGAGTCCTTGACTCCCTGAAGGTCTCAGATAATAATAATAATAATATTTCAAATATAACTGATACTTACTTGCAGTGCCTTTTTTGGGATGGTATGCAATGATACAATGTACTAGCACCTTCAGTGATGTGTTTTATTAAAATTATCATATACATTTTAGTTTGTTTTTTTTATATACTTGTACAATAAATTTATGCTTAATAAACTGTGTATATTTAATGTTCTTATCTCAAAAATATCACACTATGAAGTAAAAATATCAATATATATATATATTTTTTTTTTAATTTTCAATTTTTCCTGCTAGCAAAGAATGAGTACCAGCACCTACTGTTTTACAAAAAAGCACTGCTCACCTGGAAGAAACCGTGGTTTCTTTCTTTTTTTTTTTTCATATAAAAGGCTATTTGCACCTGGTGTAATATCAAACTCAAAGGAATAAACAATTTGCCATACACATACAGGAAAGTCTCAATTTATGTTTCCTGTATTTATGATTCAAATTAATGAACATTTCAAAATCAACAGCAAAAAAATCATAAACAAAACAAAACAAAAGAAAAAAACGCAGCATTTGCAATTGTCCTTTGTTTTATAAGGTATTCTGGGCAGAGATTAGAAAGTCCATTTATCTTTGGATCCACTGTGAACCACATTCTAAAGACTACTAAAAAAAGTTTTACTAACAGTAGTATTTAATGTTGGTAAATACTAATGTTAGGTCCCATGTTTAGATGACATTTTCAATAAATTAAACATGTCATCTAAACGTGGGACCGATTCAATGTCTTCCTTAGCTAAAACAAGCAGAAAATCACTTACCATTGAGATAAAAATGGAAGTGATTCAATGCATTAAAAGTTAACACCTACAGTTTCAACAACAGTAACCAATACAGATGGGTAATAGCATTCCCAAGCAAGAATTATTAATGCAAAAGTGTCAAGAATATCACATTCAATGAGTGAAGTAATGGGGAGGGGATGGAAAAATTATTAGTGCTGTGGATTGATGATATGGATCAAAACAATACTCCTGTAACTCAAGCAGTAATCATGGACAAGGCAGTCCTTGTTTAATGAAATAAACGAAAAAGCTGGTGGAAAAGAGTCATTTGTGGGAAGCATGAGTTTTTTTTTTTCTGATTAAAAAACTGGACAAAAAGTCGCAATGTTAAAATTTCTGGTGAAGCAGCTAGTTTCTGCAGCAAATGAGCATCCAGTTGAATTCCAGAAAATAACTGATGACGATAGTTACATCTCTGACTTGGTTTTTAATGTGGACAAGATGGTCTGTACTGGAAAAAGATGCCTAGTAAGATATACATGGCCTGTGACAAGAAATCTAGTTCTGGTTTTAAGACTGTAAAAGACAGACTTACACTGCTGCTGGGTGGTGATGAATCAAGACACATTCCAATTAAAAACACTGTTGGTGTACTATGAAGAGACAGCCTGTGTTATGACTCATTTGCCTGTTGTCTGGCATTCTAATAAAAAAAAAAAAAAAAGCATGGGTGATCTAGACAATCTTTACTGAATGGTACGCTTTATACTTTTGTCCAGAGGTAGCAAAATTTTGTGCTGCACATAACTTCCTAATAAAGTTGTTTTAGTCCCTGACAATGTCCCTGGGCATCCAACAAACCTTGAAAATTTACATACTTGATGCTAAAGTGGTTTATTATCCCCAATACTACATTGCTTTTGCAGCCAATGGACCAGGGTATCACTGCCACCTTTAAGGTGTACTACTTACAATCTTCAGAGGGTTGTGCATAAGTTTATAAATAACATAACAAAGCCTTTATGTTATTTATAAACATTATTTATGCAAAATAATTATAAAATAACCATGATTCACTATAAAAATGTCAAAATTATTAACTTCTATATGTCAGCTTTTGTACTGAAAGAACCAATCTCATTTAAATATATTATAATTTTACTTCAATTTAGAAATTATTTGCTTTACAAACAGTGGGCTGAGAACCTAATACCTTTGTAAAATGAGGCCTTCCTGTATAGTTATTTATAAAATATTATAAGAAGTATATGTTGAGTAAGTAGTTATTGGAGCTTGATGCTAACAGAGGAGAGGCAGAAAAATCTGTGAAACAAAATGGAAGCTACACATTTTCCAATTATTTACATAACAGTTAATTTTTTTTTACCTGTGGTGTTACCGATTACAGTTAATCAATAACATTGCAAATAAGTAATTTCTTTAATTAAAAACTAAGTTTGGCAAGTTTCTTACAATGCAAAAGAAGAGTATTGTTGTCTGTGTAAACAGGCTTTGGCAACCTACAAGTTGACAGTTAATGGTGTTAAATAAAACTATTAAACAAAATAAATATTTATTAAGTAGCTGGCTAAGCCAGAGTTGTCTGTTCTAATGACACACAGCTATTACTACTGAACTCGACTGCTTTCATCACACATTTTTAACCAATGGCTACACCCATTATAAAACAAATAAAACACTACATGTATTCCCCCTCACCACCATTCTCTTCTCTCTCTCCAAGTACACAAGACCAAACCACAACTATTCCCATCCCGTATATCCAGAGTACATCTGAAAACACCACACCATACATTAAACTCTACCCCCACACATACATTTGTTTACCAAAGGACAAATCCCATTCTCTATAATATCCAGGAGTGTATGACCTTGTGCCTGTAACGTAGGCTACTGTGGACAGATGGAAGGGTCTGTTAACAACCACCTCAAAGAACACAAGAAATGCATTTGCTGTCATCATTATAGTAATTATTATTATTATGTGACACCTCCAAGGAGTCCATGACTCATTGAGGGAGAGTGTGCCAACAGCATCAAACGATTGATCCCCCTTCCAACTACTAACTGTGCTCAAATAGCAGAGGCTCTACCAATCAACAAACCTTTGCTGAAGATCATGCTTTGAGCATCCCTTCACATTAAAAAAAAAAATTACAATTTTATATAGAAGTCATTACAAGTCAGAAAGATTACTTTTCAGAAGCCACAACATGAATAAGGCTGTGTTAATTTACCAAAAATTTGGAGGATGGTGCCAAATTAAGACCATTCTTTTATGCATTATAGCTTAATCTTTACCAATGCTAATCGTCAATGCCTGTGTATTGTGACAAATTATTTGTGCTCTGCAGTTGTTGGTTTAAAATCTAGCAAAATATCGGCAACTTAATAAATATCTTATTTATTTCATTCTTGAGGTGTTGTTTAAAACTGTTAAGTATAACATGAATGATGGAGAGTATTATGAGTATTCATATGCAATATCTGGCATACACTTCATTAACTAACATTGATAGAATCACATTTTCCTCATAGTATTTAGCAGTATCTCATCTGTGATGTATATATATATGAGTGTAAAAATGGCAGTGTTCACATGCAGTACAAAAGGTGCAGCATTGTTCTTGGCTTACTGAATCCAAGTTCCAGTTGCTATGCAAAGAAATTCAAGCAGTATTATGTAGCATCATCTAAGTGAAAAATATAGTGATATGAGAGTTGCTTAAAACTGCTATACTCTCTACTTGCACCCAGGATTAAATGAAGAAAACTACGACACTACATATGTGAGAGTAGGCATCAATAATGTATTGGGTATCCATAGCTCAGCTGGTTTTGATGAAGCCTTCTCGATGGAAAATCCTGGGTTCAAATTCTATCTAGGATGCAAAGAATCCTATTCAGGGCTTTTCAAATTGAAGGCAAGTTATATGGTCTCATGTGAAAGTTTCAGGGTTTTACCTTCTGGAAACTCAGGTTTTTTATCCTGTAACTAAGTAAACTAGCCAGAAATACATGCATAATTTACACACAGATATACAGGGTGTTTCAAAAAAAAAAGGGAGGGAGGAAGTATACAACTTTGAATGACAATAGAAGGTAAATAGCAATAGATGAGATTTTTATTACCATGCAAATGTAGAGTAACACCTGAAGTTTCAACATGGACAGTTAAAGTTTGATATGACTGCCTCCAGTAATTCTGCAGACATCCCATCTGTAATCAATTTCCTGCCACATGCGGCAGAGCATATCTGGTGTAACTTCAGCAATGGCAGTTCATCCAAATTGGCTGGTAGTGGTGGTACAAATACTTTCTTTTTTCCATACACTTCCTTTTTGCTTATGGTGCAAAAAATGCTATCCTTTGGGGTGCTGCAAACATGTTCTACAATGGCATGTAGATTTTCACTTCCCCAAATTCTGTAGTTGTGAGTGTTTACTTGTCCACTTACGTGAAAATTGCACTTGTCACTGAAAATGATTGTGTCCAAAAAAGTTCTATTTTGTTCTATCCTACTGATCATTTCCTTACAGAAATCCTGGCATATCTTCTTATTGTCTTTCTTCAAATGTTGTACAAAGGTAAATTTGTGGGGCCTTAAATGTAGACCTTGTCGTAAAAACATGCTACACGGTTACATGCGGCATTTCAATTTGACGAGATGCCTGTCTGGTTGAATTTCCAGAGCTTCTCTGGAATCTTTCCTGAACTTCTTCCACAACAGCATCGGCAGCATGTGGCCTTCCTGTTGACCTTGGATGATGTACAGAACAGCCTATTTCCACAAAATTCTTGTGCCACGTGTAGATGGTGTGTCTAGAGGCTCTTTGCCATATTGTGTGCAGAAATTCCTCTGAACTTGTGTTGCAGACTTCATTTTCTCAAATCAAAACACACAACATGCTCACTCTGCACCATTGAAAGTTGCCATTTTCAAATGGTGTAATGTATCATGCCATTTAGTGTTATCATTTGGTAATAAAGTTACGTGACCAAAAATTTGTGTGTTTCACTACATTATGACACTCAGTTTTTGTACGTCTTCCGAGTTATTGGCTGTTCTCCTGCAAAATTGTATACACTCTTTTGAAAATCCTATATATATATATATTTCAGGCATAAGACTAACTACCTTATCCTAAAATTATGGTTAAGTACTAGTGGATTAATAATTATCCTTAAGTATCAACAATGAAGCACTTCTCAAGACCTCAACAAGCACAGCTGCATTATCAAAATTTGGAAGATGGCCATTTTAAGACTACCTTCAGCCCAACAGATCTTCAGTCCTAGAGGGTATGATAATGATATAACTTTAGTTCCTTTCTCTATTGCAACTTTGATTTCTTTCTGCATTTACTGATTGTTAGTACCTTGAGTCTATGATTTGTTTTTACTGCTTCACAGGTGATTTGCAGTGAAATATCAGCTGCTTAATGAATTATCATATTTATGTTCTTGTGTTTTGAGAATCAATATCATAAATAAATTGATAACGAATGATTGCTAACACCTAAGCCTTACTACAAATCATAATATTTCAAGAGTTTCTGCATCTGTGAGTGAAAAATCCTGTGATTTTATCTCTCTTATTTTGCAAAGTATTATATTATTTTGTTAATGGTAGTCAACTGTTTTGGACACACTCTTTTTCAAAACTTTTCCTGTGTTTTTTTTTATCATTAGCTACTAATCACCATAAATATAAATTATTATTATAACTATATTATACTATATTATTAACACTCACAAATAATACTTGATATTTACAGATACCAATCCCCTGAAGTTCTGGTTTATCCAATATGCTTTAACAAATAGTAAAGATATTACCTACAAAAAGAACCAAAGGAAAAACTGAATATCACATCCTGAATAACTCATTCACAATACTAACTCTTATTACTCAATTATAATTAATTCAAACAATTCATTTTTGGAAAAGGTACAAAACGATTTTCTACTAAAACAGGATGCTGATGTCACAGGAAAAGACATGAAAAGAAACTAATTCAGTATTTCTACACTATTTTTTAAATTATTGATCATATATGCATTATTATTATTAAGTTTAAAATTTTTTATAATCTTTCAATATCAAAAGCATAAATTCCATTAGATATGACTGGACATTAGAAATGATTAGATATAATCAAATATAAAAGTATAAATACCAGTAGAATAGCAGAGATGCAGAAAGGAAGAATGATATTCAACTTGAAATGTTTCAAATTGTATGCTGTATTATTTAAATACAGAGATAAAAAAAAATTTATACCTCTGGACAAAAAGTCAGAATGAAGTTAAAGTTAGGATTAACAGCCAAGCTGTTTTGTTCTACTTATGATCTAGTGCTATAAATAATGAACCAATCCCAGGACTAAGTGAATGTTAGCTTATATCACTTCCTGCATGAAACTTGAAAATAAATCTATAAGGAACAAAAAAAAAAAAAATCAATCAAAATTATACAACAAAATTATATAAGACAGCATTCGTACTAATTTTAACAGGTGGATTGGCCAGAAAAAAGAAGTGACCACATATATGACAGTTATGAGGGAAATTTGAGAGGCAAACTCATAACTGATATTATTTCTTTGAATCTAAATATGATGGTAGTAGGGTCATTTGAACAGAATAAAAGATTTGTAAAATGGGTTTGAAAAAAGGAGGAAGTTAACTCTAACAGATTGGCACAATTAAGATTACCTTCAGTATACAAAAAAAAGTTAATCAGATTAAAGACTTAGCAAATAAAAGACCAATTGGGAAAAAACTGCTAACAACTAGTAAAGAATAACTGTGTTGGACTATTATAATCATTCAATAAATACCCTACATCCTCTGCTTGGAAATAATGATAACATTCAATAAATAATAATAAATTCCAAAAAATAAAATAAAATAAAATATATAATAAATACTCTTAAATATCACCCCCCCCCCCTGCTCGCTCCTCTTTCTGTGTCACAAAATTTAACTTCTGCTTTGAAATGACTGAAATAACTTGCATTTCTTTATAATTTATACAAAACAGTCTTTATCAGAGTGGACTGGTATATTTTTAATAAATTCTAGTATCAACAAACACTGATATACTTTGCTTGGTCCACAACAATTCTAGAAATGTGAAATCTTGGACAGACACTGAACATGAGAATGTCATTTAAGAAGCAGCCCAGACAAAATTAAGTGGATGCTTGTTGAAAAATAATATTACTGTAAAATTGCCAGGGATAATGTACAGGCTGCTACATAGGGAAGGAGGTAAGATTCCCAGGAAAGGAAGCGCAAAAGGCTGCCAAAATAAGTGTCCCGGCTGGATTTTCCATGTCACCATATCAAGCAATCACCAAATGCCACTAGCCACTGCTGATTGAAGCACATGCCACTCTCAGTTTATTGCCATTGTCGGTTTAACAACTGGCCTGCAAAATTCTTGAAAATTTAACAATCAGCTCACACGAGCCAGTTCCAGCACACCAAAGTATTTCATTATTCCTTCACCTTTCTCTTCTACTCTTGGGCGGCTCGCCTTATGGCTCATCACCACTTTGGCTGTATGCGTGCTCCTGTCATAGGTCGCTCCATCGACGAGACAAAAGTCTCAATCTCCTCCATCCTACTAGAGGACCTCTCCTCGAAGAGGACCTTTCATCCCTTGTGAGCCTGGCTGGCCGAGGGGTTAGCGTATCCGCTCCCCAGTCAAAAGGCTGCTGGTTCGAATCCCACCGTGGGCATGGACGTTTGTGAAACATCCATGCCCACTGTGGAAATACTAGTGGTGGTGGTCGGCAATAGATGGCGTTGGTGTAGTTGCGGTCAGTTGGTGGATTGTGAGTGGTGGAGACAGAGGTGCAGAGTGGATGCCCTCCCTCGATGAGTCTTTGGACTCCCTGGAGGTGACAAATAATAATAAGTATAAAACAATAGGACTTAATTGCCTATTTATATGAGGGTTGTTTGAAAAGTTTGGTAAGAAAATAAGTTTAAACACATTTTTTTGGAAAAATCACCTTTATTTCTCAATATAGTCTCCATTGAGTGCTACACATTTGGTCTAATGAGTTTCCAATTTTTTCATCCCATCTAAAAAGTAGGATTTGTCAAATTGTGCAAAATAGTCATTGACAGCCTTGATGTCAATGACTATTTCAAAGAAAATTTTTTACCACTGAGTCAAATTTTTAAGTTTGGGAACAAGAAGAAGTCACATGGGGCCAAGTCCAGAGAATACAGTTCATGTGGAACCAATTCGAGCCTCAATTTGTGCAATTTCGCCATTGCAACAGCCAATGTGTGGGACAGTGCATTATCCTGATGAAAGAGCACTTTTCTGTGCACCAATCTTGGATGTCTTTTCTTCAGTTCTTCTTTTAAATGGTCCAACAATGACGCATAATAGACTTCTGTTACCCTTTTCCAAATAGTCTATCATGACAATTCCTTGGGAATCCCAAAAAAAGTGGCCATCACCTTCCCAGCTGACAAAACGATCTTTGCTTTTTTCGGTGCTCTTTCACCTGAGTCCAAGCAGCAGTCCACTGTTTTGACTGCTGCTTGGACTCAGGTGTGTAGTGCTGGATCCAAGTTTCATCTACAGTCATGAATCGATGCAAAAAATTCTGCGAATTGCAATTAAACATCGCCAAACACTGCATTGAAACATCTTTTCACGTGTTTTTGATCGACAGTCAACAATTGCGGCACCCATCATGCAAACAGCTTTTTCATGTACAATTTTTTGTGCAGGATATTATATACCCATTCAGTTTAGATGCCTACAATTTCAGCAATCTCACATACTTTCACTGGGCAGTATTACATAACGATACCATGGATTTTGTCAATAATTTTCTTCATAGCGAGGAGCACACTTTATCTTTGATGAACTCGCGACCATGTTTAAACTCATTTATCCAAAAATAAATAGTGTTTAATGCTGGTACAGAGTCCCCATGAACTGCATCTAACTCAGCTTTCTTTGATCTGTGCAGCCATCCACTTCTTCAAATAAAAGTGTTTTATCACTGCATGAAACTCATTTTTCTCCATTTTTATGAAAAATGCAAACATGGTCATTTTAAATGTTTGCCAAATGAGAACTACACGTTGCTCATGGCTAAAATTTTGCCAGGGATCATGAAAAAGATGATACGTGCCGATGATGACGACACTGGTATGAATGAACGAATTGTGTTGCCGTCTATTGGAAATTTACCAAACTTTTCAAACAACTCTCGTAAGTATAAATTAATTTTTAAATGCTATTCACCTGAATAATAATGATGCATTTCAAGGAGGAAATAATTATTATTATTATTATGTGAGACCTCCAGGGAGTCCAAAGACTCATCGAGGGAGAGTGTGCCAACAACATTGAATGATTGAACCCCTTCCAACTACTAACTGCGCTCAAACTTGCTTAACTTTTTGCTGAGCTATTAGTAGCAGAGGCTCTACCAATTGACCAACCTTTGCTGGCAATATTATAAGTGCAATACAGATATAAAATCTCCAAAAACTGCATTGCTAGAACAGTTATTTCTATAGTATGCATGAATTTATCGCTGCAAGTAATTTACCCAATGACTAAAAAGATAATGTGAATAGCTGTTTACATACTTCTAAAATTTTTTTTTTTTTTTTAATTTTTAAAGTTAAATTTTGTTGTGTAATCATACTGCTGGGCTCTTGTTATCCTAGTCTGATGATGAAAAACGTTCTGTATTTAAAAATTAATATATTGAAATAATTTTCTACTTTTTTTTTAAAGATCTGAAGACAATATACTTCATGCCAATTAAAGTGAAGTATTTTTACCATACTTCACTTTCATGAACAAAGCAAAACAGAGGTTGAATCTGTTTAAGAAACATGTCAACAGTTCCTTCTTTCTTCCTATTGTTGTTTCAGTAATACTTGTGCCATAAGGTTTCACAAATTAACATACCACAAGGAAAAGAGTGAATAATATATTTTTAACCTCAGGCATTATCTTCATTTTAACATGAAGATAAATTATAATCTGCTAATTTTTAACTTCTCCCTTCTATGTGTTACGTCTACTGGGCTGTTACAGAGCTATCTTAAGCTCTTCTAGTTATACCCGTCCCGAGGATAAGGTGACTAGCCCTATGCCTCCTGGTATATTCTATGGCTGTAGCTTCGTGTGCTCAAAGAGCCAGTTTGCCTGCTTGCAGGAGGAAAAAACCTGCTTTCCATGCCCAAGATCGGCTATGTCTGAGAAAGATCCTTAAGCTCCTCAAATCGGCGATGGGAATCAAACCCAGAACACTCCTTTCCCAGGCATATGGTTGCGAAGTGCATAGCCACTAGGCTAACAGCACAGACATTCATTTTTAAGATGGAAAGAACTTAAGCAAATTTACTTAATTTTGTCCTTAAATAATTAAAAGTCAATGTAAATAAAATCAGCGATCACAATTGCATTTCAACAAGGGTCTTTATTCTGAACACATCTAATTTTGTCATCGCAATTCATTATTTAAAGAAAACTATGAAAAATTAAATGAGAATATATACTTTGTTTCATACTTATAACAGCACAGCCATTTTTTAGACTTTTATTTCATTTCTATATAGCTAACACATACATTTTCTATAAAAAAATAAACTACGGTAATCAATAAAAATGTAGCTTAATGGCTGAGTACCGCATTTGTAATCCAAATCATTACAGTTGTGAAAAATAAACAACAACAACAAAAGTTAACAAAGTTAAAATTGTTTAGTGCAGTGAATATATTTTTTTTTTCCAATTCAAAATAACATTTGTGGCATAAGCCAATGATGTTTTGGAAGTAGTAGTAATAGTATGCAGCTTACCTAATAATAGCAAAACCTGTGATTACCATGAAATCTACACCTATCTTTCTATCTATCTGCAACTTCATTATACAAGATGATTTAAGCATAGCACATGCTTTTTTGTATAAATATGTGCACTTATGTACAGAGATGATAATCAGGAAAATATATATAAACAAATTTTTTAATGAAGTTATTGAGTGGGATGACAGCTTGATGCCTCACACTTTTACCCATTTTCAGACTTTTCGATAAGGATGAGATATAACTGGTCTCATAGAGATGAGGAAGAATTCTCTTGTTGAAAATTCCAGAATAACACACAAATTGCAAAACAAATTTTGTTTGGAATAGGCTGAATATGGTTCCATGCTACTGAACAAGTGCCAGGTGAGTATGTATGAAAGACTGTATAGACATTATAGGATGGATGTTAATTCTGGAACAAAAATCTGAGCACAACTGAGTGAATAACACTTTTCGGATCAGAAGATCTGCTGGTATCAAAGTTCTTCAGGATTCTTCTTTCTGGCAAACCAGAGGCATGAAGTGAACTTCCTTGATGTTGTGGGAAGTGATTTGTCTTGGTCATTGATTGAAGAATTTTAAAGAGCATGATAACAGAGGTAAACGTTATCTTGTGGTGAGATTACAATAGTGCCATCTGATATGAGGTGGAAGAGCAACAGTGCTCATTGGACTTGGCAAGGGAATAGAAGGCTCCAGTTCTATTTGAAAAGGAAGCTTTTTTTTTTTTTTTTTTTTTTTTTTTTTTTTTTTTTTTTGCAGCTGTTGTGAGTGGAAGTGTAGGTACTGATTGCAAAGCTAGAACTTTTGGCCTCCAATCACTTTGATATGCCAAATTTTTCTTTGGGATTATCCTGGAACACTTGACCAGAAAATTAATTCAGGCTCTTGTTCATGAACAATATGAACAGAGAATTAATTCATTCATGAACATGAATTAATTCTCTGTTCTGTTAATTCTGAGATTCCAGGTAGAATGAGAGATGAAGATCTTTGATTCCAGTAAAAATCATATCAGTTAGTCAGAGCAAGAACTGGTATCAGGACACGAGAAAGAGTGGATGGGTAAAGACCGTTACCCAGAAAAGAAAACTTGGACAAAGTTATATAACCTCAGTTACCAAAAGTAGATCTAACATCTACATCATATCTGGAAGAGGAGCTGATTAAGAAAAAGTCAAAGGTTAAGTAACCCAGGTGACTAAATCTGTGCAATAAATTTAGTTTAATCCTTTATCCAAGTGTGTGCAAACAAAGTTTGCGCCTGAAAGTATCTTCAGGACAGGGGGGGGCAAAGTGGTACAACACCGGGCTACTCCTTGCAAAGGTGGAGCAAGCTACCAACACTCCCATCTCAGCATCTCCCATAATGCAAAACACATCTCCCTGCGGATATGTATAATGTTATGCATTAAGGTCCTGAAGATATTTTCAGGCGCAAACTTTGTTTGCACACACTTGGATAAAGGATTAAACTAAATTTATTATAGTCTGACCAAGTGAAAAATAAATCTGTGCACAGTTGTCAAGATGCAGCCAATCATAGCCTTATAAAGAGGGATAATAACTTCCCTATCTTTATGTGATAGCATGTTTATCAACATCCAAGTAATCCTTTGAGCTATTTTACCAACTTTTACAATATGCCCGCTGAACTTCAATTCTCTGTCCACCATTATCCCCAAGCCTCATCAATTTCCTGCAATCCAGTACCATAAGTATGATGCACTGTATGTAACAATTTCAACCCGAAGTACATAACCTTACATTTTGTAACAATAAATTGACAATGATTATCGTTTGCTCACAATACCAATTTATTTAAACCATCCTGCAGGATATCTACATCGCCTTTACCAACTATCACTTTCCCCAGTTTTGCATCATTAGCAAACAACTGAATATTCTCCACCTCCTTAAATCTTTTCCTATATCACTGATATACAAATTAAAGGGTAGTCGCCCTAGTATAGAACACTGGGTACTCCACTAGTCAGAATCATTCCCTAGATTCCACTCCACCATATACTACACTTTGGTGCCTGTCTTTAAGCCCCTCCCCAATTCCATGCTACTAGCTTCAGATCCATTTCAATTTGCTCCAACTTTTGCAAATAGTTTTCCATGGTGTATTCTGTCAAATGCCTTTGCAAAGTCCAGTAGTATCATGGTGTAGCCATTTCCTTCATCCAATTCCACTGTCACTTTATTATAAAATGTGAATAAATTACTAAGACATGACCTATCCTTTACAAAGCCATGCAAGCCCACTATAGAGTATCGCATCCCTATCCACCCACCGTTGGATTTTACCTTCAACCAACTTTTTCAATATTTTAACAATCACTCCTGATATATTAATTGGTCTGTAATTTTCTACCAATGTTTTGGAGCCACATTTATGCAATGGAACTATCTTACCCTCTTTCCATTCCCCTGGAACCTTGCCAGAGTTGAGACCCAGATTGAACAACTTCATTAGAGACAATGTCAACTTTCTTGTGCATTCACATAGTATACACGGGTTGGCATGCATTCCAGTTCCTACTGCTGTATTCACATTGATATATTTCAATATGCTGAACACCTCTTGTTCATCTACTTCAATTTTGATATGCATCTGTCACATCAGCAACTGCAAATTCTCCACCTTTGCAAAATGATCACTCGGCAACTCAACCTTTTGCCTCTGTCACCTTCCTCCCATCAGCATTGTTTCAAGTCATCCTGCTATAGTCATTTTTCCTCTTACTTGATACATAACAAAAATCTATTTTGAATTTACTCTGGCATGCTTAACTAATTTGCTCTCATAATCTGATTTGGCCTTTCTTACCATACTAGTCACCTATCTTGCTTATACTTTATACTACTCATGAGTATGCTGATCATTTTCTTTTTATTCACTCCACAGGTTTTTTTTTTTTTTTTTGCAGCATGTGCTTTATCTCTATTCATCCACTTAATCCCCACTTGGTTTATCCTCTTGGCTGTAACCCTAAATTTTAGGGTGAGAGCTGTTAAGGAAACTGACAAATTTCTCTCGATCTTTTACAGTATTTAAAGTAGCTCATGACAAACTATTTTGAATTTTTAATAGGGGGAGCCCATTGCTAAACTGTATTTCTGAAAATAAAACTTCCTTTTCAAAATAAAGAAAGATGAGTAAAGACAGTAATAAGTTTAGTTTAATCCTTTATCCAAGTGTGAGCAAACCAAGTTTATGCCTGAAAGTATCTTCAGGACTGGGGTAAGGTAGTACAACACCGGGAAACTCGTTGCAAAGGTGGAGAAAGCTCTCATCACTCCTATCTCAGTATCTCCCATAATGTAAAGCACATCTCCTTGTGGATATGTGTAATGCTATGCATTAAGGCAAGGGCCACTGCCCATACTGGTTTCGACCTTTAATGAGGTCTCGTCAGTGGGAGCCAGGCCGAGTAGTGGAGACACCAAGGCAGAAGCAATGAGAGGTCATCCCAATCTATAGGAGTTGCCAAAGGGTGTACAACCTTATTATTAAATTACTCTGGATTCAGAGAAAGATGTTGAGAGTTTATTTTTCACTTGGTTAGACTATAATAAGTTTAGTTTAATCCTTTATCCAAGTGTGAGCAAACCAAGTTTGTGCCTGAAAGTATCTTCAGGACTGGGGTAAGGTAGTTGCCCAGTGTTGTACTTACCCCAGTCCTGAAGATACTTTCAGGCACAAACTTGGTTTGCTCACACTTGGATAAAGGATTAAACTAAACTTATTATAGTCTAACCAAGTGAAAAATAAACTCTCAACATCTTTCTCTGAATCCAGAGTAATTTAATAATAAGGTTGTATACCCTTTGGCAACTCCTATAGGTTGGGATGACCTCTCATTGCTTCTGCCTTGCTGTCTCCACTACTAGGCCTGGCTCCCACTGACAAGACCTCAATAAAGGTCAAAACCCGGTGTGGGTAGTGGCCCTTGCCTTAATGCATAGCATTACACATATCCACAAGGAGATGTGTTCGGCATTACGGGAGATACTGAGATAGGAGTGATGAGAGTTTTTTCCACTTTTGCAACGAGTTACATGTGTTGTACTACCTTACCCCTGTCCTGAAGATACTTTCAGGTGCAAACTTGGTTTGCTCACACTTGGATAAAGGATTAAACTAAACTTATTATAGTCTAACCAAGTGAAAAATAAACTTTTAGAGTAAAGACAGTGTTGGAAAAAATTGGGGGTGCCAGGAGGAAAAAGTTTTCAAGAATACTGGATTCTTCAAATGGAATATTTGTGAATAATGATGTCATGTCTAAATTGGCTGAAATATCTGAATGGGTTGATTGTTATTTTCTAATCTCTCTACAAAATGAGCCCAGTTTTGTATGAAGGGGTCTGAGTGTCTGATATTGTTTTTGAGACAGAGAGGAATATCAACCTTATACATTTTTGGCAAACCACATAGTATAGGAAGTATTAAGTTGTGATTCAACTTAATCATCAGTCTGAATATGTGAAGAACAAGTAGGATCATATTCTGTTTTTAAGTGGAAGAATTCAACAGCATAGATGAGATTTTGGCATCACAGCCACCAGTTAAGATAACTGTATAGAATTTCTTCTACTTTGAAGATGATTATGTCATGATTATTATGCAAACACATCTCTCTTTTCCATGTAATAAGATTGCTTCTTGAGAGACAAAACTTGCACTAAGAAAAGAAGTAATCAAAGCCTCTTCTCGAGAAAGTATTTTACCTTGGGTATAATAAATGTTAAAGATACCAAGCTATTTTAAACCTGGTTTTACTCCATTTCCCAAGTAAGCAAACAGACAAATAAGTCAAGTTTGCGCCTGCACGTAATGCAAGTCTAGCTGACCCAGCAGGTAGTGCAAGACCAAAGTAACTCATGGTAAAAGTAGAATAAGCTCTGATCACTAATCTTAATATTTACCCATAATGTAAAGCACATCTCCTGGAGGAGATGTATGATGCTTTGCATTAAAGGCAAGGGGGCCATTACCCAGACCGGTTTCGACCTTTATTGAGGTCTCATCAGTGGGAGCCAGGCTAGAATAACAAGATTTTAGTAATACAGAGCTTATAAGTATTTTACCAGAACAAGTTACCATAAGGTGTTTTAACCTTATTAAATAAAAATCTCAGGAGGAGATATAAATGTAGAAAGTATTTTACCTTGGGTATAATAAATGTTAAAGATACCAAGCTATTTTAAACCTGGTTTTACTCCATTTCCAAAGTAAGCAAACAGACAAATAAGTCAAGTTTGCGCCTGCACGTAATGCAAGTCTAGCTGACCCTGCAGGTAGTGCAAGACCAAGGTAACTCATGGTAAAAGTAGAAGCTCTGATCACTAATCTTAATATTTACCCATAATGCAAAGCACATCTCCTGGAGGAGATGTATGATGCTTTGCATTAAAGGCAAGGGGCCACTACTCAAGATAAATATTATTATTATTAATTATTATGTGACACCTCCAGGGAGTCCAAAGACTCATCGAGGGAGGGCACCTACTCTACAACTGTCTCCACCACTCAATCCACCAACTACACCATCATAATGCCATCTACTGCCCGCCTCTACCACTAGTAATTTCACACACAATCACAAATACCCATGCCCACGGCAAGATTCGAACCCACAGCCTTTTGGCTGGAGAGCGGATACACTAACCATTCGGCCAACCATGCCGGCTCTTTCTACACTAGCCATGATGGCTAATTTTGGATGAAGAGGAATAACTACAAATCCAAAATCTTCTTAAAATGGAAGTTTATATGTGATTGAGTTTGTAATTGGAGAAATATACAACCAATTTTTCCATAAGGAATGTGTTTTTTTTTTCCCCATATTGATACCATAGAGCTGATAGGCAGTTTTTTTGATAAACTGTTCCTAAATGGTCAAAGAACTATGTAAATTATAGGCTTTTTGGCTTCATAGAAAACAGCTCTAATTTGATAGTTTGAATTTGGGCATGTAACTTTTGTGTTTCATTGGCAAGTTTTGTGTGCAAATTTAAACCACCAGATTAGAACTATTTCTACAGAACAAAAAAGTCTATAATTTACATAGTACTTTAGCCAATTCATTATCTCCAAATATTTGGAATTCTATCAATAACATGTATTCAAACAAACCTGCAACTTAAATAAGCGATGCAGAAACCATTTAACAGAAAAATTTCAGAAATTTTGAGATCTGTAAAAAAGAACACTGTGGCAACAATAGTTACAAAAGGAAAAACAAAAGTGGCTTCACTGCATATTTTCTCAGAAACATCATGAAATAAAGTGGTCTTCTGCCTTTATGATTTATCAGGAATAGTCTCTTTACACACATTTAAGGAATCCTCAGAGGTGATACAATTGCATGATACCTTAAACAGGAATTAAACCTCATACTTGGAAGTCTTTATATGTTTATGTAACCTATCAGATCTCCATTATGCCAATAATTATTTAAAGACCCTGCACAGCAATGAACATTTTATTATTATTATTATTATTATTATTAATATTATGTGACCCTCCAAGGAATCCAAAGATGCATCGGGGGATCAGGTGATCCATATCCATGGCATGGTCCACTACCCTAGAATATCTGTAGAGTAGACGGACAGTTTCTGAGTTTGTCCAGCAGATATCAGATATTCTTCTAGTTTGTCTATTTAATATCTATTCATCACCAACTTTGCTAGATTGGTCACATTAGTCACTGTATTTATTTATTTTAATGTGTATCCTACCCACAAAAGGCTATTAGTCTATAATACTTAAATGTTAGTATTAGTAGCATGGGTGAGCTAAGAGTTAAATAAATCTGGAAACCCATATGGAACTTTTTCAAACCACTTCAAGCCTCCAATAAGCAGGGCTGTGGTGGTCTCTTACTGGGTAATGAAATCCAAACTCCCATCTAAAAACATCCATACCCATGGTGGAAACACACCTATTGGTTGGATAGTGGCATGCCAACCACTTGACCAACCAAGGCCAACATAAAATATGCCTCAAGTGAGGATGCAAGTCTGAAAAAAAAAAAAAAAAAAATCTCTCTCCAACAAATTTATTTTTTTGTAATTCCTTTGCTAGCTCCACCTCTTCTCCACCTACCTACCAAAACAGATATTCTTTTTTTTTTTTTTTTCATAAAGAGCCAAAAATTGTACTTCAAGGATAACCTCATAACAAATATGAAGAACATAACATCAATCTAAACAACTAAGAAACTTTGGCTCTATATGAGCCAGAATGGAGAGAAGGATTTCAGCATTCTGAAATTTGCAGCATGCCATAGAGACTGAGAAGAAAAGTGCATTATATCACATAAAGAAACTGCATGACAATCAGTTGACCTGGAAATATATGTCACTATCATGTAAAATGTATCGGCTTAGCCTCCAATAGATCAGTTTTTTTGGGGGAGAAACAATCATATTCAATCCACAACTAACTGCTGATGGTAACTCTCGGATTGATCCAGTCTGAAGATATCACTACTTAAACAACGCAGTTAATAAGACTTACTTTGTTTCTTGTACAGCGTTTCTCTATATTTGAATTCATGCTCATCTTTATGATGATGCATGATGTTAGGTAATGATGTCCATATCCTGAACAGAAATCCAGCAAGTGTTTATTATTATTAGCTTTGCTCTTTTCTCTAAACTTTTTTTAAAACAATTAATTATGTGCATTTGGGATGTTTAGGTCTTCAACAAAAAATAGTCTTTCTCCCAAGAGCCCTTTTTTTTTGCAATTTCTTTGCTAGCTCCACCTCCTTTCCGCTAGTAGCTGACTTTTCACTGTTCGACCTGGTTCCATGACAAAAACAGTGAGGACTTATTTAACTACAGTTTTCTAGTCAGCAGGACATTTCTTTGTGTTGTTCCACTATGTTGGTTGGTGTTTAAGCTAATAAGGAATACAATTTGGCTAACTGTCTCCAATTGACAGGTAATCCTCATATGGATAGTTAATAACAGGATACATTACAAAAAGGTAAGGATTGGTCATTAGTTTTCCACATTCTTTACTAGTGATGTGGAGGTCTTCCCAGTTACAGGTGACATTTTAATAAACTTATAAGTAGGACATTTTATGCAAAATCCTACCGAAATTTACTTGCCCAAGAACAACCCCCCCCCCCCCCACACACACCCTCCCATGTTTTAATACATACCAGTGAGTCAATAGGAATTACACCCAATGATTAATAGTGCTATATCATGGTTGGGGAAGTTATTTTTTTATTATTCAATAAAAAATACTCTTTGCACTTTGGTTATTACTTACAAACATCTTGACTACCTATTTCTTTTTGACTAAACCTCAAACATTTTCAACAACCACTGTACATCATGATGGTCTAAATCACATTTGGTATGACTCCATTTGCCATTTAGAATCTAAATCTAGAATCCTCTGTTTTGAACCTTCTCTGGCTTAAGATTTCCCTGTTCCATTTGGTTATATGCACTGCTGTCTTTAATGCTCTCTTAACTCTGAAATTCGCTTTGATCTCATTTTTATCTCCAAAGCCCAATTATATGCAGTCTAACTTTTTACAATGACTTGAATGTCCACACCTTCAGATGGCTTCCCTTTTGTCAATTCCATCAACCAAGCTAGAAAAAATGAAGCACTGCACTCTTTGTAAGCAATGATCTAATGCAAATAATTCATCTACCAACCAAAATATAATGGTATCCATCCTTCCAACACTTTTAATCTTTTCTTAACAAGCTCTCTCCAAACATACAGTAGAGTTCACTTATACTTCTAATAACTCAGACTATAATTTTGTACAAATTGTCTGTGAAAATCTAGTGGTGTGGTGGGCAGTAGATGGCGTTAGTGTAGATGATGAATGGTAGATGCAGTTGGTGGAGACAGAGTTGTAGAGTAGGTGTCCTCCCTTGATGAGTCTTTAAACTCCCTGGAGGTGTCATGTAATAATAATTTTCTTCACATATGGAGCAGCATTGTTCTCTCAGCATTATCATCCTTGTGCCCTTTAGTTCTATCATGGCACAAAGTAGGATCACCTCAGAGATATCTGCTCTTCTTTCAGTGGCCAGACTACCTTCAAACTCTTCCAATTTAATCACAAGTTAAAAAAAAATTGTTCTTCTTTCTGGAACTCGATTTAAAATTCTCATCCATCCTAGCTGTGATTTAACAATGTGTGCCAAGGCAGTCCAAGCAAAAAATTCAGAATATACAACTTCACTCTCAAGCCTATGTTGAAGACTGTGACAAATGCAAATAAACCATTGACAAATTCAACAAAATCCACAAAAGGGCCAAATACAGAAAACTTGTCCTATACTCATGACAGTCATGCCTTCTGGTTGTTTGAAGAAATTAATTATCAATTCTGCTCATTAGTGCCATCTCTCTCACATCCACTAAATGCCACTACTGTAACAATATCTAAAGACAAAACTAATAAACACAAAGCATCATCATCATCAAATTCCTGCCATGTACCCTCAAGGGGTGTACAGGATATGATAGTACTATATGAAAAATTTACATCATTACTAACTTCCTATCTACAACTTTCCTCCAGATCAGTCTGTTACTTGTCAAGACTCCAATATTATCAGATCTTATATTTCTGTCGTCTAAGGCACTTTGTACCGTATCAATCCACCTATATCTTGGTCTTCTTCTGGGTCGTTTTCCTGCCAACCTGGCAGAGAACACTTGTTTTGATAATCTTTCCTCGCCCATTCTGTTTAAATGACCATACCACCTGAGATTAACTCTGCTAACTCATTCCTGGATGCTGACAATGTCAAGTTCTTTCCTAATATCCTCGTTTTTAATATGATATTGTCATTGATGCCATCTGTTCAATCCCCTAATCTTTCTCGGGATTTTCATATCTGTGGTCTCTAGTCTTTGGTCAAGTGTTTTACTTCTGACCCTGCTCTCAGATCCATAAGTTAAAACTGGTTTGAACACTGTCTTGTATACAGCTAATTTAGTGTTTCGACTAATTAAAAGACAAAGCATCATTCCTCAAATACCTGCCTAGACATCTATGGCAAATCATCCCTTACTATAGCAGAAATAGTGCATATTTCTGCTATGGTAGAAAGTTGTTCTTTCTGGAATGAAGGCCTTCATGCGTGCAAAGGCAGTCCATAGCAAAAAATTCAGCATACTGCAGGCTGTTTGAGATAAGAATTCCAACCTCATATGAGCATATGTCCACCATGATTTTTTTTTTGGCAGAAAGACAGAAAAATCTTAGAAAATCGAGATACCAAAAAAAGTCTTCTCATGCTGATATCTCCTGAATCATAATCAAAAGCTGTGATTTCACAATTTTGAGTACAGTTCATCTCTACACTCTTTTATACTCTATCCCACAATTGGATATATACATTATTTAGTGCATTCCATAAAAATACATCTGCTGTCAAACTACTGAGCCACTGTCCTCACCTCAGTTCTCTCTAAAATAATGAAGAAGATTACCATCAATCAACGACCATGGTATGGATTCTACTACCTCTAGATCTATGGCAGATCTAGCCTACATCATCCACCTCTAAACAGGTACCACAGAAAGGTTTGGAAAAGGCTGTGAGTGTTCTTGCTCTCCACACTTTCCATTTGATATTAACATCTAATATCAAAGCCTGCTCAGAAAATTGATACTCTGAACAATCACTATGATAGTGCACTCCACTCCTGGATAATAGATGCCATGTGATATGACACATTATCCTAATGCAAGTGCTCATCAAATTATAAGGTAAATGGTCAATATGAATAGGATTACCTGGTTAGCAACAATGTTCACACAAGCCACACCATTCACAACGTTTGCTCTAATGATTTAAAGTTTATTTTGCACTTGGTTAGACTATAATAAATTTAGTTTAATCCTTTATCCAAGTGTAAGCAAACAAAGTTTGGGCCTGAAAATATTTTCATCTTCAGGACTGAGGTAAGGTGGTGCAACTCGTAGTAAAGGTGGACCAAGCTCTCATTGCTCCTCGTCTCAGTATCTCCCATAATGCAAAGCACATCTCCTTGCAGACATGTATACTGCTATGCATTAAGGAAAGGGCCACTACCCAGAGTGGTGATACAGAAGCAAACGAGAGGTCATATTTACCTATACGAGTTGCCAACCGGTGTACCACCTTATTATTAAATTACTCTGGATTTAGAGAAAGACGTAGGAGGTTTATTTTGCACTTGATTAGACTATAATAAATTTAGTTTAATCCTTTATCCAAGTGTAAGCAAACAAAGTTTGTGCCTGAAAATATCTTCAGGACTGAGGTAAGGTGGTGCATCCCTAGGCAACTCATAGCAAAGGTGGACTGAGACAAGAAGTGATGAGAGCTTGGTCAACCTTTGCTACGAGTTGCACCACATTACCTCAGTCCTGAAGATATTTTCAGGCACAAACTTTGTTTGCTTACACTTGGATAAAGGATTAAACTAAATTTATTATAGTCTAACCAAGTGCAAAATAAACTTCCTACATCTTTCTCTAAATCCAGAGCAATTTAATAATAAGGTGGTACACATACCGGTTGGCAACTCATATAGGTAAATATGACCTCTCCTTTGCTTCTGCCTTAGTATCACCATTCTGGGTCTGCCTCCCACTGAAGAGACCTCAATAAAGGTCGAAACTGGTCTAGGTAGTGGCCCTTCCCTTAATGCATAGCAGTATACATGTCTGCAAGGAGATGTGCTTTGCATTATGGGAGATACTGAGACAAGGAGTGATGATAGCTTGGTCCACCTTTGCTACGAGTTGCACCACTTTACCTCAGTCCTGAAGATGAAAATATTTTCAGGCCCAAACTTTGTTTGCTTACACTTGGATAAAAGATTAAACTAAATTTATTATACTAATGATCTCAAGAGCACCAGTAAAACCTGTTTCAGACTATCACTTTATTTCATTCCAATGTTCTGATCAAGTATGCCGATCATTGACTTTGTACTGTTGTTATATTCTTATCTTTCTGGCCACATGAAATAGCAGCAACCAGGGTTTATCACTCCATTCAATCTTTTATATTCATCTGATGTCCAATGCTGGTCTTCAAAAATTGACAGGTAGTGACAGTACAAAATCAGTGGTTCTAAGGGCTGTAGAAAGTTAACTTTTTATATTTATTGTGTAGCAATACTGAGTATTTTAAGTGAATAGATTGTGTAAAGTTTCATTTCTTTGTGCATGTTCATTGTCTAAGACAAAACGACAGTAAGAGTGAGGTCAGTACGTACATCAATATCAAAGATGAATAATGCTAATCGGTGTGGATTTTTTGAGAATGGTATCGAGCTGTGAATGCAACTTTGTGTGTGTGTAGAGAGGCTGAATAAGAGAAGTGAGAAAGCATGATTATACAGGAAGCATGTCCACATGGTTAGCCTAGTGGCTATGAGCTTCGCAACCATTATGCCTGGGGAAGGAGCGTCCTAGGTTCGATTCCCATTGACGATGTGAGGAGTTAAGGATCTTTCTCAGCCATAGCCAAATTAACTGGTCTTAGGTGTGGACAGCAGGGTCCCCCCCCCCGTTTATCTGGGGGGGTTCATCCCGCAAGCAGGCAAACCGGCCCCCATGAACACACAGGCTACAGCCATAGGATATAGTACTTAATCCCTCATTAGGAGGGCTCAACCTAAGGGACGGGGGAATCCCACACAAATAAAATAAAAAAAACAGGAAGCGTGATGTGTTCGACTATGAGGCTTCTTTGAATGTGAGAGGTAGTGAGCAAAAAGGAGAATATGAAACCATTAGTGTAGTATGAATGCAAGTGAGACTAACAGCATGAAAGAGAATACGACTGATTGTATGAGAGCTTGCAAGACCGATAGTTAAAAAGAGAGTGCAACAGATAAGATAGCATAAGGCTGATGGCAAGAAAGTGAATGCAACTGATTGCAAGACAACAAGTATAAATGTCATTGAGGAAACAATTTGAGGTGTGAAAGTGGATTTAGTGAAGATGAGGCAAAAGATGAAGCATATGTAGAATGAAATGTAGATATGCATGGAATAGTGAGGAAGAATGGAATGAAAGATAGCTGGCTGTGTGAAAGAGCTAAGGACTGATTCAAGAGTGGAGCTATATGGAGACTCAATTACTAGAGGGGCAGTAAATGAAGAGATGCATAAGGTTTGTTTTCCTGGAGGTAGGATGAGCAGTGACTAGGCATTGGATATGAGGAGCAAGCATAGTAGTAGTAATAAATGATTTGGTTGAGGAGGAGGAGAATATGAGAATGAATATTAGGAAGTTGCTGAGGAGAGTAAAAGATAAGTGTGTTAAGCAGGGCAGTCAATGAGATGCCCAGGTATGACAATGATGAGCTGAAACAGTAACAAAGATTATGAGCAGCATATATGAGGAGAAAGGATTGCAGTTTGTGAATACTGAAATGACTATGAGGGAGACGGGCTGCAATTAAATGGTTTCAATATAAGTCAACTGAAAAGGCTGTTCTTTGAGGGGGAGTAAACTATAGTGAATAGATCTGAGGTAGTAAGAGGTAATGTGGGAGAGCAAGAAAATTGGAAAGGAGATACAAGAACTTGTGAATGGAGAATTGAGTAGTGTTCGTGAAGAAATGAGAGAACAGGAATGCAAGACAAACAGGGAACCAGGGAAGTTAAGGTGGGATGGTCTGGGATGTGTGTGTGTGTGGTTGGGGGGAGGATATATAGGTGTGTGAGGAGGATTGTGGAGTAGGTCGTGATAGAGAGGAGTAGCCAAGGAAGGTTATAAAAGAGTGAGTTGCATTTATGAAATGTTACTGGTGGGACTTGTTATAGAACCACAAATGAGCTAATAAGGGGAATTAAACTGTTGCATTGATTGAGTTCATTTTCCTAAAAATTGAAGAAAAATAGATGAGATGTGGTTCCTGGTTGGCCGAGTGGTTAGCGTATTCGCTCTCCAGCCAAAAGGCTGTGGGTTTGAATGGATGTCTGTGAAAATAATAATGGTGATGGCGGACAGTAGACGGCATTGGTGTAGATGAGGCGGAGATGGAGAGTTGTAGAGTAGGTGCCCTCCCTTGATGAGTCTTGCAGATAGGACAAGGGATATGATTAAGACATGTAAGCTGATAAAAAGTTATTGCATCAATGTGGATGAAGTTTTTCAAGGAATGAGGAGAGATAGAGACCAAGTGGTCATTCCTGGAAGCTGCATAAAGAGGATGTGGGCAGAGGATGAGAAGTAGACTTTTTGCATGGAGCAGTGTGTGACTGGAATGCAATCTAATAATCTAATTATCTGAGGTTGTGGTGAGTTCAGAGACAGTAAATGTGTTTAAGGGATGGTGTGTGCATGTGTAAAGTAATGAACCTCCCACAATGAGTCTTCTGACTCCATGGAGTTCTGACCAGGTACGATATCTCCAATACTGTTCTATCTCTTTCAGACCAGTGTCTGATGCATGACAAATTGATTCACTCTCTCTCTCTCTCTGTTCATTGATCAATTACACTGCATACTGGGCTTTACGGTCTATCAACTTCTTGCATTGATGAGTTCCTGGTACATATCCAACATTGACCTCATGTTTTCTGATTATTACACCATTTTCAGAATACCCAAGACAATGTTTCTTCATGCCCATCCTGGCAAAGCACCGGTTTCTGAGATAGCCTTACCAGCCCATCTGGTTCCCACTATCATCATATTCTCTCTCTCTCTCTCTCTCTCTCTCACACACACACACACACACACACACACACACACACACACACACACACACACACACACACACACACACACACACACACAGAGAACATGAATGCATACAGTCTCTCTTAGAAGCAATCTACTGCCTATTTTACAGATGGTGTGCGCAACGTCATTTAACTGTATGCTATTGGTGGATTACATTCTGCATGTGTGCCTCTGATATTTTGGCCAATGAATGTTATTTGGCTAACACGTTATTTTAATAATGTACTATCTAAACATACATAATCTAAGCAATATGGCTAACTGTGATGATTGATAATATATATCGCTATTATGGAAACTTACTTACTTTAGTAAAGTTCACTGGATTCAAGGCAGAAGATACATACTATTTCTGTAGGCTTCAATAAATCCTTTGCCATTTTACACACTGCTCCCCCCCAAAGTTTAAATCAAAGGCTTGGCTGTGGGGAATGAAAAACAAGTTTTTCATTTTATGTATACCCAGACGATACAACCTTTAAAGATGACTCCACAGCTGCATGGTGATGAGTCATCTTTGAAACATTTTGGGGGAAAAAAAAGTCTGCCTTGAAAACAAGTCCAGTATATGTTCTCAACACATTTCCCATTTCAGTATCTCATCAGAAGTTTTAATTCCCTACAGTCAACAACTGAAACACTAGCCTTTGAGACATCCAATCATATAAAGAAAAATGGTACTAAATTTTCATTTCAATTTCATTTCAAGCTCAAAATCCTCAAGGACTTTTAAATGAAGGGATAGCTTTTATTAAAATTCACTGAAGACAAGTTGAAACCTCTGATGTGAAGAATAGTTTGAACAATTATTAGGTCACTGAATCCAAAATCAAAAAAATACAATAAAAGGCAAAACAACTCTTCAGAATTGGTACCTTTTAACTAGTTCGATACAAGGCAACCTTGTGACAAAGATAACACAAGCATACTCTTGATCACTGTTTGAAACCTCTTTAGAAGTTTAATATAACAAACGTTTGTTAACCTATTTGGCTATACATTGGATAGCTTTACAATGACTAGGTTTTAATATCAGGTAAAGCCTTTTAAGAAATTGTTCCTATAATTACTTTTTTTCTCACTTACAGTGAGAGGTGAAAAAAAAAAAAACTAAAAAATAAAATCAATTGCTAGAATGCTGGTATTGGTTTGAATTATAGCTGAAACAACTCCAGATATGAGATTGGATGTTGTCTGTAAATTGCATGTGTTTCTCCTGCTGGGCTGTCTGTTTTTCAAAAGAAAAATCATATCAATCATGAGATCAATATGATGTGGACAATGACAAAAGGTCCATCATAGAGAGAAGTTATAGGAACCAAAATACATCATATACTCCTAAGTTCATTGCAATAATCAAGAAAAAACAAACATATTTCTCCACTTTTTAGATTATGCAACTCACTCATTTCTAATTCTTTCAAAACATAAAGGGTAACTCTCATGAAATTTTTAATGACAAGCACTGTAATTCTTAACCATTGCTAACCTTAGATTTTCAAATATTACCAGATCTGTCTTCCCTTATTAAAGATATTTCATACCATGTAGGATTATTTTTTTCATATATATATATAAAAATATTATTAACAAAATTATTACAATTTTTTATTATTATTATTAACAGGAACCTCCTCATTACTTAACAGGGAGCCACCCTCTTAAAATAAAGTCAAGTTTTACATTTAATAATTATATGCTAACTTTTACAGTAATTAAATAATCTGATTCCTGATGTTCCTATCCCAAAATCAAAAAATATAATAAAAGGCAAAACAACTCTTCAGAATTGGTACTTTTAACTAGTTCAATACAAGGCAACCTTGTGACAAAGATAACACAAGTATACTCTTGATTATTGTTTGAAACCTCTTTAGAAGTTTAATATAACAAATATTTGTTAACCCACATTTTCACACACTGTAAATTTCCTGATAGCAGAAGAGTAAACTGACTTTCCCAATGATAAATAACTGTGCTGCTTATCTTTTGACTACATGAACAATATAAGCATCCTCATGCATTGAGTTATGAATGTACCTCTCAATTAGGGTTGTAGTGGCTACAATTTTACTTTGGTAATCGAGTCTGCAGAATACATGTGTTCTATGGGTGGCTTGATGGATTTTCATCCATCACAAAATTCAATTTGTGAAAAGCAACATGATATGAGATATGAAAGAAACACAGCAAATGACTCAATAAAAAAAATGTTATCAACCCTCACAGCAATACAGCACTCAACCTCATCTCTCTAAGTTGCAGCATTCATGTTTGCAACTTATTAGGATAAGGTTGTCTCCCCTAGTCACATTCACATTCTTATGTGAATGTGACTAGGGACGAACCATAAAGAGTAGTGAAGATGTTGTGGCCTTGCAAGAAGACTTGAATAAATTGAGTGATTGGGCAAGCAAATGGGGATGTGAGTTCAATGTTGCAAAATGTAAGGTTTTAAAATTTGGAAAACAAAGATGGGATGCAGAATTTATGCTTGGTGAAAATATATTGTTGGAAGTAGAGGAAATAAGAGATCTGGGAGTGATAGTGGATAAGGATCTAAAATTTAGGGGTCACATCGCCAAAATTGTGAAGACAACACAAAGACTTCTGGGAATGATGAGGAGGACACTGACGTGTAGAAGTAGGGAGATTCTTGTTCCATTGTATAAGGCTTTGATTAGGCCACACATGGACTATTGTGCCCAGATTTGGTCACCTGGTTTTCAGAAGGATGAAGAGATATTGGAAAGGGTCCAAAGGCGACTGACTAAGGTAGTTTCTGACCTCTGGAATGTCGAGTATGAGGAAAGATTGAAAAGATGTAATTTGCAGAGACTAGTGGAGAGAAGGAAGAGGGGAGATATGATAGAGACCTACAAGTTGGTAAGGGGTTGCTATAGGATCAATGGTGGAGAAGTTCTACAGCGAATAGTGGGAGATCAGGGGGAGAACCAGAGGTCATCCCTGGAAACTGTATAAAGAGGGTGTGAGTAGGGGAGTGAGAGGCAGGTTTTTTTCGTGCAGAGTTGTGAATGATTGGAATGCCTTGCCTGAGAGTGTGGTGTCTGCAAGGAGTTTGAATGTGTTTAAGACCCGGTATGATGAGATGTGTGTGAGATAAAAGGACCTCCTAGATGAGTCTTTGACTCCATGAGGTCTTGTTTAATAATAATAATAATAATGTGGTTGTGACTAAGGGAGACATTTATCCTACAAGACAATAATGCTCATCCTCACTGAATAAAGCTCGTGGACCAATATATTCAAGAAGAGACTACTGTACATGCCAACTGACTAGTGAGGTCCCCTGACTTTAATTCTATTGAGCATGTCTGGAATGCTCTAGGGAGACCTGTTGCTGTCTCAACCCCCCACCCTCCCCCAAAAACATTTAGGGTCTTAGGAGAGCTTTCAGGAGCAATGGTTGTTATTACCAACTGAGCTCCTGGACACCATTATAAACAGCATGAAATGTTGTGAGCATTGTACTTCTGAGGATTGACTACATTTCTTATTGAGGCAAAGTGCTAATCTCATTTTGACCTCTTGTTTTTGACCATTGTCTTCATACACCCATTTGTTACTGAATTTACTCTTTTGTTCCTTAATTTACAGAAACCAGTGTGCAAAGTTTTCTATCCACAGACCATCTCATAATTGTTGTTTCTGAACAACTAAGGCTATAAAACTAACGGATTATATCTGTTAATTGCATGTTCTTCTAGCCAGTTTGCCTCTTTTCTGGGATAAAAACTTGAATTTTTGGGAGAGAAAACTATCACATGAAGCTAGCTAAATATTTGCCATCAGCTACTGATACCATGAACAATAAAACCACTTTTTTTTTCAATGAGAGAGGAGGCAATCAGAGATGTGGCCATTCAAGCATTACACCAAAATTCATATGAAGATCATACTTACACCAAAAATCATATGAAGTACAAATCTTCACGTTATTATGTACTCCACACTTTGGAATGCTGTTCTTCATGTCACAGAGCTTCTGATATCTCTCTCTCTCTCTTGCATGTCAACTTTTTTTTTTTCAAGCGATGAACTTTTTTTTTTTTTTTCTTTCAGAAAAGTTCTTCTTTGAATTGTACTGCAGGTTTGATTTTGCATAGAAGCAGCAGTAGGTCAGATTCTAGCTCCCAAAATGAGACCTTTTCAACAATTACTTAATCAGGTAAATTTACTTTATATATAACTTCAATAATTATATATAATATTTACACCACCATATTTTGATATGATATAAAACAGGATTCTTTCTGAATTTTGAGATTTTTTTTTTTTCAAATTAATTTTATTTTACTATTTAAACATGTTATGCTGCTATTTCCAATCTGAAAAATTTTCAAAAAAAAAAAAAAAGAGAGAGAGAGAGAAAAAATGCTGGGTTTTGTGGCATATTTTCGGTGGTATGTCACATTTTTTGTATCTTTTTCCTAGAATGTAACATTCATTTACCAATAATCCTCAAGAGAGATTTTTGCAGCATGTACAAAACAAGAATTGTGAATTCCAGTGAAGCAATTTAATCAGCAAAAGAATTAAAATAATTCCTTTCTGATGTGAGAATTTCATTTATTGATGCAACTTTCAATTAAAAAATGGATACTTATTCTTAATATTTGATTGTACCATCTATATTTTACCTGTGGGTTTCTATTTGGCTTCAGAGTATTTATTTTTTCAATAGTACTGGAGTTGGAGAGGAATACTATAACAAATATTGCAATCATGTATAATTTTATCCTTGGTTTTGAATGATGCCAACTGTGCACCTGTGATTATTATAGTAAAATTATGGTCACATTTAATTGTGAAAGTGTATTTAGGATTCCATATCTTATTTAAATGTGTTTAATTGATTTATATGTCATTTCAATACTTTTTTTTAAAGTCATTTAGGATGTTACAGAACTTTTAATTCTAACTTGTGATTATGATACTAATCTTTGACAGAATGCACTTAAAATAAGATGAATTAATGAAGTTCACTATTGGAATATTGTATAACAAAGCGTTAAACAACCTAGCAAGTGCTTTTTTTTTTAAACATTTTCTTAAACTCATTCATTCATTTATTCTCCTGTTAATGAACAAGAACTGGGGAAGGGGTTCTTTATTCTGCCATGGCTTACTGTATATTTCTATACACAGAGTCCATCAAAAAATGGATACTTACTCTTAATGTTTGATTGTACTTACACCACAAAATAAAAACTTACACCAGTTTTTCTTTTGCTGAAGTGTATACACACTTCAGCAAAAGAAAAACTGTATAAAAATTGTAATACTAAATTTATACAGACATCAAGGGATGAATACAAGTTACCTTTGACTTCTAAAATTACATGAGGTGCTCAAAGTGGTTACAATCAGCATCCTGACACTTATTATTATGAAAAACTACTGCTTGGGCAACGTTGCCGAAAGTGTCCAGTGGGATTGCTGCGCATACCATTTCAATTTCTTTCCGAAGGGTCACCAGTGTAGCTGGTTTTCTATGATACACTACATCCTTCAGAGTCCCCCCACAGGCAAAAGTCCAAGGGTGTCAAAATCAGGAGAACGTGGGGGGGACTCAACTGCACCTCTTCATCCTATCCATTGTCCCTGCAAACTCTCATCGAGGTAAGCTCTCATGTCTCAGTGGTAGTGCGCATCTTGTTGGAAGAGAAATTGATCATTCCCATAAAGTGCATGAATGGCAGGTAAAATGGATGTGTGAAGCATGTCTAGGTACACTTGAATAGTAACAGTGCCTTCAAAGAAGAATGGTCCTATTAAACCTCTAGATGACAAACCATACCAGACATTGAGCTCCAGTAAATTGACTGCCTTGTCCACATGAACGCCCGGATTTTCTGGAGTCCAGTAAACACAATTATGTCAATTCACTACCCCATTAAGCTTAAATTGTACTTCATCAGACCAAACCATCTTCCTCACAAACTCCTCATCTACCATGTGTTGAAGCCACTCAAGATATTGCATTCTTCGATCAGGATCGTTTTCATTCATTGCATGTAATAATCTTGGGATGTAAACTTTCCATTTAGCTGCTTTAAAAATGCACCATATGCTTGCACTGCTAACTCCTGTCTCGTGCACATTGTGTGGTAGACTTCTGTGGCAAGCATGTAAACTGTTTCAACACCACAGCCGAGGAAGAAGAACTTGTTGCAGTGCAAGGCCTTCCAGATCTTCTCTTGCACATATCACACAGTACCATGGGTCTCAAACTTATCACAAATACGTGCAATTGTCAGGCATGTTGGAGGGTGTGTTGCAAACTCACACTTCCATTGTCGTTGAACTTCACCAATTCTCAAATTTGAAATACCACTTTAAAATGGTCTTGCGTTCCTCGAACGACAATCGTGCCTTGGCCATTTTGTTCGACTGTCCTACCGGTCACGTATTGATGCTAGTATTCACGTGAGTAACGACATCTTTTGAGAGAACATCATACTACACAATTCTACCGTAATTCGATCCAACTTTGAAAAAAGTCCATAGATGACATCTGTGAAAGTGTGTATACATTTTTTTGATGGACTCTGTATATCAAAAATAATGAATCTCTGTGCTACATTTAGTTCTGATATACATAAATGAGAACATATGATTTTGATATTGCACAAAACAGGATACAAATTCTCAATTTTGATTGATGTACATTGTTTAATTTTTCAATGGGTGAAAGTAAGAGAGAGAGAAGAGAGAGCTTGAAAACCTATTTAATTGCAAATATGAGAAATTTGATATTTCATATTCCTTTTCATTTCTTGAAATGACTAATACACATATAATACGTATATACTATGTATTGTATACATATATATAGGGAAACTAGATCATTAAGGGAGGAATGGGAAAAATGTGTATGAAAGTTCAGCTATGGTGTACAAACGTGATAAAGATATGAATGCCTTTGAACATGGTTAAGTATGTGGCAAAGGAGTGGAAAAAATGCTTTGGGTTTGGACCTTTTAAGTATGTCTGGGGAGGGAAAAGAGAAAATTCTAGAACAAGACCAAATAAGATTGCATATCTAATTATAAGAATAGGCTAGGTCGTAATTTATTATGTCTATACAAACATGACAGGAGCATTAGAAACAAAGGGGTTGAGTTTGTTGCTTTATTGAATACGATGTAGCCTAAGATTGTTGGCATTAGTGAAACCTGGCTATCAGAATCAGATATGGTAAGTGGGATCGAGTGTAACGGATATACTATTTTTAGGAATGACAGAAGGGATAGGAGAGGAGGAGGAGTGCTACAAATGATATCAGATTACTTAAGTCCAGTTAGGGTAGAAATACAAGAAAGCAATGATCGTAACAATGTCCCATATAGTGATGAGTTTGGATCTATCTGGTTTGAAGTGGAGGATAACAGAATAAAATATATGGTGGGGGGGGGGGTGATATAGACCTAGCAGCTCAGTTATAGGGAATGAAGAAATGCATTGCCAATTTAGCTTTATGGGTACCAAGCGAATGATCATTATGAGGGACTTTCATTTTCCAAAAACATTGATTGGATAGAAGAGAAATCTCATGATAAGAAAGAACAGGAATTTATTGAATTGTTGCAAGACAACTTTTTCAAGCAGCATGTGAAAGAAGGAACTCAAGATCAAAGAGTGTTGGATTTGCTCATAGCATCAGAAGGGATCTCTGTCAAGAACATGGTTATTTTACCACTAATTGGTGACAGTGATCAGGTTGTTCTTTCTTTGGAAGTATCTACTTGTATTGAAGCTCTGATTAAAATAGGCTACATGCTGAACTACAAAGCTGGAAATTATGATCAACTTAGAAGAATACTATTATGGTCCCATAGTATTAGTATATAAATTAATGTAAAAAATGTCAGCAATGCATGGAAATCATTTAAAAATGCTTGAATGAGGTGGTATCTCAATGTATCCCTAGTGTTCGAAGAATAAATAGGTTGGGATTGAAATATATGTGCAGTCTTATTAAGCAAGAGATCCATAAGAAGATGATGTGGAAAGAATATCGTGAGAATAAGAGTCAGAGGAGTTATGAAATATGTGAAGCTCAAGCCAGAAAAGTAACGAGTATTGTGCGGAAAGTTAAATTGGAGTATAAAAAGAAATTAGCCATGCAAGCTAAAGGCAATCCAAAAGAATTTTATCGTTATGCCACAAGCAAAAGAAAGAATAACTTTATTGAATGCAGATCATGCTCGAGTGTTAGAAGCTAATGAAATTGTTCAGTTAATGAGTGCTCACTTTGCTAAGATATATCTACCAGGTGTATGTAACGTGGTACACAGTGCTACACTGGATGAAGAGTTAGAGATTCATGAAAATGAGGTTGAAGAGCTGTTGTATAACCTGAATAAGAATTTGTCTATATGGACAGGTGGAATATCAGCCCGTTTACTAAAGGAATGTTAACTGAATTGGCTAGGTCTTTCACATATTTGTATAACTTCAGTCTCAGCTCAGGAATGATACCACAGGAATGGAAGGAATGTATGTTAGTTACATTGTACAAGGGTGGTGCAAAAACTGATGTGCTTGACTACCAACCTATCAGTATCTCTGGTATGATAGTGAAGATTTTAGAGAAGTTGGTAGGAACTCGCATGCAGAAATGGGTAGACAAACAAGCTATACTCTGCAAGGAGCAGCATGGGTTCGCTAAAGGAAGGTCATGTTTTAGTAATTTGTTCATATTTCATAACAATGTTTTGGCTGAGTTGGATAGAGGGAATGGATACACTATGATAATGTTGGATTTTTCTAAGGCATTTGATAGGATACCACAGGAAAGGCTGTTCCATAAACTGGAGAATATGGGATTGGAATATAAACTCTCGACTTGGATCAGGAGATGATTGACAGACAGATATCATAAAGTGGTATACAGTGAGTGTGAATCTGCCAGATTTAAGGTGACTGGTGGTTTTCAAAGGTCACATAGCAAAGGCTGCAAATACATCTCAGAGGATAATTGCGATGTTGAAGCAAACCTTGACATGTAAGGAAAAGGAAGTGATTTTGCCTCTTTATAAGGATTTGATAAGACCACACCTGGATTACTGTGCACAGATTTGGTCTCCCAGGTTCCAAGGGGATAAAGAAGCTGTGGAAAGAGTGCAAAGAAGAGTTACAAAGATTATATCTGGATTATGGGATTTAGATTATGAAGACCGATTACAAATATGTGGATTGCATACTCTGGTTAACCCATATGATGCAACTTAAAAATCAACTTGTCATGTGGCACCCTGTCAAAATGCCTTAGAAAAATCCAAAAAAAAATGACAGTGTATGCCTTACCTTCATCCACTGCTCTTGTTATTCTATTGTAAAAGGTAGCCAGATTACTAAAACAAGAGCACCTTTTAACAAATTCATGCTGGCCTGTATAAATAATATTACCCTCATCAGTACATAGTTCATCAATCAGTATCACATAATTTGTATATTTTATAATAGTTATACCTGTAACTGTGGGGATTTTTTTTTTTTTTTTTTTTTGAGAAATCATTAAATTTTTGTTTTGAGATCTGGAAATTCACTTATTTTCCCACTTTTTTTTTTTCTTTTAATGTGACTCCTAACAACATTAGCCCTCATGGGTGTTCACTATGAGATATCTGGAAACTCTGCTCTTGAGATCAAACATGGAACTTTTTAAGGCCACTTCAAACCTCCAATAAGTAGGGCAATGATCTCACACAGGATGAGGATTCATCTACCACTTAAAGAAATTAAAACATTCATGCCTGCAGCAGAATTCAAACCCACAATCTACTGATTAGAGAAAGAGAAGGACAATCCAGCCAATTTGACTGGTTTTAACCCAAAGGAGGCCTCCATATAAAGAAATAAGAGTGAATTTCAGGGCTAAGGAAGAATGTTTCTCTGACATTTCTATATGAATACATTTTGACAATCTATGTTGTTTGGCTGAAATCTATTAAACTTTACTTAAGAATGCAATCAGAAATTCTACTTTAAAAGAGTTCACATCTAAAGTATGCATGATACTTGACCTATAGTAGGTTTTAACAATCCAGTGTGCTAATAGTATGGTAAACTGAGTTAGTACAGTGATCCCCACTTGTAGACACATTTTGATTTTGACTGTCATGATATACCAAATTATCAAGAGATTGACCTAAGACTGCTTAGCATCATATTCAATTAGACACAAAGTAACAGACCCATATCCAAGACACCAATAGAATAACACTATTCACTAACTTTTATAACAGGTTGTAATCTGATGTGAAAAAATTTCCATTAATAAAAAAACTTAACACTGATTTTGAGCTCATACTTGAAGTAGAAACCCATAGAAAACTGGTTATTATTATTATTACGTGACACCTCCTTGGAGTCCAAAGACTCATCGAGGGAGAGCACCAACTCTACAACTCTGTCTCCACCACCCATTCTACCAACTACAACTAACCGCAACTACCACCCACCACCAACCACCACTAGTATTTCCACAGACAGTCACAAACATCCATGCCCACAGCAGGATTCAAACCTACAGCCTTTTGGCTGGAGCAGATAGATACGCTAACCATTCAGCCAATCAGCTATTATAATATCCTTGAATTCTAAAGTGAGCCTGCTGGTGAATAATGCATAGTTTTGTCGTCCCATAAGTTGCTGAAGTTTGTTAACATTCTTGAGTAGTTATACTTATTAGTTCTATGCAATTAGAAGATTCACCTTGGTTAGCTCCAAGGCTTTGAAAAACCAATGGGTGGGTTGTAAGCTGATGCAATCATGAGCCAATATTTATTTTTTGATAAGAGTACTAGGTTAGATAGTGATGTAGGTTGTACTCTGGACTACAATCTGTTTGGAGGGGTGGTAAGATGATCATCTTTATCCAGAACTTAAGGGCTAGAAAATAGTCATATTAAGAGGATGGTCAAATATGAGAGGACCAAATACTATTACAAAGCATTTTGCCTTCATTACAAGCAAAAAAAAACAGAAAATTTAATTTAAATGAAGAAAATATCACTGAAATCAATCCAAAGAGTAAGAGAGCCAATGCCAATAAGCTGGACAAAAATTTTACTTATAAGGTAAAGCACGTAGTCAGTAATTATAGAGCACAGTCAGTAATACACCAGTGCATTTATCTGCCAATACCATCTACAAATATCTGAAACATTCTGCCAAAGTATGAATTTCTATAAATGTAATAAAGACAATTATTTCTTGTTAACTGATAAATGTCCTTTTATCATGTCAGATTTACCTCACACACTTTTAAAAATTTACACTAAAGCTGAAAGCATAACTGTTGCCAGAATGCATAAAAGACTTCTCACATGCCTTTGTAAAGCCTACTAATATCGTGGTGTAGTCATTTGCTCACCTGGGGCACTTTCTTGTGTCAAGCAGAGAGTGTTCAATTTGTGAATGTGTGTAATGAATTTGAAAGGAAGTTAGAATGGTTCAAAGCTGATGGAATGCATTTAAATCGATTTGATGTTGGTCATTTGGAGCAACTGTTGTTTAATAAGCGTGCACAAGGTCCATATGAAATTAGTACTACTAAGAGTCAGAGAGAGGTTGAGAAGTAAGATGGGAAGAGGATGGATACAAAAGTGAGAAAGTGATTATAGCAGAGCAAAGTGATGCTGTGCAAAATGGTGGGATCATAAGAATATAAATGAAATTTAGTCAGGATTAGAGAAACGGGAAAGGTCAGAATGAAGAGATAAATGCACTATAGGCAGAGAGAAAAGAGTGATTGTGTTGATGGGATGGCCTCAAAGGGTGGAGAACTGTTATGCTTGTATACTAATGGCACAGAGTATCAGAAATAAAGGGGCTGAATTTGTAGCATTGATTGAATCAGTATGCCTAAAGATAACTGGCCTAAGTGAAACTTGATTGACTAAGGATAATATACTGTCAGGACTTGAAATGGTAGGATATAGAATTTTCCAAAAGGATAGGAAGATTGAGATGGGGGGGGGGAAGCATTGTTAATGGTAGCAGAGGAATTGTGTCCTTCAAGAGTCAAAGTGGAAAATAGTAGTACATGTGAAGATTTTAAAGCTGTTTGGTGTGAAGTTGAGATCAACAGAATAGCATATCTAATAGGATGCTGTTATAGGCCAAGGAATGTGGAGAGTATTGATAGTGAAATGTTTAGACAAATTAGTTGGGAAAGTAAAAGGAAGATGATCCTAATGGGAGATTTTTAATTATAGGAATGTGGATTGAGAAGGGATAGTGTATAGTAACAAGGAGAGTGAATTTGTTGAGTTTCTGTCAGCATGTGATGGAAGCAACACAAGGTTTATCAGTGTTGGATTTGGTGATATCCTCACAGGATGTGGTTGTGAATGAGGTATAAACACTGCCACTGTCGGTGAAACTGGTCATAAGGTATTGGTTTAGAAGGTAGACAAACAGGAGAAAATAGTTATCAAGAATGTCAATATGTGGAACTATAAGGTGAATGATTATCAGAAACTCTGTAGTCAATATGCATCAATACACTGTGTTGATGAATTGTGTAGAAAAGATGTCGACAGTGCAAGGGAAATGATAAGGCAGTATCTAACACAAGCAATGCATAACTGCATACCAAGAGTTAAATGAATAAACTGAGTAGGAGTGATATGAATGAATGGTGAAATCAAGCACGCATTGTTACAAAAGTTATGGAAGAAGTACAGTAACCCCCCCCCCAGACGTAATATGTGACTTACGTAATAAATCTCAAAAATTACAACTGCTAGCGCATATGACATGTTTGCGGCTTTTGCGTTTTGACATCCGTTGCAGTATGCAACGACATAATGTTGACTAGACTCGGCATTCACAGCAAATGTAACGAATAGTAACAGGCAGTGACAGGTTACCGGTAAACGTCAAGAGCAGCAGAGGGCAAGTACGCAAAAGTCGCACTTGTCCTCTGCTTAGAAATAAGGACTACGTAAACAATTCTTCCTTTCCCCAACCCGTCAGTAGTCCATGCCTCGCAGTTAGTTTAGTCACTTGTTTATCACCGTTATTGTTTGTTGTTTATTTACCCTTAAAATGGATTCGAAACACAAAACCGAATGCGCTGGTAATAAATCTAAAAAACAAAGGTCTGCAATTACTTTAGAAGAAAAGTTGAAAATAATTCGTATGTATGAAGATGGGAAAATTATACCAACAATAGCTCGGGACGACCTATTTCGACAGTGAATACGATAGTGAAAGATAAAGTTCGCATTTTTGAAAACATGAAAGGTGTGGTAACGTTGAAAGGCATAATCATTAACAAGAAGAGGCTGGGCCCGATTTCAGAGATGGAGAAATTGTCTCACTGGATCGAGGATCTGACACAGAAGCGGATACCATTGAGTTTTCCGATTATCCAGGAGAAGGCTAGGTCTTTACATAAAGATTTACAAGAGAAGGCTGGCATCATGGACCCGGAGAGTGCATTTAAAGCTAGTGCTGGATGGTTCAAACGATTCAAGAAGTGTACAAATCTACACAGCATCAAAGTTACGGGTGAGGCAGAAAGTGCAGATACAGATGTGGCAAGTAAATTTCCCGAGCTTCTGGCAGAAATAATTGAGGAGGGTGAATATTTGCCTAAGCAAATATTTAATGTTGATGAAATGGCTCTGTTTTGGAAGAGGATGCTAACACAGACATTTATTGCAAAAGAGGAAAAATCTATGCCTGGATTCAAGGTCGCAAAAGATTGGATCACTGTTATGATTGGGCGGCAACACTTCAGGGGACTTGAAACTTAAACCACTTTACTTACTTAAACCACTTACTATTCCCAGAGACCGCGGACCTTTAAGAACATTGACCAGAGTAGGCTGCCCGTAATCTGGAAATCCAATACCAAGGCTTGGGTTACACGTGTGCTGTTCGCAGACTGGTTCAATAACCACTTCATTCCCCAGGTGAAGGAATATTGTGCCAAGAAAGGAATCTCGTTTAAAGTGCTTCTCCTCCTGAACAATGCCCCCAGCCACCCTGAAGAGTTGGATGACTTTCATTCTGATGTAAAAGTTGTTTAACTGCCTCCTAGAACGACCGCACTCTTGCAACCTATGGATCAAGGCACTATTGCGACTTTCAAAGCCTACTATCTGCGGCATATGTTTTCCCAAGCAATCAAGGCCATCGATAGTGGTGAGGGCATTACTCTACGAGATTCTGGAAGAATTATAATATCCTTGACGCTATCAAAAACCTTGGGTGGCATGGGACGAAGTCAAGCGGACACAATGAACACTGTGTGCAAGAAACTCTGCCCAGAAATGGTGCCATATCGTTTAAAGGAGAGCAGACAATGACTGATATGGCTGTTGAGTTGACACAAGAATTACAGCAAGCGACGGAGAATTGTGCGCAACTGGCAGAGCAATTAGAGCTGGAAGTGGATAATGTTGACGCTAACAAGCTTCTTTTGAGTCATGATGAAGAGCTTACTAATGATGACCTTATTCAGTTGGAGGCATTCCGAAATTCCAAAGAAAATACTATGCCGATTGAACCGCCAACTCCAGACGTTAAGAAATTTACAACAAAGGGACTAGCTGAGGTTTTTAAACTGATAGACATGCCGCTAGCAAAATTAGAATCGATGGATACGAACACTGAGCAGTTCGAGAATGTTAGCCGCTGTATCCATTCCGATATGTCTAGCTACAAGGTCATCTACGATGACGAAAGCGTGTGACCACACGACCTACTCTAGACATCCTTTCTTTTAGGCTTGCACGGTGATCCGAATGCATTTTTGAAAATTATGGAGACAACTACTGTGTTTGAATAAAAACTTTAGTTTAATATAACTAAAATCTACAATTCGACGTTTCGACCTTTATGTCAAGGTCATCTTCTGGAGCGTACAAATATACACAAGAAACAAGCTATACTACAATCAAACTGGTTCGTTAAAGACGCTGACCAACCGCTACCACAATTGTTGGCCTGACCTCTGGTGGAAAAAAAATAAAATAAAATAAAAATAAAAAATTATACATCAACGCTAGAGTCCTATTATTTGTGTTGTCTACTATATACATACATTAACATCATTCCAGCCAGTTGGAGTGGAATGGTTTCTAATACTAGCAGATTGGCTAGAGTCCTGACTTATGTTGAATCTTTCATATTAGGTTGGCTGAATGTGTGCCATCCAGATCCTTGGAATTTTCATACCATCTTTGTTATTGATATTTGGGTGGTTTATCAGGATTTCGCAGGATTCCTTAAATTTTCTTTCATACCAAGTTTTTGTGCGGTGTAAGGAGCAGGTGCTTTTCCAGTTGATTTGGTGTAAGGTGTTAAGTGCGTGATCTGAGAGGCCTGCTTCACCATAATGGTTATATTTGATGTGTCTAATGTGTTCTTTCTTGCGTATAGGGATTGTTCGTCCTGTTTCACCAATGTACGGTAAGTTACAGTTGCAGCGGATGCAATAGACTCCAGGATGTGCTAATGGGAGGAGAGGGTCCTTAGAGGAACTGAATATGGTTTTAAGTTTAGTGGGTGGTTTAAAGGTGGCATTGAGGTTATAATGTTGTAGGATTCTGTTGATTTTTTCTGATAGCCCTTTAATGTATGGGATGGCTATGGTTTTACTGTAATCTAGATTCGTTTTTGTTGTGGTTTTATAGAGTATTTTATTGACAGTATTTTTGTTATAGCCATTATTTATGAATGTGTCACTAATGATTTTTAGTTCTTGTTTTAGGACTTGCTGGTTAGAGCAAATAGTTGTGGCTCTGTTTTTGAGGGTGTTAATGACTCCGTATTTTTGCGCTGGGTGGTGGTATGAATTCGCATGTATGTATTGGCCCGTGTGTGTCGGTTTTCGGTAGACCGTGAAGGATAGACTGCCTGAAGGAAGACGTGTAACCAGTGTGTCTAGGAATGGGAGCGAATTTTGGTTTTCGATTTCGATGGTAAATTGTATGCGTTCGTGTTGTTTGTTTAGGTGGCTGAGGAATGTGTTTAGCATTTGTCGGCCGTGCAGCCAGATCGCGAACACGTCGTCGACATATCTGAGCCAGACTGTCGGTCGTAGCGTGGCGGAATCAAGAGCCCTTTGCTCAAAGGTTTCCATGTAGAAGTTAGCGATTGGGGGGGATAATGGTGAGCCCATGGCTGTACCTTCCTTTTGTAGTTAGAATTTGTTTTGCCACACGAAGTAACCGGACTTTAGTACGTGGGCAAAGAGGGCCGTAATGTCGAGCGGAAATTTGTGTCCTAGTTATTTGATGAAAGTGGGGGAAGGTTCCTAAAGAGTAGGAAGAAAGCAAACTAATAGCTTACCACAGGCATGGTTCAAGAACAGAAGTTTCCAATTATAGACCAGTCTATATATCGGAAGTTGTGATCAAAGTGTTGGAAAAATTGGTTAGAAATAGAATACAGGACCTGATGAACATAAGATTCTCTATGATGGTCAACAAGGGTTTGTGAAGGGCAGGTCTTGTTTTAGCAATCTGCTTATGTTAAGGTGATGAATGTGTTGGATAAGGGAGAATCATATATAGTGATTTTCTTGGCCTTTACAAAAGCATTTGATAGATTACCACATGATAAGTTGGTGCACAGAGGATAAGAATAGACAAAATATTGGTTAGATGGATTGGAGATTAGCTCTCTGAACAATACCAGCAAGCTGTGTACGATGGAGCAGTGTCTCAGAAAAGGAAGGTGACCAGTGGTGTGGTTTGCTTCAGGGTTCTGTTCTTGGGCTTAACTTGTTTGTTAATGATATTTCATGTGGATTGACTGGGGATCTTAAAATGTTTACCAATGATGCAAAGTTAGGTAGAACTATCAGGGGTAGTGCTGATGTTAATTCTCTACAGAAAGATTTGAATAAACTTTTAGCTCGAACAAATGAGTGGGTTTGCAGTTTTAATGTTAATAAATACATTATTATTATTATATTGGCAGCTCCATGGAGTCCAAAGACTCATCACTGGAGACCCAATCTATCCACACGATCTATCATACCTCTCCTTGAACCCATTAACAGAAAAAACACTCATAACTGACTCTGGCAACCCATTCCACTCATTCACAACTCCCCAAGCAAAAAATCTAGTCCTCACACCCCTACTAACCACACAGGGAGACCTCTTGTTCTGGTCCCTCTGGCCAAGTGCTGAAATATTTCCCTTGCATCAATCCTATAGAACTCTTTAAAGTAACTTAAATGTATCTATCATATCCCCTTTTTTCTCCTGTCAACAAACTTATGCAATCCATACACCCTCAATCTATCCTCATAGGGAACATTCCACAGGCCACTCACCATCTTGGTCACTTGCCTCTGAATCCTGTCCACCGCTTCCTCATCTCCAAGAAACCCAGTGGACCACACTTGAGCACAGTAATCCAGATGTGGGCATATCAAGGCCTTATAAAGAGGAATAACAATTTCCTTATCTCTACTTGTTAATATGTTCTTCAATAGCCAAGTAGTCTTATGGGCTACCTTAGCAATGTGTCCTCTAAACTTTAACTCTCTGTCTACCACCACCCCTAAATCACTAGCTCCATCTATTTCCTGGAGTACAGTGCCATCAATGTGATGCACAGCTTGTAATCTGTTTATCCCAAAATGCATAACTTTACATTTCTCCACATTCCACTGATACCCATTATCTTTTGCCCATACTGACAACAATTTAACCACCTTACCAGCCATTATGGATCAAATACGTATCCTCAAACGTTTCATATCCACCATATATTTCAATGTAATATCAATGGTATTACAATTTTAATATGCACTTCGCATCCAAGGAAACTTGGACGTATATATACGTCATGGCCATAACATGGTTAAATCATCCTACAAGTTCTCCACATCGCCTTGATTAACTGTTACTCTACCAAATTGCCCATCATCAGCAAACAACTCAATATTTCCTTTCATGTTATTTCCTATACATTTATGTACAAATTAAAAAGCAACGGTCCCAACACTGAACCTTGTGGCACACCGCTAGTCACCTGTTTTGACCTTAATTCTGCCCCTCCATATATCACTTTTTGATATCTGTCCAGCGCCACCCTCTTATCCACTTAACCAGTGTTATATCCAATCCCCATTTGTTCTAATTTGTGTAACAGAGTTCCATGTGGTATTCTGTCAAATATCTTTGCAAAATCCAGCAAAATCATCATGTAGCCATTTCCTTTATTCAACTCAGCTGTTACTCTATTATCAAAAGTTAGTAAATTACTAAGACATGACCGACCCTTCACAAAGCCATATTGATCCTCATATTATCATATTTTTATCTACCCATTCTTGAATTCTCTTTTTGACCAATTTTTCTACCATGCCTGAGATACCGATTGGTCTATAATTTGCTACATGGTCTTATACTTTGAAATACAGAGATATAAGGCTATATACTGTATTAGTGGAGCTGTACTTCGCAAAGTGGATGAGATTCTGGATCTTGGAGTGATGGTGGATGGTGGGTGTACTGAAGTTCCGAAGCAACATCGCACGTGCTGCAAAGACTGCACATTGTATTGCTGCTATGATAAAAAGTACATTAACATGTAGATATAAGGAGGTGGTGGTGGTGCATCTATATAAGACATTGGTCAGACGACATATGGACTATTGTGCTCAGATTTGATCACCTAGTTTTCATTGTGATGTGGAAACACTTGAGAGAGAGGGAGAGTGCAAAGATGAATAACCAAAGTGATATCAGGACTCTGGAGAGCTGGTTATGAAGAGTGTTTGAGAGAATGTGGATTGCAGAGGTCGGTGGATAGGAAGAAAAGAGGAGATATGATAGGGACCGTTTAGTTAAGGGATTCTAGAGTGGATGTTAAGATGGGAAAAACGAGAGGCCATCCCTGGAAACTGTATAGAGATGTGGTATAGAAGGGAGTAAGGGGTAGATTTTTTATGTGGAGAGTTGTTAGTGAGTGGAATGCATTGCCTGAGTGCAGGTAGTGCAAATAACTTCAAAGCTCATTATGATGTACATGTTGCTGGTTGAGTGGGCCTCCCACGATGAGTCTATCGACTCCATGGAGGTTGTTACCAAATAATAATAATAATAATGTCAGATTTGTCTAACACAAACTTTTAAAAATTTACATTGAAACTTCAAGTAAACAAATGAAAGAAAATGTAATTTTAAAGCTTGGGGCTCTAAAGCTGAAAGCAACTGTTGCCAGCATTCATAAAAGACTTTTCACATGCTTTGCAAAGCCTACCAATATCATGGTGTAATCATTTCCCTTATTAAATTCAAAATGTTCACTTTGTTATAGAAAAAATACATTATTAAGGCAAAACCTATACTTATAGTTGGCTCCCATTTTCTTCTTCTAGCTCACTTTATAATGTTTTATGGTTACAGACATCCTCAACAGTCTTCATGTTTCTCTGTTTAAGGCTTCCTGATGCCAACATTCTCCAGCCATCTCCACTAATGTCTAGCCATTTGTCTTCCTTCATATGGATGTCACTGGGTGATTGTCTTTGTCCATCTATTGCTGTTCAAATGACTCCCATAGGCCATTATATTTCTGTACATCTATTCTTGAATTCTGCTCTTAGTCAATTTTTTTTCAATACCTTAAAAACCACTACTGAGATAGTGATCAGTATAATTTTCTACAACTGTTTTGGAGCCTTCTTTATGCAACAGAACTATCTTGTCCTCTTTACAATTCCCTTGGTACCCTGACATTAAATTAAACTGCCTAGTTAGGAAGACAATGACATTTTCTTGCACTTTCTCATAACATGAACCAATATCCCATCCAGAGGCGTAGCTAGAGGGGGGGGGGAGGGGCAGTCTGCCCGGGGTGGCACTTTCAACATTTTTGAACTTTTGCAGTTAATTCTAAAATACAGTCTCGAGAACTCAGTTGCAAATATTGTAATACTACTGCGAATTTTCCTCACAATTGCTGTAAGTGTTGCTAGTTGTGAGAGGAGTTTTTTAAAATAAAATTGATTAAGAATTACCTACATTACTATGAAATAGACTTTGCCAATGTCATCGACGATTACGCTAACAGAAAAGCAAGAAAAATAATATTTTAGAATGTTGAAATTAAAGTTTTACTTCAAAAATAAACATAGTGTTTTAATTTATTTCCCTATATGTCATTTTGACTTTTTGTAGTATTTTTGGTGTGCATTGAGAGGGGCGGCAAAAGCTCTAGCTACACCACTGATCCCATCCAATCCCTTTAATGTATGCATTACTATTCGCACATCAATCATTGCATGAGAAGTATGTATTGTATAATACATGGTTTCCCAAATTGTGTTCCATGGAACATCAGTGTTCTGTGGAGAGTGAATAAGTGTTCCATGATGTCAGTGACCAAGCCATGTATTTTTAAACATTTTTAAGTAATTCGGGAAAGGGAATACCGCCATTTATGACCAGTCATATAAATTGCCTGCAAGCCGATTGCAACAATGGGCAGCATATCCTCTATTCTCAAAACTGAAAGAAATAATATTTGCATTGCAAATATCAGTGACCAAGCCGCATATTTTTAAATATAGAAATATTCATGAATCATCGTTAATTTTCACACATCGAAATCTTTCAGCATTCGAGAAAGGGAATATCACTGTTTATGACCAGTCATAAAAATTGCCTGCAAGCCGATTACAACAATGGGCGGCATATCCTCTGTTCTCAAAACGGAACGAAATAACATTCTGTGTTGCAAATGTTAGTGCCCAATCAGCAAGGAAGTATAAAGAAAATTTCTCCACTGAAATTGAAGATCAAGGTAGTCTATATCCGGTTCTCAAATCTAGTAATACTGAATACTTTCTTCGCAAGTTTTATTGTAGGATGAAAGTGCTTGTTTCGAAACCATAGTGCCATGATTTTTTAAAAGTAATAGGCCTACAGATTTAAATTTTAATATGAATAAGAGACAAGGGACTTTGTTTAATTTTGGTGTTAAGAAATCTCTTATTGAAGGTGTTTGTGATGCAACAGATAGTGATTCATCCACCTCCAGCCTACAAAGCAATCTCCAGGATGTATAAAAGGAGGGCAAAACTACCAGCACACAGGAGAAAAAGTCTGCATTCACTCATACATACTTATAATAATAATATAAATTTTTGGTGATCAGAATGGGATGTGTCAATGAAAATCAGCACAAATTAATTTAATGATGCTGGCCTGAGAAACTACAATATGCTACAAGATTTCATTAGTCCAGTGATTGATAAATGATTTAAATGTAATTTTATATTTGTCAACATGTCACACCATATACATAAGTGTACTAATACTCTTCATGATTATGCCATAATTAATTATTCATATTATAATGTATTAATTGATAATTAATTATCAATACATTACAAAATAACCAAAGTGTTCCGTGAAAATTTCAGGATTTGCGAAGTGTTCCGTCGTAGGAAAAATCTGGGAAATGCTGGTATAATATACTGATGGGCTGGATAAGACACTGGTTGTGTATCACAACCAGTGTCTTATCCAAGTCAAGTTGTGTATCCCAGAAGAAAAATTTCAAGAAAAGACTAACACAGACCTGTGTGTATAAACACCTAGAACAAAAATGATATTAAAGCAACTGATATAACCACAAGAAAGAACATACGAGGATATAAGAACATAAGTTACATTCATAACTCTGCTACTAGTATGTTCTTTCTTGTGGTTATATCAGTTGCTTTAATATCATTTTTGTTCTAGGTTTTTATCAGAACTTTCCAGTCCCCCCCCCTCCTTCTATATGTTAATGATATTAGGAAACATTTAAATGGAAATATGCATATGTTTGTAGATAATGAACTCCTGTCAAGAGCTATGAGGAGTGAAAATGATGATGATATAGCTTGTCAGGAGGATTAGAATAGACTGCGTGAAGAGATAAATAGGAGCCTACCAATTAAAATGTCAACTTTTGAATTTTGATGTTCTGAAATTCAGAAGGTAAGGATGGGATGATGATAATAAATATTCAACTAGCAGAGATATGAGAGCAGGAGGAGAAAAGGGACTCAAGAATGATGAGCAAATAAGGACTTGAAATTTAGATGTCTTGTCAAAGACAAAACAAAAGATTATGGCATCAATGAGGAGAAAGTAAACAAGATATTATAGTTCTACTGTAAAAAGCACTGATCAAGTTGCATTTTCATGTGAAAGGCTACAAACCTATAGTGCATTAGTATCCTAGGTAAGATGAGGTTTCTTTTAATATTTTTATTACATAATCTGGAAAACCTGCTCTAGAGACCAAACAAACTTCAAGCCTCTAGTAAGCAGGGGCAGCAGTTTCATACCAGCCAATGGAATTCATCTCCCAAAGGAGAATCGCAAAACATCCATGCCTGCAATTGGATTTGGTGTGTTCATGGGTTAGCTTAAATTTTTAATCTATTTTATTCTTTTGTTAACTAATGTTACATGCTTGTTTACCTTCTTTAGTGTTTTTAATCATTTTTTTTGTAACATCAATAAGCTCTTGATAAAATGGGCCTACTGACTCATGAAACTAATAGAGATTTCTAATTGAATTAAGTATAATTTTTAATACTCTGTATGTCATGTGGTCATTATATACCAAAATGATGAAAATCATACATTTTATCTACAAAACTAAAGGCATCACTAAGATATGGAAGCCTTTTTAGTGAGCTTTGATAGGTATCTCCTATACATAGTATTCAATATCCCCCACCCACACACACACAAAAAGATGTGCTTCTTTGTTACAGAACAAAGTTCCATCTGATATTGCTCTTTCAAGTTCTCTGGTGTAGGTAGAGCTATGGTGTCAACATCCCCCCCCCCTGCAAATTTCCATATGGAATGATAAGAGTAGAGTGATGTATATTCTTTTTCTTCAGAACTCAAAGTCTGTCTCATACATATTAATGTGTGTATGTAATTTGCTCCCCATGACTGCCAACTATTGGCACATTTCTTATAACATCATTTACACTGGTTTCCGTAAATTTAGGAACAAAGAGAAAAATCATGATAGTTGGGGAACAGGTGAACATAAAAGTCAGTTACATTATGTAAAAAGTGACACCGAGTCTGATTATTGGATGCAAATGACTGATGCTGTCAGTGGTATATGCAAATGAGCCATGGCATAAAAGTGGGCATTTTTTAGTTTTCCATTTCGTGTCTGGAGTGAGAACAAGACATTTGTGACAGCAAAATTCTTGGATATGTCTGCAAGATATCATTTAACCAAAGAATTATGGTGGCAAGCCATCGTAACACTAGAGGCAGCCAAAGTCAGGCAGAGGTAGCCAAATGGTTGCATGTGAGCCATTCCATGGTTCACAGACTGCAAAACCAATTCCTACAGTCACAAACAGCATCCCAGAGATACAGTGAAGGAATTTCATGGGCTAAAACCACAGTGGGCAACAATATCTCTGATTATCTGCTCAACAAAACAGGAGTGTTACCCTGAATCAGGCACAATCTGGCCTTGCATTGGCTACAGGTATCTGCTTCCACTGTACACAGAAGGCTTCATGAAGGTAGTCTGTATGCTAGGCAACTTGTAGTCTATGTGTACTATCCCCACATCACAGAAGAGAACATTTGAAATGGGCCAGGTTCGACATTAACTGGACCCAAGCTCAACAGAGGTCAGTACTGTTTAAGGACTAGTCTTGATTTGCTCTACAAAGTAATATGTGGCATGCTCTGATCCAGAGAGAGAGAGAACCAGGGACATATCATCCCTCTAACATCTATGAAAGAGGGACTCTTATGGTGGAGGCATCTCATTGTGTGGATGTAGCAGAACCATGAATGCTGCAACTCATAGAGAAGAAGTCTTGAACCCCTCTATTCATCCATATGTAGGTGCAATAGGGAAGACATTTATCTTATAAGATAATGCTATCCTCATTGAGCAAAGTTTGTAGACCAATGTCTCCTAGAAGAGACTATTACAATGGACTGGCCAGACAGGTTTCCTGTCTTTAATTGTATTGAGCATGTTTGAGGTGTCTAGGTAGAAGTATTGCCACTCTCAACCCCCATCCTCTTCAAAACCTTGAGGGTCTTGGGAGAGCTTTGCAGAAGCAGTGGTTGTTATTCTGGACAACCATTCTAAACAGTATGAAACATTGTTGTGAGCACTGTACTGCTGTTGAGGGTTGACCACATTTCTTATGGAAGTAATTTGACAATCTCATTATTACCTCTTGTTTTTGACCATTATGTTCATTTACCCATTTATTACTGAATTATTCATTTACAAGTTTTGTGAGTGTTTCTTTCACATCTCTTTTCATACTGAGAGATATCGAATTGCACAAAAATTCATCACAGTTTTTGAGTTATGATTTTTCTCTTAATTTATGGAAATCAATATAGTTTGTGGTGAAATAAAAGATCAATAAGCACTTCCTTACCTTGATGCATTACTAACATGCTATTTTTGTTTAATCGTTTAAACAAAAATAGCCAATTTGCTTAGACTTGGATAAAGGATTAAACAAAAAATAATTTCTTGGCATCTTTAATTAAATTTATAATCAAATTAAAAAACTTTCAATAGTTACTGGTGCAGTGAAGTGAATTGAATAAACCAGGTATATTTGAATATTGAATAGAGTACATATTAGTAAGGCTGTCGGGTTGGATGGTAAATCACATATTTTTAGATTATTAGCAAAAGAGTTAACTGTGTTCTTGACTTGGTTGTTTAAAGAGAGATGGCAATAAGGAGAGACAAGGACAGAGAAGACAATACTGCCCATAAGTGGTTCAAAGTTTCCCAATTATAGCCAATGTATATATATCTGCAGTTGTGGTTAGGTTAGGTTAGAGACAGGTTTGGAGCAGAATACAGGGTTGTTGTATTTTTTTTATGTGACTCCCACACAGGAAAGGTTTCTGTGTCTTTAGTACATTTGGCCTAAGGGTTATTTTTTCTATTTTTTTTTTTAGTTTTTTTATATATTTTTATACATTTTTTAGTTTTTTTTGTATAGTACAGAAATCCTGCTCTAGAGACCAAATGTTACTTTTTCAAGCCACTTCAGGCCTTCAGGGAGGCAGTGATCTCACATCAAGTGATGAAGTTCATCTCCCACCTAAAGCAATCATCCATGCTCATGGCAGGATTCAAACCTGTGGCCTGTTGGTTGGAGAGTGGATATGCTAACCACTCAGCCAACCAAGACCAGCAAAATCTTATAATCTTAATGAAGGAATGATTTTTTTTTTTTTTTTGTTATAATTTATATACAAACAGTTTGAAATTGTTCAGATGAATTTTTGATTACTGATATTTCCAATTGTTATTTTTGAAAATTATTATATCTGAGAATTATTAAATTTTCTTCAAATCCAAATGTAGATTTGGGTTTGAAGAAAATTCAAAGAAACCTGTACAGCTATCATTAATTTTTTTCAATTGAAGAGGGATGATGGCCTCAAAACCTGCAGAATTTGGTCTGCCTGCATATTTAATTACCCTCTCCATATGACCATTATTTAGATCAACTTCTGTACAAATATGAACTCTGTCTGCAAAAATGTTTTAGTAGAGAACACAGTCTTCATTACCATACAATTTAGGTCTCTAGTTATCAAAAATTAAACAGCATCTCATGAATGCATCTGCTTAGTGCTCACCCATGGGTTTTTAAATTCTTAGAGTCAACAAAGGTGACTTCTAGAGCACAGGACTCTAGGAATCAAACATTACGTTCAACAATGTTAAGAAAATTCTAGTGACTTACAGGAGGGCAAACTTGTGCATTATACCATGCATTACTCACCAGCAAATCTGCTCCAGAACCCTCGAATAATAATCACTTTGCCAGCTAGTCTGGCAAAAGGTCAGCCTATGCACTCTTGAACCAACAGACTATGGAATAGTATTCACTATGGAGAAAGATATTTTGTGTCTTTGGGTGGCAGATGAACTTTATTTCTTGCTTACTGGAGGCTTGAAATTATTATTATTATGCAGGTATCTCCATAGAGTCAGAAAACTCATTGTGAGAGAGCTATTGCTCACACACATCATCATTAACATAATATCTATCATACTTCTCCTTAAACTCATTCACTGATGAAGCACCCAAAACTACTTCTACCAACCCATTCCACCCATTCACCACCATCCAAGCAAAAAAAGAAAAAAAAAAACCTAGACCTAACACACCTTTGCTAACATAATTTCCATGGATAGACATTGAAGACATTTTTCAGTACATGGCAAGAAGAGAGAGAGAGAGAGAGAACAAGTACTGAAAAATGTCTTCAATGTCTATCCTATAAAACCTACTATAACATCCTATAAAACATCTGCAAGCTAATTTTTGAAGCATACAGACCATCAATCTATTCTTATAGGCAGCATTCCTGCCACAATCTTTGTCACTTACCTCTGGATCCACAACTTCATCATCAAGTAATCTGGAACCAATCCAAATATGTGTGCAGTAGTCCAGATGTAGCCTTATTCAAGTCTTATATAGGGGAACAATAACCTCTCTATCCCTGCTTGTTAGTGTGTTCTTCACCAACTATATAATCCGATGCGCTGTTTTGGTTACCTTTGCAATATGCCCTCAAAACATCAACACCCTGCCCACAATCACACCCAAGTCCCTGGGCCTCATCAGTTTCCTGCAGTTCAGTTCCACAAATATAACACACAGTTTCTGATCTCTTCCCAAAGTGCATCACCTTACACTTGACCCCCATTAAACCAGGAGCCATTTGCATTTGCCCATACTGCTAAGCTTAAGTCTTTCTGCAGGATCTCTGCATCACCTTCATTTGCCATTGCTCTTTCCAGTTTAGCATCGTCAGCAAACTGAATATTTTCTGTCAAATCATTTCCTATACCATATACACAAATTAAACAACAGATAATAAGTACTGAGCCCTGTGGTACACCACTGGTCACTTGTCTTTTCCTGGACTCAACTCCTATATAAACCACTCCTTGATATCTGTCCATTCAGCCACCCTCTAAACGAAATCACCAGATTAATGTCTATCCCCATTTGCTCCAATTTATACAATAGAGTTTGATGCGGAATCTTGTCAAATGCTTTTGCAAAGTCTAGCAGTATCACTGAGTAAACATTTCCCTTATCTAACTCCATTGTCCCTTGATTATAAAAAGTAAGCAAATTACTAAGGCAGGTTCCTTATAGAGTATCATATTCCTATCCACCCAATCCTGAATTCTGTCTTTCACAATTACTCCAATATCTTAATCCCACTCCTGAGATGCTAATTGGCCAATAATTTGATTCTTCTGTCTTGGAGCCGCCTTTATACAATGGGACTATTTTGCCCTCTTTCCACTACTGAGGCTTAAATTAAATAGCTCAGTCAGAGGAGATGATAATTCCCTTGCACATTCTTGTAAGACATGGACTGATATGCCATCTAATCCCATGATTGTGTTTGTATTGAGGTTCTGCAATATTTTAAGCACCTCCATTTCTTCAACCTCTATTCTCTTATCAGTTAATATCACTCTGGCAGCAATGTCACCACCTAGATGGTACATCCCTGAAAAATGCTAACTCAGTAATTCAACTATTTGGTTTGGTTCTGTTATCTCCCCACCATCAGCACATTTTAAAGTCATCCTCATAGTCGTTCCTACTTTTACTTGCCATATAGCAAAAGAAGTCCTTTGGGTTTCTTTTGGTCTCATCAACTGGCTTGTTCTCATAATTAGCTTTGGCCTTCTTTAACATATGGACTAAGAAAGTTCCATGTTAGGTTTTAAAGCAGGGTTCTGAATTATCTAACCCTCAACTCCATTCATGGTAACTAATATTAATATTAGCCTTTCATTGCTGGGATTCACATAAACAAAATAAATTATTTTGTTGCCCCAAGATTTTAGAACATTATAATAATTACTGAATTCACCTGCAGGTAAATTCATGAATCAGCCCAAATCTGCATTACATAATTCTTTACCAAGGGATTCCCCCTCCCTCCCCATTACATTAGGCCTATTGTAACAGTTGGCAAACTGTTATTCCATTAGGTTATTAGATATGTGAAGGTGTTATCTATCTCTTATGTATAACTGCATATAATACTCCTGTGGACAAACTTGATGCAAAGATCAAAAAGTTGGAAATCGATAAATCTTATTTTTTTCCACCCAACAGTTTTCCAGGTGTGTGTATTGAGTTCCTGTTGATGATACAACCACTCATAGTACAACTATCAGGACAACCACTGAGTTAAGTTTCTAACAGTAACTCCACTCTCAGTTTCTTTGATCATAACTCATTTTGCCACTTACACTCTTTGAATTTATTCATCAACGGCAATAACTATGAATACTCTATACTTTTTATGATGCATTTGTGTGGATAAAAGAAACTACAGGTTAATTAATGTGAACAAATTAATCAGACTGATACTTCATATAAGTCACATAAGTTTCAACGGAAGTAAAATTTTATTTTTCAACATCTTCAAGTATATTAAAAATTACAAGAAATAAGTATAAACATTCAACGGTAATTAACCAGTGTACATACATAACAGAAGCTTCTCTAAACTATTATATCAAGCTGTTAGTGCAGTTGTATCACAAATTAACATATTTGTTCATAATCTCCTAGTTTTAATCCCCCTATCCTCCCTGCAAGATATGGTTTAAGCCTATTTTTCTAAGTCATTGTATTCAGCTCTCTCACCTCCTCTCTGGATGGTGAATAAAGTGCAGCTGTTATAGTGTATCTCAAGGACATTCCAGACACATGCGCGCGCACACACACACACACAAAAAAAAAAAATCCTCTTTTGAAAATTTCAATGGGATCCAAGAGTGATGTTGGATAAAGATCCAGAAATATGAATCACAGCAATCACAAGGAGGACATGACATGTAAAAATAAAGAGGTTGTAGGTCCATGATACAAGAAGGCCCTGGCCTGGTATTTGAAGAAATGAAGAAATTTTGGAAAAGGTCGAGAGAAGACTAAGTCTCCAAAAAAGTAAAAAAAATCGGTCAACTACATGAAAAGTCTGCAATGTTGGGTATAAGAATATATTTAGAGAATGATATCCACATAGTATGTTGAACAGGAAGGGGAGTGATTTATAATTTGGAGCAAGGAATAATGAAGATGTCAGAATGATCTAGGTGATGGTGAGAAGTTTTTGGTGAACAGACAATGCCAAAAATGCATTTAAATTAATAAAGCAGTCAAAAGATACAAACAATCTAATCTCATTTGGGGCACTAATTTTTTTTTTTATATCTTTTACATCAAGCCTTACAAAAAAATTTGGCTATAATTTCTATGGGACTACGTCTCCTGTCCTTAAAAAGTATACAAAAATTCCATACCATTCGGCATAAAATTTCATCTGCCAAAAGCTAGGGACTAAAGAAATAAAGTTGGGTTTGGCCAACTAGCCATTAGCAGTTATCAGATGATCTTCAAGCAATTCTGAAAACTAAACACAAGAATCCAAATAGAAAATTTTAGACTTTTGAAATGAAAGTATTCTTACCAGCATGAAATGCTAAAAGTTAAAGACTACTTGCATGAAATGCAAGTACTGTATTCTTTAATTCTGCCTGCGTAATATTAGTCTACTGACTGTCACATAATTTCAAGAGTAGCTCATGATGTTTCTTTTTTTTTTTTCTCTCCGTATTCTGTTTACTTGTTAGATGGGAACTTAGTTCATATAAAACCAAGCTTTACAGCTTGGTTTTATATGAACTACAGAAGTCTCAAACAAATTATTCAATATGAATATTATAAGTAACGTTTAACATTACATCACGCACTTTTTTTTTTGAAGAGGATATTTAACTTTTGTAAGGAATATGCTGTTGGGTTAACCTGAACTCAATTAACTGCATGTGCATTTGTGATTCTAAAAAAGTTATAGAATAGTAAATAATGCAGTGAGTTAACATGAGATGGATTCATTAAGTAATAAAATAAACCAAAACAATAATCAAAAGAAGTTTATTACTAATTTAAACAAGAATAGTGAATAGTACACTTCTGTATATCTTATGTATTGTCTTTGACATTTAATGAACAGTCCAATTTCAGAAATCTTGGTTATACTCTGAATGTGTAAACATTTTAAGAATACACTTGACACTGACTATAAAACAGCTCATTGGTTCTGAAGAGCATGATCACAAACTTATTCTTTTTGCTAATTCACAGAAAATATTAGTTCTAAAACAAAGGGCTCAGTGCTTACTGCTTTCCAATACTGTTGTGCTCTAATTTAAAAATATATATATATCCATTCACATCATATACTCCAAGGAACATGCAAAGTACATCCATATGCAGACTGCATAGCAATTTCCTACATAACTTTTCTTTATTTAGCCCATACATGAAAGGCCCCAAGACCTACAAAACACATTGAGAGGATTGATGTGTATTTTTTTTTTTTTTGAAAATAGCTAAAGATGAAGCAAGGAAGACTGTTCCAAGAACAGAAGTAAATGAAATGAAAGAGAAGAAAGAAGTTGGTTTGGAAAGTTTGAAGCTGAGCCGTAAATAGGTGTTGACCAGCAGCTGCTCTTGTTCTTAAAGTTTTGGAAGAAACTGGATGATGGTAGCCAGTTCAGCAGAACACTGACCATGAAAGTACCTATAGAATAGGCATACTGGAGAAACTGAAGTGCATCTCTGAGGAGGAGATAATCAATTAGTAGCCTGTCCTCTTCTGAATAGCAACAAGCAATCTTAGAGAGGATTTTGGTGCAAAACTCCAAATGTGTGAGCAGTATTTGATGGTTTGGGTGGATTTTGGATTTATACAGTGTTAGCAGTTGTACAGGTAAGAAGTATGTCATAAGCAGAAAAAGCATGCAAGTTTTTTAGTGGCTGCAGAAGTCAATAGCTGAAATGTGTTTGTGAGAGACAAGGCTGGAGATGTGGGTCAGCTCCAGAAAGGAGACCTAATCATGGATATAGATATTTGGGTATTACTGAAAGTCAGGAAAGGTGATGTGAAATCTTTCTTGTGAGAAATTAGACAGGAATGAGTTTCAGTAGCATTGAAGTTTATAATTTTATCCTCACCACACTGAATTATAACAAGGAGATCAGAGTTTAAGGCATTAGTTATGGTTAATCTTGAAGTTTAAAATAATTTAGCTATACAAGATCTGTCAAATGAAAAAGAGGAATGAAGTGACCCATAATCAACAAAGCTATTGATAGGATTTGAAGTTAGTGAAAGTCTTATGTACAGGAGGAAGAGAGTGACTGAAAGTAGAACCCTGGGGTGGTCCAGCACTGACTGGGAAATCTGAAGAGAGGAAGCTGGTGATTGCAAGCATATCATAGGATGGTAATTTGATAAGCAGGTCTCTATGCCAAACCTTATCAGATGTTTACAAATATCAAGAGTAGCCACATAGGTTTCTCCAAACCTTTCAATGGGTTGAGTCCTAATGTGGATAGTATAGGCTAAAAGATCAGCTGTAGATCAAAGTAGCAAAATCCATATTGCCAGTCTCTAATTAGCCAGGCTGCCTCCAGATGGTAACCAGGCCTGAAGCACAGGTTATCAGCACAATGGAGGGGAGGATACTATCAGATCAGATGTCTTGTTTGTTTCTAAGTTATTCAGAATTCTGATTTCTTTCTGACAGAAGACCAGAAATGGCATGGAGTATGCAATTCTTGGTAAAGTGGAGGGAATTTTGCTTTGGTCATGAATGCAGAAATTGGAAGAGAAACCAGTAGACCAGCCTTGTCTTTAGGTGATGCTACTATAGCATCATCCAGATAATAGCAGTGGAAACAATAGATGGGTAAAAGTTGCACCCAATAGCCTTAGCAAGGGAACCGAAGGCTCAACCTCTATCTGAACAAATAATGAGCTTAGAATTTGACCCTTTCAAAATCTGATTTGGATTTGTTTTTTTGTTTTTGTTTTTATAGTTGTGAGCCACAAATTTTCATTTTAAGCTGATGATAATACTGGAGTTTTGCTCTTGAGCTACTTGTGGTATGCTTTTTTTTTTGGGGGGGGGGGACTGCATTAGCACACTTATTGGAGAACAAAGGCTTAGGTAGCAGTCAGGAATTTTGGGTAGAATGAAGACCTTCAACCCAACAAGGATTATTTCTAGTATTCAGTCTAAGCAGGTATTTTGATCAGGAAAGCAATCAGACAAGGGAAAGAAGGAGCAGAAGTCACAGAGGTCATTCCATTTGGCACCTTTGTAATGACAAAACAGAAGACTGAAAACTGTTGGGTCAAGGCTGTTCCATGGTAGAAGTAAACTTGGTTGACCTTGGTGGATGCATTAGCACTTTTAAGTGTTAATGTTAAATGTTTTCATTTGTTAACAAAACATGAACCAACCAATTCTCTACAGCACCACCACCACCTCCTCTACAAAATTTAACTGTTATTTCTAAAATCAATTTCTTTGGTAGATAGCTTTTGAAAGTATTAATAAATGGTATCCAATGCCATTTTCAATTTAGATGCATGACTATATCTATATACACACAAATTAAAATATAACTGCACATCAATTCTTGTGCAATATGATAAAATATGCATAGAATATAAAACCATAAATATATGCACATTACTGAGAGCAAAATACTTAACTATAATCTTAATAAACATGTTGTCACAGTACAAATTAACTGCAGGAACAAATATTTTGTAATGATTAATTCATTCCATCATCAATATTAATACTAATATTGATAATGGAATGATATAAATATTAATATCTATGTTTAAATTTACAAATAATGACTTATACAATTCCTTCTTGTACAGTTCCAGAACAAGTGCTACATGCTAGAGAAGATGTGCTATCACACTACTGGAATCCATATATGATAACACTAATTAATGCAAGACTACTATATACTATATCCAAAACTTTTGGATTAGTTAATCCATCAATGGATTCAGATTGGAAGACTACATGGCCTCAGAACTCTCCCTGAATAAACATTTGGTCTAAAACAAAGGATTGCGTGACATGTCATCGACATCATGTTGGCCCAATATAGACTAGGTTTGATAAAATGAATGCAGTCTTTTAATACTCATCAATGCTCTTTTCTGGTGAAAGAATTGTTTGACCAAAAACTATGGTAGTTTGATAAAAACTGAACAAAAATAAGACAGCCTGTTTGTCATTGGTGGATGGACAAAAAATGAACAGCTTCTTATAGGATTTGAAGGTAATGAAGAAATAGAACTGTAATATCTTGTAGATATGTTCTAAAATATTTGATAAATATGGATGAAAATTATTCTTCAAATTGTGTGACAACAGAGGGGAATTTTTGAATAACTTCTAGACAATCCCGATTTTGGTATATCACAGATTTAACTGTAAGGAGCTCTTGTGATGCTAAGCCAACAGAACAACAGGTATGCTTAACTCACGTTTTTAAGGCAGATTTTTCCACTTTTCAGCAAATATCTCTTTGTGAAAACTGGCTGGTAACATACTGATAGGAACAGATGCCATCTGTTCATTGAATAGGAAGAACATCCAGGAAGGAAAACATGGTATACATTTATTATTGCATGGACACCTCCATGGAGTCCAAAGACTCATCACTGGAGGCCCAAACTATCCACACAATATCTATCGTAACTCTTCTTGAACTCATTAACAAACAAAGCACTCACAGATAACTCAGTCAACCCATTCCATACATTTGCCGCTTTCAAAGAGATAATCTGGTCCTCACACCCTTGCTAACCACACTCTTACCCAACTTCCAGAGATGACAAGTTATTCTGCCTCCTCTAGCCAAGTGCTGAAATACTTCCTCTGCATTAATCCTATAAAATCCTTTAAGTTTAAATGTTTCTATAACATTTTTTTAACTAACAAAAACTTTTGCAACCCACAAACCATTAATCTATCCTCACTGGGAATTCCACAGACTACTCACCATCTCAATCACTTGTCTCTGGATCCTCTCCACCACTAATTCATCCCCAAGTAACCCAAGAGATGACCAGATTAAGCATAATAATCCAGATGTGGTCCTATCAGGGGTTTATAAAGAGAAATGATAACTTGCTTATCTCTGCTTGTTGTTTTTCAATTACGAAGTAATCCTATGAGCTATCCTGGCTACCTTAGACATATGCCTCTAAACTTCAAGTCTTTATCTACTACTAATACTACTACCACCACCACCCCCAAATCTCTGGTTTCATCAATTTCCTCCACAGCTTGTAATCTTTTTATCCCAAAATGCATAACCTTCCACTTTTACACATTAAATTGACATCCATTATATTTTCCTCATACTTTCAGCATATTTAAATCCTGCAAACTCTCTACATCATCTAGATTAACTACCCTATCCAACTTTCCATCTTAAGCAAACAACTGAATATCTCCCTTCAAATATACTTCCTATATCACTAATGTACAAATTAAACAGCAGTGGTCTAGGCACAGGGTCTTGCAGCACACCACAAATCACCTGCTCCTCTATCCATCAGCTACCCTTGTATGCATATAACCAGTTTTCTATCTATTCCCATTTGTTCCAAACTGCATACCAGAGTTCCATGTGGTATTCTATCAAACACCTTTGCAAAATCCAGAGTATCATTGTATAGCCCTTTCCTTTATCCAAATCAGCTTCCACTCTATTATAAAAAGTTAGTAGGTTACTAAGAAATGACCAACCCTTCATAAAGCCATTCTGCCCACATAGAGTATCATATTATTATCCACCCATTCCTGAATTGTCTTTTTTGACCAACTTTTCCAGTACTTTTACCACCACTATTGAGATACTGATTGGTCTATAATTTACTATCACAGACTTGGATCCCCCTTTATGCAAAGGAATTATTTTGACCTCCTTCCACTCTCTTGGGACTTTTCCAGAGTTGAGGCTTAAACTAAACAGCCTAGTCAAAGGCATCACCAGTTCCCTTTCATATTTTCGTAAAACACGAGCTGGTATCCCATCTAATCACACAGCTGTATTTGCATTGAGATTCTGCATTATCCGAAGTACCTCCAATTCATCAACCTCTGTTCCCACATCAGTTTCTGTCACCTCTGCCACAGCAATATGCACTCAGATGATATACTCTAGCAAAGTGGTCACTCAGTAGCTCTACTATTTCACCAGGACTATTTAAGAACACGAATACTGAGAAAATTCCCGTTCTACTTTTAAATCTTATGAACTATGTAGTTTTTTGCCTCCTGACAAAGACAAACATGCTTTCCTATCTTTGCCCAAAATGTATTGAGTACTATGCACATGAATCCTTTCTTATTTTAGTCAAACATGCCATTCAACAGGGAATTCAATTGTAACAAATTTCACTTCTGGGTTAGCCCAACACAGTGTTGACACTAGCCAAAAAATTGTTTGGAATGGCAGCAAGTTAAATTACAGCAATAGTTTAAGACATAAATACCTATTTAAGGAGGAGTTCAGAGGTCTCACAATGCCATAACCTAAATTACAATGATGAATAACCATTCCAAAAGTTTGAGAGTTCATAATCATGAATTGAATTAATTAGATTTGACTACACATTCACACACACACACACACACACACACACACACACACATGCATGTGAGTGCACAAATAATTCCAATGTGTTCTAGCAGGCAGTGCTTCACATAGAACTGCAAGTTGGCTTGTTGCACAAGTTTTTCCTTATATAATTTAAACACATCCCTTAATATTAACAATGATGATGGAACGAATACCTAATGAATTTCAAAATATTTATTTATGCAGTTTATTAGTAATAAACTAAAATGTCGTAAAGAGTTTATTGAAATTATGTCAGAACCACAGGTATCATTAAAAATGGCAAGATGGATTTTTTTTTTTTTTTTTTTTGCAATTATGCAAGTTAGTACATATTAGTGGAGTGATTCAAATGTTGATTACTGAGCTTATTGTTAATTCAGGTTTTATTTAATCTTTTTTATATTCAGCTTTCATTTATTTTATTTTTAAGGGATAAACAATTTGAAATCCTAAAAGAAAATGTGTTACTTTTCAAACTTCTAATAAGCATGGTGGCAGTCTCACATCCAGTGATAAAAGTCATCAACATCAAAAAACACTTTCACAAACATCCATGTGGCATCAGGATTTCATCCCACAGTTTATTTGTTTGCTGAAGAGCTCAGCTGCTACCCACCTGGTCAACACAGATATTTAATAGAATAATTACATGGATAAAGGATGCCCATAATACCTAAGAGAATCACAAACCCATCTATCTTCCCTTTTTGAACTATTTCTTTTTATTTTTCAATAAAAAATTTTAAGCTTTAATTTGTCAAGTCCATAACTTGAAAATGGTTCAACTTCTAATGTTTTAAAAATAATCAGTTAATTAAATTAATATTTAATATAGGGAAAATTGGTTCTTGTTGGAGATCTAAATAGCAGAGTAGAAAAAGAATCTCACCAGACATACAGGAACATTTTGGGAAAATTTGGATTAAAGGACAAAGCTAATAACAACGGTAAGTATTTGCAGGATTTCTGCTCTATGAACTAGTGATCACTAACACAGTATTCCAAGTTAAAGATGTGCACAAGTTCACGTTTACAGAAGATGCAAGAAATAAGAAAAGCCTCATTGACTATTTCATTGTTGATAGCAGTGCCGCACCCAGATGGGGGGGGGGAGGCAGGGAGGCAAAGAAAAAGGGAAAAAAAACTAGAAAAATTTCCTAAAATCTTTTCCTAATTAAAATTTTTTTTTTATTTATGTTGTGTCGTGTCTTCTATTTCTATACTACTTATGAATTAACGATCATTGCAGATGCTCAGTCATAGGTCGTATGTGATGCGTAGTGTGTATATTCTCAAATCGTCTACTACTCAACTCGCCCCTACCCCAAGATTCAATCCTGAGTGCACTACTTCTTGATAGTGATATCTTCATGCTGGTTAGGATACAAGTGTATACAGAGAATATGAAATAGTAAGTGACCATCATTTACTGCTAAATAGAATAAAAATGAATATCACATTGAAAAGAACACTATGTAAGAAAATTTTAAAAAGAATTAAAGTTGAACGGCTTTTACAGGTAAACTATATAAACATTATTGGAAAAAAAAATGAAAGTTTGAAAAGAAGAACCGAACCTTGGAGTCTCAGTGGCAAACTGGAAAAAGAAGAAAAAAAAAAACTGACTGATTCAAATAGGGAAGTATGTGGGGAAATTACAATATCTATCATACCCCTACTTGAAACCATTAACAGGCATAACACTCGCAACTGATCCAGGCAACTCATTTCGTTCACTCACCACTCTCCAAGCAAAAAAATCTAGTTTTCACACACTTGCTAAGCACACTCTTATCCAACTTCCAGGGATGACTTTTGTCCTGTCCCCTCTAGTCAAGTGCTGAAATATTTCCTTTGTATTAATCCTATAAAATTCCTTAAGTAATTTAAATGTTTCTATCATATCATATCTCTCCATTTCTGGCTATTCACCAACTTTTGCAACCCACAAACCCTCAATCTCATATCATGAGGAGCATTTCACAGACCACTCATCTCTGAATCCTCTCTACCACTTTATCATCACCAAGAAACCAGGTGACAAGGCCTGAGTACAATAATCCAGATTTGATAGATATGGTCATATCAAGACTTTATAAAGTGGAATAATAACTCCCTTATCTCTGTTTGTTAGTGTGGTCTTCAATAATCAAGTAATCCTGTGAGCTACTTTGGTTACTTGAGCAATATACCCTCTAAACTCCAATTCTCTTTCTACTACTATCTCCAAATTTCTGGCTTCATTAACTTTATAGAGTATAGTTCCCTCAATGTAGTACACAGCTTGTAACCTTTGTATCTCAAAGATTATAATGTATGTGGGCAAACATAATCATATTATAATCCCCTCATGTATTTCCATACTGTCAGCATATTTAAATCATCCTGCAAGCTCTCTACATGATCTTGATTAACTATTACCCTATCAAACTTTACACCATCGGCACACAACTGAATATCTCCCTTCAAATTATTTCCTACATCATTTATGTACAAATTAAACAGCAGTGATCCAAGCACAGAGCCCTACAGCACATCACTAGTCACCTGCCTTCTCCTGTATTCTGTACCACTTCTACTACTTTTTGGTATCTGTTCATCAGCCATCCTTTATTCCATATCACCAGTTTCCTATCCATTCCCATTTGTTCTAATCTGTATAACAGAGTTCCATGTGGTATTCGGTCAAATGCCTTTGCAAAATCCAGCAATATCATCACATAGCATTTTCCTTTATTCAAATCAGCTGCTACTATATTAAAAAACATTAGCAGATTAAGGCATGACAGACCCTTCATAAAGCCATACTGTCCACATAGTGTATCATATTATCCATCCATTCCTCAATTTTCTTTTTGACCAATTTTTCCATTACTTTTACCACCACTCTTGAGATACTGATGGGTCAATAATTTGGTACCACAGACTTAGATTCTCCTTTATGCAAAGGGATATTTTGCCTTCCTTCCACTCTCTTAGGATTTTGCTAGAACTGAGACTTAAATTAAACAGCCTAGTCAAATGCAATGCTATTTCCCATGCACATTCTTTTAAAATGTGAGCTGATATCACATTTCCACAGCTGTATTTGCATTCAGATTCTGCAAGTATCATAAATGCCTCCAATTCATCAACCTCTGTTACCTCTGCCATAACATAACAATATCTTCACTTGGATGATATACACTTGCAAAGTAGTGTTACTCAGTAGCTCAACAATTTCATCTGCTTCTGTCATCTCTCTACCATCTGCGCCCATTAAAGCTGTCCCTCCATAGTCATGCTTTCTTCTATTTGAAAACACTCACTGGGATTTCCTTTTGCTTGTTTGGCTAATTCGTTCTCATAATCTAATTTTATCTTCTTTACCATGCTGGTCCTTTCTTGTCTGATCCTTGTTATGTTCACGAGTTAGCTGGTCACCTTTCTCCTTATATACCCTCCATAATATTTTCGTTTTATGCAGATCATGGTTAATGACTACTTATCCATCTAACTCGTACCCAATGTACTCTCCTAACATTGGGCACGAGTCCGTGTACTGTGAACATCCTTCCCTTGTAGATTTTTATACTATGGTATTGTTTCAAGCTGTCTACTAAGTGCCATCATAATCACCTGCTTTATAGTTCCACATACACCCCTTTCTTAACTGATTCCATGTTTTACTATCTCCCAAGTCAAACTACATGATACCTTTCTCAATTGGAGGCAATGTAGCACCTTAATTATGGACAGGTCTTTGTATCCTGTAACAGATCCAACACTCTCATGCTCTGAGTCATCTCTATCACATTCTGCTTCAAGTAAATATCTCTCAGCAAGCGTATAAAAAGCATACCCTATCACCCTGTCCTGTCTACTCTATCCTCTTTGAAAATACCAAATCCATCACATTCTATTCCTGTAACTACATCATTAGGAACTTATTAGGAAACAACTTGACAATCAATATTACATTCAAGAATGTGTTAGCAGAGCGAACATGAAAGCTAAAGATATCTGGAGCAATTACTTGTAAAAACTGTTAAGTTAAACATGCAGTGACAGAACAGTAGTAGAAAATTATCAAGAGGAATGCAAACAGCAATACATATCAATACTTGTGGTAGGAAAAAAACCAGCAAAAGCTTGAAATGTGGAAAGGCAGCTGGAGTAGATGATATTTGATGAGAAATGCTCAATATGGAGGTATAAAAGTTTTGCAGGCTACACTCATAATTCAGAGGGCCAGTGAAAAGGTTGATTCCAGATGATTGGAGTAAAGCTCTCATAGTTTCCATCTTTAAAAAAGAGAATAAGGCTGAATGTCAGAATTCAGAATTACAGAGGAATTTCTCTACTAAGATTTATACAAGCATAGTTGAAAAGAGGCTGAGAAAAAAATTGTGAAAGAGAAAGTTTGAGAAAAACAAGTGGGTTCTGGACAAACAGGTTATCAAGATCAGATTTTCACTTTATGACAAATAGTTGAGAAATCACTGGAATATGACAAGGATCTGTACTTAAGTTTTGTAAATCTGGAAAAAAAAAGATATATGACAAGGTGTCCATAGAAAAGCCTTTCAAAAAACTACAATTTTATGTGATACATGTAACATACAGAGCAATAGATAGTCTATATTTATGTTTATATAGTTAAATTTATGCCAAATTTGATAAATTTGGCATAAAAATCAGTAATAACAAGACCAAAACTATGAAAATATGAAGGCACATAGAAAACTTCAGCAGCATTCTAAATGGAGAACCTACAGAATAAGTAAAATATTTTAGCTATTTAGGCACAGTTTTTAATGAAGATGACAAATTAAATTTGGATATAGACAACAGAATAAGCAAAACTGGTATGGTCAGGAAGTTAAATAAATTTATATGGAATAAGAAAGAAATTAGCCAAACCACCGAACTAGCAGTATTCAAAGACATCATTCAAACAAGCTTATGGATCTGAGAGTTGTAGAAATAAAGAACTTGATCAAAGATTATATCACATATATGGGCTCTGAGAAAAATTATGAGCCTGAAAATAAGGATATCAATGGCAGAATCATATTTAAAAATGAAGACATTAAGAATGAAGTTAACATTGTCTGCATTCAAGAATGTCTTAGCAGAGGTAATCTTAAGTGGTATGGTCACTTAATAGAATTGGAGAATAATAATAATCGTATGATGATACACGCCCGCGAGTCCCCTTTACGGGGAGGTACGGCACCATCTCAGTCTCCCCCCCAAATTTTATCTGGGCTCTGGAACCGGCATAGCTGACGAATCAGACCTATGGCTGGGTCAGTATTCCTGACTGTAATCAGTGTGTGTTCACTGGACCGGTTTGCCTGCTTCCAGGATGAAAAGCCCCAGATAAACTGATGGAAAAAACCCTGCTGTCCACATCCAAGACTGGCTAACTTGGCTATGGCTGAGGAAAATCCTTAAGGTCCTCGCGTCATCGATGGGAATCAAACCTAGGACACTCCTTCCCCAGGCATATGGTTGCGAAGCGCATAGCCACTAGGCTAACCGTGCAGACAATTGGAAAATAAAAGCTAGTTAACCAGCCTTTCTTTGATGCCAAGATGGCAAGAAAGCAACTCAGAGGAAAAACCAGGTCTAGTGAACTGATTCAATCAGAAGTGCCTTAGAAGCAAAATGTTAGATACAACAATATTGGAGTGATGACAATTTTGGAGGAAAACTGTCAATTGCAGATTTATAATAATATAACCTTAATCACGTAGTGCTGTCACAGTAGCACAAACAAACCAAACCAAAAATGAAACAAACAATGATGGTAACACTGCAAACATATTACATCTCTCTCAACAACCAGTTCTTCAAACCAAACAGTATTCCAAGCTTATCAGAATCCCTACCAAAAGAAATCATTTCCACATCCACTTCAGAAACATCTGTTGCATAAATTCAAAATAAACGACATTTATCACCACTTATAGACATTCAAACAGACCACCTTTTCTTAACAGAAACCCAAATTACAGCTATATCAACAACAGTTCACCTTCAATGCTCAAATTATACTTTTCATGATTCATTTCACCACAAAGGTGGAACACCTGTGCCTTTGTATCTTCTAACAATTTAAGAAGTTATTCTTCCTCTGAGCAGCCATAATCTAGTGCAAGATTCCATTCCAACAGAATGTCCCTCCTCTGACCACACCCAACCTTGTGTCTCTGGCGCTACAAAGTGAGATGATCTTCATAACTACTATCTTTTTTCCCATGACATGACATGACTATGGCTTTCAATCTTCTGATCCAGACACCTGCACAGAGTGAGTCACAGAAATCATCCTGTGAATCATCCACTTGCCAAGCCTTGGTTCAACAAAAGATGTATGATAGCTGCAAAAAAAAACTCAGCTTACCACAGGTGGCTTGCATCAAGAACCCAAGCTTCATACTCAGCCTATGCAGAAGCATGCAATAAATGTAAATCAACTATCAGCAAATCCAAATCCAATTTCATAAAAGCCACTAGCAGAAAACATGTCTCTTGTCCAAATGGTAGCCATATCTTCTGGTCCTTGCAAAAGCCATCGGATGCAACTTCTGCTTACCTGCACTCCCACCTCTCTCCCCCCATCCAAATGGCACCACTGTTAGAGCACTCAAAGAAAAAGCTGACCTAGCATCACTCTTTTCCTTTAACTCCTGCATAAATGACAAAGGCAAATCACCTCTCTCCATGCCAGCAAATGAGCATGATATGCCACAGGAGGTATCATATGCCTCCTGCCATCATATACTTGAACGTTGTGCTCCAGAGCTAACACCTGTCTTCTATCATTTCTTCAATCTTCTATACTCAGCTGGTACATATCCCATCTCATGGAAACTAGCCTATATCCAACCCATTCTAAAAAAGGGAGACAAAAGCCTACCTCCAACTACTACTGACCAATTCCATCACCTTAATCCTCTCCAAAATAATGGAGAAAGTTATCGCTGGTCAACTTCTTCACTACCTAGAAGCTCGCCAGTTAATCAGCGACCACCAATATGGATTCCAAAAATCCATATTTGCAGCTGATATCTTAGCCTACATCACTCACAACTGCATACATGTGCCATGGAAAGGTTTGGAAAAACGTGTGCTATTGCCCTTGACACTTCCAAAGCTTTTGATCATGTTTAGCATCAATGCCTACTTTGCAAACTGCCTTCTTTCGGTCAACCTGCCACCCTCTGTAACTGGATAGCCACCTTTCTATTTGGTTGCTCACTGCATATCATGGTGGATGGCACCCTTTCTTCAGGCTTTGCTACCAATTCAGGAGTACCTCAGGGTACTCCTCCTTTCTCTTATACATAAATGACCTAATCTCAACCATTATAAATCCTATCAATAGCTTTGCAGATGATAGAACTCTCCACTCATCCTACTCCTCTGACAAACCATGTAGTTTCCAGACATCCCTTATATCAAGATCATCTGCAACCAGTGCCTTAAACACTGATCTCCATATCATCCTTCAGTGGAGCAAGGATAACCTAGTCATCTTCAATGCCACCAAAATGAAGTCCTGTCTTTTCTCTCACAAAAGGGATATCAGCTCACCTTCATTCATCCTCAGTAATACACACACACACACATCACCAGACAGGATGAACTCTATTCTTGGACTGATATTTACCTCCAACCTTTCTCTCTCTTGGCACATCAATAGCTTCCTCAGTTTCTAAAAAACTAGGCATTCTTTTCCACTCAAGAAGCTATTTTACACCCACCCAGCTACTAACTCTACATAAATCCAAACTCCACCCATCCTTAGGATACTGTACACATATTTGGGGTGGTGCACCTAAAACCTCATTAAAAATTCTTGATACTGTCCAGAAGAGAGCAATTTAGCTCATAGACTACCTTTCCCTCACAGGCTCACTTCAACCTCTATCTTATAGATGCAATGTTTCAGCTCTGTGTCTTTTGTACAGGTACTTCCATGGTCATTGCTACAGCGTATTGGCAGACATCATTCTTCCACTTTCTGTTAGGCCTGTTAAAACAAGAGCACACACTGTCCAAGTTCCCTTTACAATACAAATACAAACTCATCACACCTGCTTCTCCTCTTCATTTATTACATCTACCTCTGTCCTCTGGAACAGTGATGTGTTTCCCAACAACCCACAGCTCTTTAAAAAGAATATTAATATGTTTCTTCTTCTTCTTTCTCAACTCTCACTACACCTCACACATGGCACTGATGTGCTATAGTGGTTCTTGTACCTCTTGTGTGGAGAGGAGGGAAAAAAAAAAAAAAAAAAAAAAAACTCTTGAAGGTACATATCAGGAAATAGATTATACATATTTCTTATATACATCTTCGACTCAAAAAACAAATCTATAATATAGATACTGAGGGCATATTAAAGATTAAAAGCTGGAAATCCTGCTTTGAAGATTAATGAAGACCTAATTTTTCATACTAATTTAAATATCCAAGAAGGGATGGTAACCTTGAATGAAAATTATCTTCCACCTAAATTCTAAAAACCTCAAGCCACAGTAGGATTTAAACCCACAGTCATTAAGGCTGCTAAAATATCGAATATCAATAAGTATAAATAAGCATTTCAGAATATGAAATTTACTACATTAAAATTACATAGTATATATATAGTGATCTCTCAATCATCCAACCTTCAAATTGAACAAACCTGTTGCTTGTTCTTGAATGTGTCAAGAACACTTGACACATTCAAGAACACATTCATGTAACACTTGAATGTGTCATCTGACATCTAGTACAGCACCATGTAATTATAACATACTTCAGTTATCCAACTGGCAAACTGCTCTCCCACTATGACTGGTAACTAAGGAATTACTGTATAAAGATAAACTGAAAAGTGCTTCAGGATTTCCTAACATAAAAATTTATAAAAAGAAACTTGTAATATAAATTGAAAAATATATTAATTAATCCCATAATACAAATTTACATTATGGGATACTAAGGAAATTCATGTGAAGTCAACAGCCTCTATATAAAAGTAGCCTATCTGTGAATATACTTAATATACACACACACACACACACACACACAAAATTCTACAATTATTTATTAATTCTTAATCCTTGATTGTGTGCAAACTACAGCCACCAATGAACATATAAGCATAATGCATATTACTTTTTTAGGCTGCATAGAATGATAAGAAAACAAAAATACTGATTTTTAAAGACAAGGAATTTTCTCTTGAGAGAAACATAAGGCTGATGTTGAGAAAATATAACTAACACAATCTCAATAAAATATATATAATATCACCAACTTCCTTTAAAATGTTTCATTGTCCATGTTCCCATATTCAAATCAAGAAGTTTAGATTCATGTTTGGTTTTGAATGCTATCGCTACTCCTTCCTTTCCTTGATCATTAGTAGCTGACAATAACATCCTATACTCATTTAGTAAGATCTCACCTGTTTTTATCTTCTTTGGCTCAGTAACGCCAATTATGTCCATGTGGTACTTTTCCAATTCTTCTGCAAGTTTGATTTCCTTTCCATTAATACTCCTTATATTGATGATTCCTATCTTCAGTTCTTCTGATGTTTGGTTTATTCTTCTTCTTTTAGATGTTAAGTTGGAGCTTGTTCCAGTAGCTGACTTTTAACTGTTTGCCCTGGTTTCTTGACGAAAACAGTGGCGGCCTTGTTTAACTGGGCGACGCCACAGCAAGCATGAAATCTCATCGTGCTATACCATTGCACGCATTTGTGGTTTAAGCCAATAGAGAAGATAATTTGGTCGGCTAAGCCCCAAATTGCCAGCCCATCATCAAACAGGGAGCACCACGAGAAGGTGAGGACTGGAAATTAGGTCAGAAGCCCTGGTTGGTTCTCTGCATTCCTTTAATCCCCCAACTGGCCACGATGTCTATAGACATCGAGCTAAATCTGGATACGAAGCTCTAAAACCCATTGAATAACATGGATAAGAAGTGCAATTTGGTGTCACTATTTCATCCACATTGGCCGGTAGGGAGGTTAAAGGCTATGCGAAGGTCTCCTCAGTTATATAGCTTTGATCCTTAAGCGCCCCCACATCAAAATCAAAGACCTTCAATTTGTACAACAGTTATAGATCCTCACAAAGCACTGGATGCGAACTGTATACAGGAGATGAGATGGTCTGTATAGAACTCAATGAGTCTGTATAAATCATACACTTTTGGCAGAAGTTTCCAGTTTTCTTTTATGTGCACAAGTTGAATTGCATGTAAATCTTACTGTATAATTACTGCAATCAAGTGGGATCTGATTAGATATGATAGGCAAGAAATAGAGCAGAACCAACAGAGGTCTCAGATCTTGAACCATCAGTATAGAAAATAAGGAAATCAGAATATCCTGTTCTGTGTGCATTACATAAAATGCATAAGGGTGGCAGTAGAATGGAGGTATCAAACTATAGGCCTGTTTGCATTTCTTCTGTAGTTAAGATTTTAGAGAAATTGGTAAGAACTCAAATATAGAATTGGGCAGATGAGGGCAATTTTGCATGCTAGCATGGATTTGTTAAAGGGTGCTCTCGTTTTAATAATCTGGTTACCTTTTACAATAGAATAACAAGAGCAGCGGATGAAAATAAGGCATACACTGTCACTTTTTTGTATTGTTCAAAGGCATTTGACAGAGTGCCACATGACAAGTTGATTTTTAAGTTGCAACATATATCAGGTTAGTGGATTAGATTGGTGATTGGCTCTCTGATAGATATCATGGAGTTGTATATGGGGGAGTAAGAAGGTTATAAGTCGAGTTCCACAGGGTTCAGAACTGGGAACACTACTGTTGAATCTTTATATCAATGATATTGTCACTGGACTATAGGGAGATGTTCAGTTGTTTGCAAATGATGTGAAGCTTCGGAGGATTATTAGTAATGGTGCTGATGCTTTGACTCTTTTATTAGTAATAGTGCTGATGCTTTGACTCTTTTATTAGTAATAGTGCTTTGAATATTTGAATAGGCCGAAAAGGTGGGGAAATGAATTGGGATGTCAGTATAATGCAACTAAATGTAAGTTTTTAAAATTTAGGATCCATAGATGGAATGTTTCATACTCACATGGTGGGGTTATAATGTTATAATTTCATACTCACATGGTGGGCTTCTTGTACTTCTTGTACAAGAAGTATAAGAAGTAAAGGAATCTCGGAGTGTTGTGGATAGAGATTGAGATTTGAAGTTCTGGGGACATATTGCAAAGGTTGCGAAGACATCTCAGAGAATCACTGCAATGTTGAAGAGGACATTGACCATGAGAGATAAAAGTGTGGTGGCTCCACTGTATAAAGCTTTGATCAAACCACATCTGTGTTTTTGTGATCAGATCTAATCACCAGAATTTGAAGTAAACTTGTAAAGAGTGCAGAGACAGATAACAAAAAATATCAGGACTGTACAATGTTGATTATGAGGACAGACTGAGGGCATGCACATTGCAGACTCTGATGGATAGAAAACAAAGAAGGGATATGATCGAGATATTTAAGCTGCTGAAGGGTTATTATTGCATTACTGCTGAGGAGATTTTTCATATGGTAAGACTTAAGAGACTTAAATGTCTCTCAACATTTAAGTCTTAACACAAGGATTATGATCCACACCCCCTATACAGTAAAGGACAAAAGGAAAATGAGATTCAGTGCTCACTTGTATATTTATCTTCATTCGTGAATGTGTGCAAAGAATGCAAGGTTTCTGCTAAAAATGAGTCCTAAAAATTTAGCTTCTGTTGCTCTAACACCATGAGGAAAGCTATTATACCAAAGTGAGACATGAATGAAAGCAGGACAGGCTGCTCTACTATAACTTTATAAATAATCACAAGATATAACTTAGAAAAACAGTAGTTTCTTTGAACTGATGTTCTGTAGGTTGAACTGTTCATGAATAGCATCAAGGCAAATAAACTGAGATTTTATATCTGTCAAATGCAAGCATCAGGCTGATCTGTTTACTTTGGGCAGAAAGTCTTCAATTTCTAAGAGATTTGTGACCATATGATTCAGCTAATTCAGTCTTGATTAGAAAGATCCAAAAGAAGAAGAAATGTGTATTTCCATTCTTTGCATAATTCGAACTCAGATTATTTCTGCATTGACTTATATGTATTGACATATGCACAGAAAGGAACTTTCAAGTACATACATTCCAAAAACTGCAATATCACTGGATAAGTAACCCGCAAAGGGAGGGAGGGAGATAAAAACAAACAGAATATGTTAACAGACAATAGCAAAGTCTATGGCAAATGAGCTGAACTTTTTGTCAAAACCTAATTTTATATATATATGTATACATATATATATATAGCTGAATGATAGCTGTGTTTGATGGGGGTGCTTAAGTGTGAAAGCTATATAACTGAGAGGTGGAGACCTCCACATGGCCTTTAAAGGAATGGGAGGAACCGACCAGGGCTTCTGACCTACTTTGGTGCACCCTGTTAGGTATCTACCTGGATACTGAACAAACGAGGATGGCAATTTGGGATTTGGCCGACCAAACTGTATTTCTTATTGGTTTAAACAACAATTAAAAATGATAGTACAACATGACAAAATTTCATGCGGGCTGGGGCGTCGAACAAGGCCCCCCGTTGTTTATGCCAGGGAACCAAAGCAAACAGCAGAAAGCCAGATACTGGAACAAATCCTCAAATAAATCCCAACTCAACATCACCAGAGTTCAAGATTGGTACTATCAACATAAGAAGCCTGAATGGCAAAGAAATGGAGCTAGCTGAGAAATTGGATAAGTACCAGATTGACATAACAGAGGTGACAAACAAAAAGACAAAAACTGGTGAGATCTTTCTGAGCAATAAATATAAAATGTTATATTCAGGCAATAACAATCAGGAAAAAGAAGGAGTAGCTATAGTATTGAACACAAAATACGAGGCTGATCTTGAATGGCAGGCAATATCAAGTAGAGTGATGTGGGCAAATATCAGAATAGGGAACTGGACAATGAGACTTATTTGTGCCTATGGTCTCCATAGAAGGTTCTACTAAGATAGAAGTGGAGGAATTTTTTTTTGAGACTTTAGAGAAAGCAACTGATACAATGAAAAAGGAAAAGTTGGTCCTTGTCAGAGATCTAAATAGCAGAGTAGAAAATGATTGTCAGACATACAAAAATATTTTGGAAAAATTTAGAAAGAAAAGAGCAAAGCTAATAATAATGGCAAATACATGTTGGATTTCTGCTCAGGACATGGACTGGTTATTACTAACACAATGTTCCAACATAAAAATGTGCATACATTCACATGGAGAGACGAGGCAAGGAATATGAAAAGTCTCATTGGATATGGAATACATATCCATACTTGAAGCAGAAAAAGTCATGAAAGGCCTGAAATGTGAAAAGGTAGCTAGAGTGAATAATATTCAACCAGAAATATTCAATATGTAGGTATAAAAGTCTTACAGTAGTTGTCCTGCATAGTTCAGAAACCTAGACATAGGGATGAATTCTATAAAAAGGGAAATAAAACTGAATGTGAAAATTACAGATGTATTTCCCTACTTAGTGTTCCAGGTAAGAATTTATTATTATTACAGAGGGGGCTATTCCCCCCATACTGGCACTCAACCCCCCAGTATTCCGGACTGGTAGGCCGGTTCTCCTTGAATTCTGATGACTCGAAAGGGGGAGGTTCCCCCCCCTGGCACCTGTGGCACCCAACCCCCAAGTTTTGGACCGAATCTCCTAGGCCAGTTCTCCTTGAATTCTGATGACTCGAATTTTGAAGACTCGAAAAGGGGGTTCGGCACCCAATCCCCAAGTTCCGGACTGGTAGGCTGGTTCTCCTTGAATTCTGTTGACTCGAATTTTGAAGACTTGACATTCAGTTTTGAAACTCAGGGGTAGCCCTGAGTTTCAAAACTTTTCAAATAACTTGACACAGAAACGTTTCATAAAAATGCTTATCATTTTATATCTATAGCATAGATTATGTGACACCTCCAGGGAGTCCAAATACTCATTGAGGGAGAGTGTGCCAACAGCATCGAATGATTGAATCCCTTCCAACTACTAACTGTACTCAAACTTGCTTAACTTTTTTCGCGAGCCATTAGTAGCAGAGGCTCTGCCGATCGACCAACCTTTACTATGCAAGTATACTTGTGAAATGGTTGAGAAGGATTTTGGAAGGAAAGCTTGGTGAAAAACAAACTGGATTCAGGCCAAATAGAGGCTGTCAGGATCAAATTTTCACTTTACAACAAATAGTTGAGAAATCATGGGAATATAACAAAAATCTGTATTTAAGTTTTATAGATTTGGAAAAGGCATATGACAAGGTGCCAACAGAAAAGCTATTCAAAATGCTACAATTATATGGTGTCAATTGAGCATTACATCAGTTACAATTGAAGGATGTACAGGAAGATGGTTTAATGTTAGACTGGTGTCAGATAAGGCGGTACATTATCCCTTCTGTTATTCGTTATGTATATGGATCACATTGTGAAGGATAGTGGTATTAAACCTGATATCAAAATTGGACATGTTAATCTCAGCTCTTTACTTTATGCTGATGATGTTATACTTCTAAATAAATCCGCAACAAGTCTGCAAGATTCTCTGACTGACTTGAATAACTGCTGTAATAGATTTGGTATGAAGGTCAGCAATAACAAGACAAAGACAATGAAAATAGGCAGAAGCATTGAAAATATCAACTGCATTGTGAACGAAAAACCTATAGAACAAGTAAAACATTTCAGCTACCTAGGCACAATTTTAGTGAAGATCATTATTATCATTACATGACACCTCCAGGGAGTCCAAAGAATCAAGGGAGGGAACCTACTCTACAACTCTCTGCCTCCACCACTCAATCCTCCAACGCCATCTACTAGTATTTTCACAGACAATCACAAATGTCCATGTCGGAATTCGAACCCACAGCCTTTTGACTGGAGAGCTGATATGCCAACCAAACCAGCAAATTATGGTAAATTAAATATGTAAATAGACAACAGAATCAACAAAGCTGGTATGATAGGAAGTCAACTGAATAAATTTATATGGAATAAGAGAGAAATTAGTCAAAACACTAAAATAGCTGTATAAAAGATTGTGTTCAAATCTATTTTAACTTATGGAACTGAGAGCTGGGTCAGAAGTAAATCACTTGACCAAAGACAAGAGAGCACAGATATGAGAGTCTTGAGAAAGATAAGGGGTATGAACAGATGGCATCAATGGCAATTTCATATTAAAAACGAGGATATTAGGAAAGAACTTGACTTGGTTTGCATCCAGAAACGTGTTGGCAGAGCTAATCTCAAGAAGTATGGTCACTTAAACAGAATGGGCGAGGAAAGATTAGCAAAACAATTGTTCTCTGCCAGGTTAGCAGAAAACGACCCAGAGGAAGACCATGATATAGGTGGATTGATATGGTACAAAGTGCCTTAGACAATAGAAACATAAGATCTGATAATGTTGGAGTCTTGACAGCTAACAGATTGATTTAGAGGAAAACTGTAAACAGGAAGTTAGTAACGATGTAAGTTTTTCATGTAGTACTATCATATTCTGTACACCCCTTGAGGGTATATGAGAGTAATATGATGATGATGATAGATATAGTCAAAATCTTACTACATACTTTTTGAATTATTGTATTCATTCTTTTATAAGCATCTGAGATAGACTGAGTTATTCAGGCATAAGTAAAATGTTATATTTCCTTAAATTAAATATACTGTTGTAATGACACCTATGTATAGCAGAACAATGATGGCTAAGACATCTTTGTTGGGCAAGCTAAATTTGCAGGATTTGTGCAGTGTAAAATTTGTGAGATGTATTTGTCATGAAAGTTGAAAGATTTGTGGAAGGAGAGCTCATGTGGTGTGTGTGTGTGTAATAAATGCTTTGAAAGTGAATGCATATGTGATGATAGAATAGACAGCATTGATACAATATTGGAAAATATAAACATCAGTGATAATACTGAAAGTGCAATGGTGGAAGTTCAGGAAAACATAAGACCTGAATAAAGAAATTGCACACATGCATATAGTCCTTCACAGGCCAAAGGGCAAGACTGAAATTTAGTAGACACAACAAGAGATTAGTCAAACTGAAAACAGAAAAAAAAACAAGACGTCTAAAGCCAAAAATAAAATTGTAAGATCATTGAGAAATGAGCATAAGCAAATAATTATTTAAGGTACGAGGATGGTGTCTCATTTGAAGCAGTCTGGTGTGAGATTAAGGCAAGTAAGACAAAATATACAGTTAGTTGTTGCTAGAGGCAAGGGAATTCCACAGATGATCTGGAAGACATGCATTGCAAAATTAGTACAATGAGTATAGGTAAGAGTGATTATTATGGGGACTTCAACTATGGAGATATAGACTGGAAAGAAGAATGATCACATGGCAAGAAGGAAATAGAATTTATATACCTACTAACAGATAATTACTTAAGGCAGCATGTGATGGAGAGGACTAAGTGTGGGAGTATTGGGCCTGGTCATAGGACCAAGGTGACCACACTGCCTCTGAATGGTGAAAGTGACCATGCAGTCTTGACTTGGGAGATTGTAAAACATGAGGAATATTCTATCAAGGAGTATTTGTGGAACTACCAGGCAGATGATTATGACATGCTTAGGAAAAAAGCTTAAATCATACCATGGCATAAAACACTGCATGGTAAGGATGTTAGTAGTGCATGGGATATAGTTTAGGGTCATCTAGAGGAAGCAGTATTAAATTGTATACCTAAGGTAAGGAGGGTTAATCAGACAGGAGTTAAATAAATGAATAATATCATTAAGCACAAGCTGCAGAAGAAGTAAATGCTGTGGAGGATATATAAAGAGAAAGGTGACCAGCATGGCAAGGAAGGCAAAATCAGATTATGAGAATAATCTAGCCGAGCAGGCCAAAGGAAATCCCAAAGAGTTCTTTCGTTATGTGGCAAGTAAGATGAAGAATGACTGTGGAACATTAACCTTAATGAGTGATGATGGTCACAAAGAGACAGAAGCAGATAAAATGTATTCGCTGAAGAATGTGAAGGATCTGTGGACTATTTGGTTCAAAGAGAAGAATGAAAACGTCAACGTGTGTGAGAAGTGTCAGGATAGACTGGAGCAATTAGGAATGGAAGCAGACGTCAGGACTGTAGTGGAAGAGCTTTGGCAGAAGTTCGTGAAAATGAAAAGTGACCATCTCCTGCAAGAGCAATTGGAAGTGCTCAGTAAGGAGATTCTGGAAATCAAAACTGAGTTAAATGTATTGAATAGAGAAATTAGGACTATAAGAGATTACTTTAGCTGAAGTAACTAGAACAGGATTAAGTAAAGGAGAGTCTTTGGTGAATGATGAAGTATTAAATAGTATGGGAGTCAACAGAATGAAAGCACAAGAGGTCTAGAAGAAATGAGATGTCGTGAAAGTGAGGGAGTAAGTAAAAGATCATTAAGGGAAAGTAATGAAACTGGGAGAGTCATGCTGAATAGCATAGAAAATGAGGCCACGAGCGACGCTTTTTTTATTTGAATGAAGTTATGAGTGGTACAATATATGGTGATTCTATGATTAAGGGTATAGAGAGCAGTATGCCTGAGGAGTGCTTGGCTGGTGGAACAATAGAGAGAGTGACTTTAGCAATAAAGAAAGAGTTGATGCAGAAAAGATGATAGTTATGATGGGTACAAATGACCTGAGTGGTAGTATTAATTGGGTAGCGAAAGATTTAAGAACATTGTTAGATATCGTGAATAAGAAAAGTGTCAAAGGGAGGATAGTGTGTGTGCTGCCTCGTTTTGACAATTATGAGTTAAGTAGACAAATGATGACAATGAATGATATGATTGCAAGAATATGCAAAAAGAGAGGTCTGGAATTTGTTGATGTATGGAGTGTGTCTGAAGGCAAAAGACAGCTGTATGCAAGAGATGGGTTGCATCTGAACATGGAAGATCATAAGCGTTTGAAGAAGTTAATGGCTTCTGAACAAGTTGAAGTAACTGGGCAGAAAAACTAAAATTCAAAAGGTTGAGTGTAAGAGGGAGAAACTTATGCAGTGAATGCATATTTGTTGATCTTTTTTGTGGAATAAATTCCAGAATAGAGTGGATAAAAATCGGCATGGGACTACTGAAATTGGTGACATGTATATCAGTTTTAAAGCTGGTACAAGAACTAAAGGGAATCTGCAATTTTTGTATAAGCATTCAAAATAAGAGGGAAAAATTTTTGGCACTAGTCAGTGCAATCTCACCAAAGGTTGTAGGCATTAGTGAAACTTGGCTGTCAGCAGAAGATGTGGTTACTGGAATTGAATGTGATGGGTACAGTATTTTCAAGGAGGATAGAGAAGATAGAATGGGGGGGAGTATTGTTTGCCAAGGCTTTTGACAGGATACCCCATGGAATACTGTTGCGCAAATGGGGATGGATACTAAACTGCTGATATGGATAAGAGAATGGCTCAGGGAGAGATACCAGAAAGTGGTGTATGGAGGAGCAGAGTCCAGGATGAGGAAGATGACCAGTGGTGTGCCTCAGGGTCTCTGGGCCATTATTGTTTAATTTGTACAGAAATGATATAGGAAATGGCTTGAAGGGAGATATTCAATTGTTTGCCAATGATGCAAAGTTGGGTAACGCAATAAAAAATCAAGCTGGTGTTGAGAGTTTGCAGGATGATTTAAATAAGCTGGCAAAATGGACAAAAGGTAACGGATGTCAGTTCAATGTGGAAAAGTGTAAAGTTATGCATTTTGGGATTAAAAGATTACCAGCTGTGTACTACATTGATGGAATGGTACGCCCAAGAGATTGATGAGGCTAGGGACTTAGGGGTGTTGGTGGATAGGAAGATGAAGTTCAGGGGACACATTGCTAAGGTGTCCAAGATTGAACATAGGATTACTTGGTTTTGGGGAACACACTAACATTGCACGGAGAGCCTTGGTTATTGGGGAACACACACACACAGGAGGAGGAATGATATGTAGTTTCTATCAGATTAAGGCACAAGAGATTTTTCAGAGTGGAGGAAGACAGGCAAAGAACAAGATTATACCTAACATTCCAAGTCTGTGGAACTGGGAATAATGACATATTGAGGATATGCCATCTGCAGAGACTGATGGATAGGAATATAATATATGATTCTGATAGAAGTTGACAAAAAGTCTCTACCAGTAATTAATACAGAAGATATTTATATACAAAGGCAGAAATAAGAGTGTGAGCAAGAGAATAAAGAATAGGTTTCTTGATTGGAGAGTGGTGATGAGAGTTATTTGTGTAATAGATACAGTGAATGAGTTTCAGGTGTGATTTGAAAGGCATCATGTTTGATGGCAGGGACCTCCACGATGAGTCTTTTGATCCTGTGGAGGTCTAACAATAGTTTCTCAACAAGCTTATGATGGTAAAGAATTACTTATTTTCTTCTCTGAAATAAATTTGATCAGTTCTCTGCTAGCCTCAGAGACAGTCATGAGATTTTCCTGTGGGATCAATCCATTTTCATGCCTCCAACAGCACAATTGGAAAGATGATACAGCACTTGTCCTTTGATTGAGAAAGACCTGATGGTCATTTCTCTAAAATAAAAGGACTTTTAAAACTGAAGGTGAGTTATCCACATTGAGAGAGCAAGGTTTCTGCTTGTAAAAAAGAAAAAAAAAAGCTTAGGTTTTTGCATCCTCAAGCAGAAAAACAGCCAGAGGACAAAGTGAAATTGGTCATGAACATCACGATGTATAATGGAAGTGAGTTTGGAGCACTAAGGTGATCTAATGGCAACTAGACTGCCTTACTTAGATCATTCCAGTTCCTTAAGTTGGCTAGTTAATGGCAATCGAATAGACTGTGGACCTGGATCTAGGAAGATGTGGATGCTTAAAATAGGACTAAGGTTAAAGACAAATACTGGTAACCAGACCTATGGTTATAATATATCACAGAATAAGGAATTATAAGAATATCAGAAACCTGAATAGAGATGTGTTTGATATTGGTATGGAGGTGGGGGAAGTTGCTGATCCTATGCACTAAGACCAATAACTTCCTAAAATCATGCTGTCCCTATATAAAACAGTCAATCTCTTTTAAGTTGTTTCTCTTCTTTCACAGAAAAGAGAAACCATTATACACATTCTTTTTCAAGCAAATAAGCCTTGAGGAGGGAACAGTTTCCAGAGTATCTAATTCATTTGTCGAAGCAAATCAGGTTATGAAATCTGTTCCAATAACCACTGAGTGATTTTGAGTCAGTGTGGGAAAAAATTCATTAGAAAAAGAATATTACTGCAGATCCCCCATGGAGTCGAGAAACCCAATGGGGGAGAGGATCTGCTTTGGACACTACAAAGTCTCATATAACTCACACTCGTTTATCATCTGTAGTCTTATCACCTTGTCCAATGCATATCACGTAACCATTACTCTCCATGCAAAAAAATATACATATACTGTACTCCACAAGCAACTTTCTGGTATAGATCAACTTTTGGAAAATCTATCCAGTATCGTTCCAGTAAATACCTCTTAATAACTGTTTCCATCATATGAAATCCATCCTCGTAAACAACATTCTACAATCCTAATATTAATTCTGTTACCCTCATTTTATATTCTCTAGATTCTTCATTCCTTTTAAATCCACAGAATTTGTGAGAATTCCACGTATAACTCACAAAAGCCATCCAAGCTTTGTGAGCTGGTTCCTTAAATAAGAAACAAAAAAAGAGAAGGGAAGAGAGAATAGGGGGGAAATATATACAGCAGTCAATTTAGCACCAATGTGAAAAAGATTACATCACTGAAATACTTTTTAAATTATCATAATTACAAAATTTGAATTCACTCTTAATGTTGCATTTTTAGCCATAAATTGAGGAATCAAATTTTCCAATAAGCATGTGTGTGTGTGTTGTGTGCTTGTGGCTGATTATATTGGTTGACAATAAGAGATTCACAAAAGCTAAACCAAAAGCATGACTGACAGGAAGAATTATTCATAATGAGATGTACTGTACTGGTATAATATGCAAGCAAAAATTACAAGTATTCCATATATGATCTTTATATTTTTCAAAACCAGTAAGTGATTTTATTTTTGCTGGGGTTAAGGATAATTTGATATGTGACTCTGGAAAACCAATAATAACAAACATAATTTAAAAAAATGAATAAATTACTTACATTTAAACATGCTAATGCATCCCATGGCATGAATTTTATAAAATTATATGCTATTCAGAAAAATCTCCCATATTAATTTTTGAACAAACCAATATACTTCTTTGGCCATTATTAGTTATATATACCTACAAAATATATATACAGGTCAGTTTAAAAATTGAAAATAACAATCCAAAACATGAGGATGTAAAAATTCTGCTTATCATGCAGAAATCTACTGGGCTAAATTATCATCTTAACTCTTTTTAATGATCACGCAATTGAAATACTAATGTAAAGCACTCCATGTAAGTTTAAACAAACTTTTAATATATACTTACTAATATGATAAAGAAATAAATTAACAATTTTAAAATACTTGGCTGAAATGTTGCTCCCCACGAATATTTTACCTATTTTTTATTCGTCAATCATGAATGTTATTATGTTTTGCTTCAATAAGGAAAATCATTCGAAAAAAAAAAATGAACTTAATTTTTTTTTTTTTTAAATTCACAATAGATAACTGCCTTCACAGCGGTTAAGTAGTCATTATCCTATGAACTATTCATATTATTCAAATCTGTCTGCAGTTTTACCGTCGACGTTCATTTTCATCTAATCTCTTATTATGAAAACAAGTAACCTTCATTTACCTTCCTATTTTGCTTTACACGAACTTTGAAAGCCTTTACATGTTTGCAGGAGTCAAAAATATTCCTACACTGCGTCTCACGGTTATACCATAAATGCGCGAGAACCAACGAGAATACGCAATGTACTCTAAGGTCGACTTTATGATATAATCAAATATGCACTTTACTTGACTTGATTACTTATATTAAGCACGTTAATTCGGAAATACAGAATTGATATGACATGTATAACAACTTAGTAAAGAAGAGAAAGTATTGCAAAGTAAAATGAGATATACAGACAAATGCTGATAAAAGAGCTCAATGGTATAAATTGAAAAGAACAGCATATATATATCAATTATCATGAAATAAGTGTCTAGGGCTAAGGGAAATAATAACTGGTGTTATATTACATATTTATACTTAACACCATTTGTTACAGTTGTAAACACCACTTCCTCATGGTCCACATTCCCTTGCTAAGGGAGAGTGGTCAGTGGAGCTGCATACCCTGATGGGCAGCATTTTTTTCCCCTCATATTTTTACACAAAGCAAATTACAACTTCCTATAAACCTAATAGATATTGTGACTTCTGAAACTTTCTGTTGAAAAACTAAATATTGTGCATGCAAATATTTATGTATCTGGTCGTATTGAATGATATGGTGGTGCTGAGCCATTTGACATGTACACTTTTGAGACACACACACACACACACACACACACACACACACACACACACACACACACACACACACACACACACACACACACACACTACAAGTTTATGTGATTCTTTGAAGTATGCATGTGTATGTGTTTGGATTCATTTAGATTCACTCTTAGGTTTCATTTGCACTCTTAGGTAACATTGACTGCAAATGTTACCGTTTGCAGTCAATGAAATCAATTCGAAATTACACTGATCCAGAACAGTTTTACACGTATGTTACTATCATACTGCAAAATCCTACTATACTTGGAGCCCGAGAGCTTAGAATGAACTAAAACGCTCAGGACTCCTAGAACATCATAAATGTCGAAACTTAAATATTCAAGAGGCCCTATGAAAACTTGTTTTAAAATTTTGCCACCGAGATCTACTGATACTTTGTTTTTTATTCAGAACCACCGTTTTATTGTATTTATGATGGTAAAATTGCAGCACAAGTATCCGGCATACGGAGTGCCCATTTTGATAAGAGCTATCAACTTGGTATAGGCGACATTGAGCTCACTGCTATCTCTTCACCGGATGAAGAAATTTAGGTGTATGAGGATGAGGTATTAGAGCTATTGCACAAACTGAATAAGAATTCCAATAGAAACTGATGGGATATCAGCATGTGTGCTAAAAGTGTGTTAAGCTGAACTGGCTATTCCTTAGACCAGGCTGTGTAATATCAGTCTCAGAAAAGGAAAGATTCTGCAAGAATAGAGAGAATGTATGGTAATTCCACTGAATAAGGATGGTGCAAAGACCAGGTATCCAGCTATCGACCAATTAATATCTCAGGAGTGATGATGAAGATTTTGGAAAAAATGGTCAGGGCTCACATTCAGAAATGGGTTGACAGAGAATCTCTACTTTGCAATGAGCAACATGGGTTTACTAAGGGAAGGTCATGTTTTAGCAACTTGCTCACATTCTATAACAATGTTACCATTAAACTAGACAAGGAGAATGGATGCACCATGATTCTTTTGGATTTTGCTAAAGCTTTTGACAGAATGCAGCATGGCAGACTGTTTCATAAAGTGGAGAATATAGGAATGGATTATAGAAAATTAGCGTGGATAAGAGGATAGTTGACTGACAGATATCAAAAAATTATATATGTGGGATGCAAGTCTGCAAGATTTAAGGTAATCAGTGGTGTACCACAAGGATCAGTGATTGGTCCATTGGTATTCACTATATACATTAATGATATTGGGAAGGATTTGACAAGTGACATACATCTATTTGCTGATGATACAAAGACAGCAAAGGTAATCTGGAATGCTGCTGATATGCAGTAGTTGCAAAATGATTTGAATAAACTAGAAATGTGTACATGGATAAATGGGTGTCAGTTCAATGTCAGAAAATGTAAAGTCATGCACTTTGGCGTGATTAGATATCCAATGTCGTATTATATTGGTGGGATTATGCTATAAGAAACTGATAAAGCTAGGGATCTCGAGTGTTAGCAGATAGGAAGCTGAAGTTCATGGCCATGTAGCAAAGATTGCAAATACAACTCAAAAGATAGTGCAATGTTGAAACGAAAGTTCACATATAAAGATGAGGATGTCATTTTACCTCTTTATAAGGCCTTGATAAGACCTCACTTGGACTATTGTGCACGGGTCTGGTCTTCTGGTTTCAGTTGGGATTCTGATATATTGGAGAGAGTGCAAAGGAGAGTGTTGAAAATTATATCAGGATTATGAAGACAGATTGAGAAAATAAATATTATTGAGAAATAAATATTATCAAGCGTCCGTATAGCGGTCGTCGTCACCTATTAGGTCTGGCTAGGGCAACTCGTAAACGTCAGCGAATGTATTCCAGCAAGTTCTCTGGCCGAATTTCATACTAAACTTTTATAGTTTCTGAATTCGGCTTTGAAATAATGCAGAATTTAATATCCACTGAATTTTTATAAATTTTGCAATGACGAATTGAAGCCTTTGGCTTTTTATTTTAGTAAATACTTTCACGCATTCACCGAGAGTTCAATTACGGAAAATACACCTCTCCGACGTTTCAAGTTCCTCAGTAATCCATATACATGTCTGATATCCCGCACAATCCATTGCCATCCATCATGGCTCTCTAAGCGGAAGATACAGCAATATTAGCTAGATCTCTACAACCATATCTTGCCATCAAAAAACTGCAAGAAAACCTACTATAGTTTGAAAAATGGTTCTCCAAATGAAGACTGCAAGTAAATCCCCAGAAGAGCATAGCCATGCTATTCACCAGAAGACCGATGCTACCTAAAGGGGACATCTTCCTGTTTAACACAAAAATCCCATGGCAAACAGAGATCAAATACTTTGGTATACTACTGAAAAGAAGGCTAACTTTCAGCTGCCATACCAAGGCTCTCCGTGCAAAGGCATCAAAAGCCATTGCTCAACTCTATTCTCTAATCCAGTACTTCCAAACCTTTTTCACGTCACGGTACACCTCACAAGCATAAATAATTTCACGACACACTATGAAGGAACATTTTTCTATTAACATGATTAATTGCTTTTATTTCATACAGGGATTCAATTAATAAGATCTTTTTCAAATATTTTTGCATTATAATACATAACCATTCCAGCTAGACATTAGTTTCAGATAAAGTCTTCTTATGCAGTTATAAGCACGAAATAAACGAGAAAAATGGAATGAAAATACTTAATCCATACATCCTCAGTGATTGATATTTGACATAGTTTTTATATCCCATCTATGAACTAAATTATCAGATTTGATTGAGTGAAACTATGATTAAATTTTTAGAACCCTTATTTTATAAAATTATGATATGAAAATACAAAAGTAAAATTAATTATACAAAAGAATTACTGACTATGTATAAATATGCTAATAATGATGATATAATAACAAAATAAATTTTAAGTATTAATATAAATATCTACACTATTCTTCTGCCAGAGTTAATACATATATTTCCTTCTTATTTCAATGAGATACTTGGGCTTGTTTCTGTGAACACAACTTTTTTATATCTGGGTCTATGGTAGAAAGAGCTACACGCAATTCATAATCAAGACTCTTCAATGATGATCTCTTTAAATCTTGATAGTCAGCATAGAAGAGAAACTTTGTTCACACATGTATGTTGTAGCAAATAGTAAAAGAATGTTTATAGCTTTTTCGCCGATGGATGGAAACTCCTTTTTTGCAGTTACCTAAAATTGAGATAATGGAACATCCTTAAACTCAACTTCAAGGGTAACATCACTTTTTAAGTCTAATAACTCCTCCTTTTCTTTCGCTGATAAATCGAATGGCATGTGATCTAATGAAGATGCAAATGGATTTCGAACCTAATCGAATTTCTTTGTCTCTCTTAATTCAAAGTAGTGATGAAGCTTTCTCTCAAGCATGTATAGGTGTTGATCTACAAGTTCTAGTAGTTCTTTTAAACTAAACATTTCAAGGGAACCATTTTTCACCACATCTTTCCCAAATTGAATTTTGTTTTTGAATCTATTAATTTTGTCAGTGCAAGTTAATATATTCTCAAGCGGTCCTTGCATTTTTCGATTAAGTTCATTTAGGTATTCAAATATGTCAGCTAAGTAGAACATTTTTGCAACCAGTAATTGTCTTCCAACTTAGCTGAATACTGAGATTTACCCTCAAAAAATACTTTTAATTCTTCTTTCAACTCATGAACACTGAACAGAACTCTCCTTCTCGACAGCCAACGAACTTCACTATGGAACAACAAAGATTGATGCGCTGATCCCATTTCATAACATAAAATTGAAAAAAGATGCGATTGAAGTGGTCTACGTTTGGTCAAATTCACCATTTTTATAATGTCATTAAGTGTGGACTTTAATTCTAGAGTTAAACTATTTGAAATGAGAGCTTCTCTATGAATAAAACAGTGTATTATTTGAACACCAGGGTTTTCAGACCGAACTTCGGACGCCAAGCCTCTGACCCTTCCTGTCATTGCAGCCGCGCCACCAGTGCATAAACTTACGCAATTTTTGCATGAAAGTTTGTTTGTGCCTGTGTAGCTCAGTGGATGTGGCATTTGCACACCACCGCGCTAGGCCGCACGAAGGAAGTCTTGGTTTCGAGTCTAGTCGGCGACTAGAGGAAATTTTTCTAAGCCTTTTTTCGACCGGTTCCCGAGTTAGTCGATCTCTGGCACGGGCAAGCAGGTTTTTCCTCCCGGAAACTCGGGTTTTTCGTCCTGTAAACTCAAGAAAATCGACCGTAGAACCCACATTATTTCAGACATTAAATATATTGTGTTAGGGTTAGAGACCACGAGATGGCGGCACATTTGAGCCGTCTCTCTTCACTGCGTACCGCTTAATTAGTGATAGCCTTGGGCCATCTGTCTCTGATTGGGTACCAGTGGAGATTGAACTGCCCACTCAGTCTCCAAAAAGTTAGATAGGGCTAAATGGCCTCGCCTACTCCCGTATATACGGGAATAAAAAGGCGTTAGCTGATTTTTTTTTTTTTTTTTGAAGTTTGTTTGTATCAAAGTATTCATATCTCTTTAAAGATTTCCGTCCCAGTTGTTTGTTTCTGAAGTTCTTTGCAGAATAAATAATGCTCTTTCAACCCTTTCTCATCAGGAATTCGAACAAGTGCAATTAGCTGACAACAGTTGCTAACATCTGTTGATTCATCAACCTGTAAGGAAAATTTCTTAACTTCACAAATTTTCTGGTTTAGTGTTCCTTCTATGCTAGCTGACATATCTTCATTGCGCCTGCTGATCGCATTATTTGAAAGCGGTGCTTTTTTCAATTTCTTTTACTTAATCGATTCCAAGCATAGTTTTGACAATTTCCACGCAAGCTGGTAAAATGAGTGCTTCAGCAATTGTGCGAGGCTTCTTGGCTTTAGCTATCAATCTCACGACTTTGTAACTTGCTTCTAGAGCTCCATTAGATACCGTTGTGGCTGATCTCATGAAAGAACTTTGCATTTGAATTGGAGTTCGCAGACGTTTAAAATAGTTAACATTCTTATCTATGTACGAAGGATGCTTGGTAGAAAGGTGGCAATGTAGTTTACTTGGCGCCATTGCTTCATTTGACAACTTTTCCAGGCCTATGAGACATTGAGGCACAGAAGAATTATCGGAGCACACGAAACCAAATTTCAGATAATCCTCTTTATACGGTCTATGACTATTTTGCGCCTTAAACTTTTTCTTTGGTTCACTTTCTTGGGCTTGCTAATATGATGGATTTTCTGATTTTTTTAAATATTTGTCCATTATTGTGAGTAACTGAAAATTAAATTTAATAGAATTAAAATATATGCAAATAAACAAGTCATTGAATAGAAAGATAAAAATCACATGAAACTAAAAATACTACATTATAATATGAGTGGTTCTGCTCTGTGGTAGGATGAGCATGTCACTGAGTGGAATCAACGCTGAGTTTGGACAATCTTTCGGTCACTCGTAGGGAGTGGACCGGAGGATCGTCTAATTTTTGAGAAAGACCCTTTACCTAAATAGTGGTTTTTGAGGATGAACCAATAAACCAACGAAACAACTGTCAGGCCAATGAAACATTATTAGAATGGACCAATAGGAGGCGAATATACGGACGCTTGATAGCGGTCGTTATCACCTATTAGGGCTGGCTAGGGCAACTCGTAAACGCCGGCGAATGTATTCCCGTAAGCTCTCTGGTCAAATTTCATAAGAAACCTTTATAGTTTCTGTATTCGGCTTTGAAATAATGCTGCATTTAATATCCAGTTAATTTTTATAAATAATTGCCGGTAAAGGTTGGCCGATTGGTAGCGCCTCGGCTACTAATGACTCAGTTAAGTAAGTTTGAGAGCGGTTAGTAGTTGGAAAGAGATCGGATCGTTCGATGCTGTTGGTACACTCTCCCTCGATGAGTGTTTGGACTCCTTGGAGGTGTCAAATAATAATATTTTTTGCCTATATTTATATATTTGCCTCTACAGTATATTTATATTTACACTATATAATCTTAATATTATAAGTAATCTATATTACATTACAATAATTGGATATTAATCCTATTGAAAAAATTAGATAATTTTGAGTAACACTTTTTAAATCTCTCTTTTGACGCGGACCTCTCATCTCCGTAAATAATGATGTTTTGTATCAGGAGTATGCGGATGTAGCGGACAGTCTGTTGAAGATGCAGACAACAAATGCATAATAGTGATTCCCGAGTACGGAATCCGTGTAGACAGTCTTTGTTTTCCATAACCCATTAATAGCATGGTTAAACCTGAAGAGATGATATCTATTTTCAGATAGAGGCTGCTTCTGATACTTTACTTTAAGAAGTAAAGATTCTTTTGTTCTTGATCCGTTTTAGACGTTTTCCATTCTTCTTCTCACAAGTTTAGTCTTATTTCTTCTGCAAGTGTTTCATAACCGATTTGGAGTAATTTCGGAAACTCATTTCTAACCGTTTATTACCGTTTCTTTAACCAACTAATCCCCTCTTCCGTTTTCTGCTACTCCAGTAAGCGTCTTCACTAATCAAAATGTGTGTTAACAATCTGTTTACTTATTATAACAAGGTAAAGAACACATTGGACAAGTGTGTGAGGAGGGGATGCGGAATGAATATACAGTAGTGTATTTAGATTTTGCAAAAGCTTTCGATATTGCTACATGACCAACTAGTAATTAAATTGGAGAACAGATGGGATTGGATAGTTGATTAATGCATTAGATTGGACATTGGCTTGTATCATGGGTATCAGCCAGTTGTGTATGGGGAAGTGATATCCCAGAAGAGAAGAGAAAAGTCACAAGTAGTGTGGCGAGGGCTTATTTTGTAGACACGTTTGCTTACTTTGTTGTAAATGTCATTGGAAATGACTTAAATGGTGATATGCAGCAGTTGTTTGGAGATGATGTTAAGTTGGAGAGAGTTACGGGAAGTAGAGCAGATGCTGTAGCTTTGCAGGACCTAAATAGATTGTCTGAATGAGCGAGTGTGTAGGGATGTCAGTTTAATGTAACAAAGTGTAAGGACTTAAAATTTGAGAAGTAAAGATGGCGAAGCAGAGGATAATATTGTAGGGATATTTTAGAGAAGGGTGAAGGAGATGAAAGATCTGGAGGTGATGGGGGATAGGGTCGTCTTGAAATTTCCTGGACATTTTATAGAAATTGTGAAGACAGCACAGCGGATTATGGGGATGATGTGGAGAACACTGAAATGTAGAAGAAAATGTTACGATTCCATTGTACAAGGTTTTAATCAGGCCACATATGTATTACTGTGCATATATTGGGAACTATAGTAGGAACAGATTTCACAAAGTGTCGAACATCCTCCATGAATAACTCGATTCATTTTCGCTTCAGCAACTCCGTCAGTTAATGCTCATTCAGGGCCTGAGGATCAGCAGTTCTTGCACTCAGTTCTAGCAATTTCACATGTGCTCAATTGAGTTACACTCAAGTGCAGTTGGGGGTAAAAGCAATGAGGAGAATCCATTCTCGTGTTACTCCAACCACACAGTTGTACAAGCCAGAAGCCAAGGTGTGTTATTCTGTTCAAAGATGGCATTGTGGTCAGGTTCGACCTCCTGCAGATATGGATGGAGATGATTTGCTAACAGGTCCCTGTAATGTTCACCATTCAGTGTTTGTGAGATGATAAATAACGGTGATATGGTCTGGATAAAAGTTCTCCAGACTATAACACCACCTCGACCAGTTTGTTGAACACCAACAGTACAACCACGGAATAGGGTATCATGTTTACTTCAAATGCGAACCCGGCCATCAGCATGGTACAAAAAGAAATTCGACTTATCACTTCGGACGACCTTCTTCCATCTGTTCGGGGGTTCATTGTCGACGTTCCTTGGCCTATGCGAGGCAGGTTTGCGATGCCTGGCCGTCTTCATGGGTACCCCTGTTGGTATTCGGCTGTGGAATCCCCCAGGCGAAGCAAGCTTAGGTGCAAAGTGATTGTGGAAATGGGTCAAACTAACTTGTTTTTGTACTGTGGCTGAGTTGGGTAATTGTTGCATGTCTTTGCTGAGATATCAGTCATGACGCCTAGTGCTCACCTTCAGAATCAACCACGCGTGGCTGACCAATATAAGCGCTTCTGCTGGATGTTTGCTCATGGTTAATCCAGTCCTGATACAACCTTGATATAGTAATACGGGAGCATTCAACAACTACTGCTATTTCCACAATCTGGCGCCTGCCCTCGGGGACCTCAGTTATCTTCCCGCAGTCAAATTGGTTTATGTCGCCAGCTTTCCTCATTATTTGGTAAACATTTACTGATTACATACAGAGGATAAGTTGGTATTTATAGCAGCCGTACATGATACGTTGGTATCAGTGATACTTCGTTATCGAGCCAAATATGTAAATCAGAGGGGAGATGCCTAATGCAAAAGTTAACTCAGTATACACAATGAATAACATTTGAGATAATGTGCACCCTTGTCGCATATGATTTAACATCAAACCAACTTTCTGTATCCCCTTCAATTCTAACTGCTGACTTAGAGCTTAAACAAGGACTATGTATTTCTTGATATAATATCCCATTTACACCATATAACTGTAACGTTTTGATGAGCTTGGCACCTTGTCACGTGCCTTTTCCAGACCAACAAAATTTAAATACAAATCGTTGTTATATTGCCAAAATTTCGTAACTATTTGTCTTAAAGTGAAAATCCAATCCGTGCAATCACTATTTGGCCTGAAAGCTTGTTCTTCACCAAGCTTCCCTTCCACAATTGTTTTTAGCTATTTCTCAAGTATACTTGCACATATCTCACAAGGAATACTCAGTACGGAAATACCTCTGTAATTCTCACATGCAGTTTAATTTTGCTTTTTATAGATGGGTACTATGAGAACTCTTCTCTAATCATCTTGAATACGCCCCTCTGATCAGGCCTTCTGAATTATACAATGTATAAAACTTCTATTAAATTCTATTCAATATATAAAATCACCAGTTGAGATTGAACTGCCCACTCAGTCTCCAAAAGTTAGACGGGGCTCTAAAACGCCCTCGCCTACTCCCTATATGCCAGAATAAAAAGGCGTTAGCTGATTTATATATGCCAGAATAAAAAGGCGTTAGCTGATTTATATGTATGTTCATATTTTTTATACTGACTGAAATCCGAGAATTAGACAAACGATTATTTTATTTAACACACAACATGTTTAGTCGGAAAGCCGTCTTCTTCGGGCGTGAGAACATTGAAAGCAAAATAAAAAAAACACTACAATGAAACATTGTACCACTACAAAATCGACTATAAACTTCAGCTAAGTTTGAACTGTAGCTACAGTCCGGGCTAAAGCCCTATTGTTAGGCATCTGCGAGCGCTTCACTTCACGAGTGCGCCAGTATCTTATAGCAGAGCTAAATGAGTCCGGTAAATTGTAACTAAGGTTACTGTTTATGTGATGAGAGTCCAGGACAATTTCCTTAGACTCAACAATGCGGCGTTCTACCTCATCGTGGCATATATGAAGGTTTGAAGATGTTGTCCAGTTTATCTCATGTTGGCGGCCTTCACTATTTGTGTTCACTGAGAACAGAACATGGCTTGAGAGGGCGCTTGCTCTGGTTCTGTTGTAAGCAATGTCCCTTTGATGTTCCTCGAGATGTAGGATGATGAAATTCTCAGTTTGGCCATAATATGGCTTCCCGCAGTCAGGTGTGATTTTATACACCCCTAGAAACTGAAGATGGTTGTGAGCCTGTTTGGGTTTGCTTAGAATTCATCTGGGTTTAGGAAGAGTATGAAAGCACGTTTTTATGTTAAATTTTTCAAAATTTTTCTTAGAGTCTGGGAGAGCGAGCTGATGTATGGTAAAGAGATATAACCTTTGGGGTTGTCCTGTCTACGTTGTTTTGATGACGGCAGTATAGTTGTTTATTAATAGTTTTTGAACAGTAGCTATTATTTGCAAAGTTCTTTTTAGATGTCGTAGTTCATTTTTTTATTTCTTCCTTATCTGACAATACAGATCTGGCACGATGCGCTAGAGTGGAGATGATTCCCAACTTCTTTCCTGGATAGTGGTGTGAGGACGCATGCAAGTATATATCCGTGTGTGTTGAGTTTTTAAATATCGAGATTTTTATGGAGTCAGAAATTTTAGTAAGTTTGAAGTCTAAAAAAGGCAGAGATCCATTTTCTTCAATTCCTGTTGTCAATTTGATGTCTGGGTGGAAGTTGTTTAAGTAATTTAAAAAAGTGAAGATTATCTATACCGTATTCCCAAATAAGGAATATGTCATCGACGTATCTCAGCCATATTTTAGGCTTACCAGAGGACACTGCCTTTTGTTCGAAATTCTCGAAAATGGCGAGGTTTGACGTGGTAGCACTCTTCACAAACGTTCCAACACAAGAGGTTCTTAATATTTTAAGCAACATGATCCCAAAAAAGATGTTTGCTCTGCTATCACATTGTGTTAACTCAGGCTACTTTGAATTTGAAGAGAAAATTTATAAATAAAACAAGGGATTGGCAATGGGCAGCCCCCTGTCTACAATATAGCCAAAATTTTTTAATAATAAATAATAAATTTAGTTTAATCCTTTATCCAAGTGTGTGTAAACAAAGCTTGCACCTGAAAGTATCTTCAGGACTGGGGTAAAGTGGTACAACACCGGGCAACTCCTTGCAAAGGTGGAGCAAGCTACCAACACTCAATAGTGTTGAAGAGACCTGAATAAAGGTCGAAACTAGTCTGGGTAGTGGTCCTTCCCTTAATGCATAAATTATACATATCAGCAAGGAGATGTGTTTTGCATTATGGGAGATACTGAGATAAGAGTGTTGGTATCTTGCTCCACCTTTGCAAGGAGTCACCAGGTGTTGTACCACTTTACCCCAGTCCTGAAGATACTTTCAGGTGCAAGCTTTGTTTACACACACTTGGATAAAGGATTAAACTAAATTTATTATTATTATTGATAAAATTATAGTTTGATATAATTCAAAATTACTTTAAAATAAAATATATTCTTGTTTTGTTTCATGAAAAAACATTATCGATATAATTATACAGTTCAGTATAATTCAAAACTTTATTACTGGTGCAAACTGCATATAAACAACAATGGAACTGCACGACGGACAGTGCCGCACTATGCTAATAGCTCGTATTTCACTATCACGTGTATATGCTTGCATGTGTAGCAATATGACACTGTGGTAAACACAGTGCTGCCTTCGCCCTCCTAAGCGCTACAAGATGGATTTTTATTATTTTTTTTACAAAATAAGAGAATTGTATAGGATTGTTAATGATAAAAATAAATATTACAAACAAATATAAATATATTTATATAGAGAAAAATTGGGGGTGCTGCACTTCTGCAATGCCTATGCATTAGCCACCCCTAGTGGAGAGGTAACAGAACACCAAACCAAATAGTTTAGTTACTGAGGGAGCATTCTGCAGGGATGTACCATCTAGGTGGTGACATTGCAATGCCAGATGTGACACTGACTTGTTGAAATAGAGGTTAAAGAACTGGAGGTTTAGAATATTGTAGAAGCTCAATACATATGCAGTGAGCAGTGACGGGATTAGATGGCATATCGTACCATGTATTAAGATGCAAGGGAATTATCAGCTCCACTGACCAAGCTGTTTAATTTAAGCCTCAGTGGTAGGCAGGTACAAATGGAGTGGAAAATAGTAGAATTGCATAAAGGAGGCTCCAAGACAGAAGGCGATCACAAGCTGTATATATTATACTATATTGATGGAACTGCACTTCAAACTGATGAGGCCAGGGCATGGAAGGATTGTTGACAGGAAGTTGAAGTTTAGAAAGCATACTGGAAAGATAGCCAAAAGAACACAACAGATTACGAGGTAGTTGAGGACCACACTACCCAGCTGGGATAGAGAAGTTATTGTTCTCCTTTATCGGATTTTAACGAGGCTGTATCTGGACAATAGTGCAAAGATCTGGAAACCTAGATATGAAGCAGTGGTGGAAAGGATTCAGAGTCGAGCATCAAGTTTATGGATTACTCCACTGCCTATGAAAATAGATTGAAGTTCTATAGGCTTCAAAAAGAGACATGACACAAGCACATAAGTTATTAAAGGGGTTTTATAGAAGTGAACATTTTTTTCTGTTTGTGTAGCTCAGTGGAAGTGGCGTTTGCACATCTCAGCACTAGACCGCTCGAAGAAAGAGCGTTCTAAGTACAATTCTAGTCGCTAACTAGAGGAAATTTTTCTAAGCCTTTCTTTGCCCAGTTCCTGAGTTAGGTTGATCTCTCGCACTTATGAGAGGATTTTTTTCATCCTAGAAATTCATGATAATCGACCGCAAAACCAACACTAAGTCAGACATTAAAAATATTAGGTTAGTGTTAGGGACCACAAGATGACAGAACTTACAAGCAGTCTCTTCACTGGATGCCCTTAAAATTGTGAGTGTTGGGCCAGCTATCTCTGATTGGTTATCAGTGCAGATTGAACTGCCACTGTCTCCAAGTTAGATAGGGTTAAAACGACCTCGACTACTCTCTAAGGCAGGGGTTCCCAACCTTTTTGTTTCCTAGAGCACATTCTAAAATACCAATAGGGTGACAGGGCACCATCTATTTTTTCAAGCAAATTTTTTGAATTCTTTTGTTAAATGAATACATACAAAGTTTACATTATAATCAAATGTTTTAGTACTTAAAAGTTTACATTATATAAAAATTTAAATATGTAAGTTAGTGTGATCTTTGGCATTTCATTTCATTGGCCAGTGCTTCATAATTAGGAGAATATGATGATATTCCAGTTCTTAAACTGGAATGAACAACTTCGAATGCGCATCTACTTTACATTGTATGCGTTTAATACTCGTCATGTGTCATTAACGCATGCATCATATAGCATGCCATGAATTGTTGCGTGATTATTTCAAACTATACGGCACACGGTTGAACAGCGGCGGGCACACACAAATTGGTCGACGGTTGGGAACCCCTGCTCTAAGGGTATAAAAGGCATTATCTGATTTTTTTCCCAGTATGTCAGGAAGAAAAAGAATGTGAGATCACCAATGGAAAGCATGAAAGTGTTACACACTTTCCAGTTAATATGACAGATATTCTGTGAATAATGGATCTCTCATGATAAGTCTTATGACTCCATGGAGATATACCAGTATTATAATAAAAGTAAAAAAAAATTCATTAACACCTTTTATTGCCATATAGGGAGCAGGCGAGGCCATATTTAACTTTTGGAGACAGGGGGTAGGTTCGATCTCTACCATTAGCACATGAGAGATAGCTGGTACAAGACTACAGTAATTATACAGCATCCAGTGAAGAGAGGGGGCTGACGAGTGCCAACATATCATGGTCCCTAATCTTAATACTATATTTATTGTCTGATATAGTGTGGGTTCTAGGGTCAATTTCCTAAGTTTACAGGACTAAAAACCCGCTGGCCTGTGCGAGGTAACTCTGGAACCAACGTTAGAAAAAAAAGCTTAGAAATAGTTCGTTCCTCTGGTCAGTGACTAGAATTGTGGATGCACATGCTATTTCCACAGACAAATTTGAACTGAAACAGTTTGAATGCAGCAGTGGGTACTTTGCTAAATTTCCTTATATAGTATAATTAATTTTTTTTAGTATTGAAAATTTAATTTCATAACTTGTTTCTCCTATATGCATATTACTGCCCTAGTTGGTAGAACTGTTAGTGTCTGTCCTGCACCCAAAAGGCTGCAGGTTCGGATTCTGCCTTGGGCATGGATGTTTGTGATATACTTCAGTCATTCGTACACATTCCTATATACAAATATACTCTCCTGTATATTTAATGGGTCAAATATACAAGTACAAATATACTGGGTCACCATGGGAGTAGACCCTACTCACTCCATAGAAGGCACCTCCCTCAGTAGTCAACGAAATCAGATGCTGAATAGAATATACCACTTACACTGCTTGGAAAGAAGTCAACGGACACCATAATGTGAGGACAAACAGCCATTCTGCCCATCTTAAGATGCAAAATCTCCTTTTGCCACAGTAACTGCAGCAATCCTACAGTGCACACTTTCCACAATTGTATGATAGCGATCAATGGGAATTTTGGACCATTCTTCCTGTTGGCATGCAATAGGGTTGAGACCAGGGCTCTAAGAAGGCTGGTCAAGTGTGGTAACATCCTTGTCCACAAACCATGCAGTTATAGCAGTAGCTTTATGCCACTATTGTCTTGCTGAAAGAAAATGGTCAATTCCATAGAAGTACCACAAAGTAGAAAGCATTGCAATTTCCAGATAATTTTTGGAGTTCAATGTTTGTGGCACCACAAACATCTAATCTGTGAAAAGGATAGCTGTTGTTCATATACCACTGGAGAAGTATCTTTGATTTTTTCACCCCATCACGAGTTGTGGTGTTAGGAAGTATCCAGTAGAACGAGGATAGGCTCTCACCCCCACATCATTAGTTAGTACATGTGACATCATTCTCTGTGAAACATTCATCTCTCACGACACCTGTGTTCTCACAGGATTACAGCAGAAGCCTGTCTTCACCACCCTCACAAGCTGTTGTATCCTAATTCAGCTGTTGGCCTGTTCCTTGGTAGTCAGATACATTTTCTGTATCATTATAACAGTTAATAGTCTGATACACAAACATCCTACCGATACTGAGTGTTTTCAGCATCAAAAATCTTACCTGGAACATTCAGCATGGAAATTAATTCTCACATTCTTTTTTATAGATGGATACTATAAGAGATCTACTCCAATCAACCATCTGTCCAGGCCTTCTGAATTATGCAGTGTGCCCAATTTAAAACTTATTCCTCCACATTTAAGCATACATCTTGTTGAATGCCATTTATTGCAGCTGCCTTTCTACATTTCAGGATTTTGATCACTTTTTCTACCTCAAGTATTGATATGTACTCCTGATTGCATTCGTCTTCAGCATCTTTCATCACTGTGCTGTCACTGCTTGTTTCATTTAGCAATCTTGAAACGTAATTACTCCTAACAAATAAATTTATCTTCATTTTTCATGTCACCTTTTATCATCTTTGATTCCTCTTTCCTTCATTTAAAATTTTTCAATAGCCTCCAGAATATTTGCAACTTTTCTGATATTTAATTTTCTATGTTCTTACCAGTCTTCCCATGATCAGGTAGTTTTACACAATGTTATGCTTTCTCATATTTTTCTCTGTATGTTCTCGGACTGCATGATGACTTATTTGCCATGAACTTGTGAAATAAGTCTTATGTTATTAATAAAATAAATTAAAGATTCCAAGAAATTATATTATTGGTTTAATCCTTTATCCAAGTGTAAGCAAACAAAGTTTGTGCCTGAAGTATTCTTAGGACATGGCATTTACTGGATCTATGAAATCATCTTGGTAAACCCAATTTTACTCAAATGCTGATGCTTACTTATGTGCAGTACACAAAGTCTGAATTTTTGAAATGTATCATAATTGCTTTCGAATAATTAATACTTAATTATTACTATAATAGTTAACTTGGCTGCTATGTAAAACAAAGAAAAGATTTAGAACAAAAGATTATAGTAAAAGTTAATTACAAAAAGCATACTAGAAAAAATACTGTTATAAATAATGCTCAATATAACTGATTAAACATCTTGAAAGGTATAAATTACTTCATAAAAAAAAGTTATTAAACAACATCATTTATTCAATATTTACAATTGATTCATAAAATAAAGACAAAGAATCATTAATATTCTGGAATAATGGTTACGGTAAATCAGACAAATTCATATAGTTTTTATTATTCTGACACATTAATAGCATGACATTAACAAATGCAAAAGTAAAACTGAATGAACAGTTAACAATAAACATTCTCTAGTTTATTAAACAGTTGCCTCTCATTATAGTAAACACCACCATAGTGAATTCACTTAATATAACAAATTACCAAAAAAAAAAAGTCAATCCCTCAAGTCCACAGCATCAGTGCTATGCTAAAAGAAATTTGCTATACTAAACTAATTCTTTTGGTGCTACAAGTTTGATATACTGAGAACTGCATTATGGTATTAATATTAAAATTTCATTTCACCGATAATAAACAGCTGTAAAAAAAAAAAAAAAAAAAAAAATCCTATCAATCAATAATTGTATTATTTATGCAACAGAAAAATGACAAAAAGCTTTGCCATTACAAGTAAAAAATATTTCTATTTTTTAAATTAATATATGTGATTGTCAGTGCAAAAAAATATTTATAAAAAAGATACTTTTTATATACACTATTCATTACTAGATTTGCACTACAGTTTTACCAGATCTGCAAATTTAGCAATGAATAAGAAGCTATGGTTGAATGAAAAAGGAGAAACCAGATCGTTTGAATACAAAAGATTACAACAAATTTAACCTCAGAACACAGTAAAAAAAATAATCAATCAAATAATGCCAAGATATATATACAGTTGGAAAAAGAAAATCCAGTGTTTCTCCACTTTCTAGGCAAAAAAACAACAACAATATTTTAGAAAGTACAATTCAAAATATTTTGGCAAGTCAATATAAAACTTTTAGTGGTCTTATAAACTGAAAAAAAGTGAGGAATAAATTATAGAAGAGATTTAAGAAAATAAAACTGAGATGCAATTAAATGAAAACAAACAGTGCAATTATGTATGTATGTATAGTGAATGAACAATTCTTTTAAAAATTACCTTTGCTTGGTAATACATACTGCAACAATAATTATATTTAAAGAAGCAATCTAAACGACACTTTTGAAAATAACATACTATAATTAAAAAGTAATGTACAAAATAAAACTGGAAATTGCGAAAGCATAACTTTTATCACAAATCTTCAGAAACAAAATTTGGGTGGACAACTAGAATAGGATCATCTTCTTCAACTTCTTCTCCCTTCAAGCCTTTCTTTGATAAAGGAATAATAACTTGATCCTAAAATGAATGAAATTTAATATGTAGTGTATAATTCAGTAAGGATGGATGGGAATGTATATTTTCAACTGACATTTGAACGCTACACTTCATATAAAAAAGATGCGACATGGGCAATTATGAATGCCAATAAATTCAGGAGCATGCATGTGTATGCATATGTAACAAAGTTCATATTCATTAGCTGCGCATTTCTGTTTATTCACAATACATCCAGTTGTTCATCATATGACTGCAGTCATTGCTTCTCAAATTTTCATATGTGTAACATTAATGGTATATCAGGAATTCATCTGCCAGTTAGCAGACAATCATTTTGGTTATTTTTAAATAATCATATGAAAATCATTTTGAATTACTGTAAAGCACATAAATAAACTTTATGTACTGTATAGTTTAGTAGTACATACGCTGAGCTTTGCATTAGCTTCCCTCCAATTTACATATTTGGCATGATAATGAAATACCACGTGATATCAACATCATGTGCAGCTACTATAAATAAGCACACCTATTCCTCTGTATGTAATCAGTAAATGTTCGCCAGTAATAGGGAAACGTGGTAACATAAGATAATTTGACCATAGGCAGATAGTTGGGGGGGGATCAGGAGGGCAGGTACCAGTATTTCAGAAACAGTCAGACTTGTTGGTTGCTCTGATACTACTTTATCAAGGGTGTACCAGGATTGGATTAACCATGAACAGACATCCAGCAGATGGGCTCACAATGGTCAGCCACACGTGGTTGATCCTAGAGGTAAACATCGGGTGTGACTGGTATCTCAGCAATGAAGTGCAAAGTCACACCGTTCACCTACCAGTACAACAGTGAGGCAGTTTGATCCATTTCCACAGGAACCACACGCTGTATCTTGTTTCGCCTGGGGGTTCCAGAGCCGGAGACCAACAAGGATATACCCATGATGATGGCCAGGCATTGCAAACAACACTTCACATGGGCTGAGGAATGTTGGCAATGGACCTTTGACAGATGGAAGAAGGTCGCCTGGAGTGATGAGTCCCATTTCCTGCTGTACCATGCTAATGGCCGGGTTTGCATTTGGCATAAATAGCATAAAGCCATATCCCCTGGTTGCACAGTTGGGGGGTTCAACAGGCCAACGAAGGTGGTGTTATGGTCTGGGGAACTTTTTCCTGGCATGTCCTAGGTCCACTGGTTATTAGCCCACAAATACTAAATGGTGAATGCCAGAGAGACCCATTAGCTAACCATCTCCATCCATATCTGCAGGAGGTCTACCCCGACCACAGTGCCATCTTTCAACAGGACAATGCACCGCCTTGGCTCCCCCCATGTGCATGTGTGGGATATGTTTGAACAGGGTGTGAGAACTGCTGATCCTCCTCTACAGAATGAGCATGAACTGACAAAGTTGTGCAGCAGACATGGATGGAGTTACACATGGAGGATGTTCGACACCTTGTGGAATCTGTTCCTAGGCATCTGCAAGCTGTGATTGCACAGAGATGTGAACCAACACATTATTAGGTTGTGTTCCTAATACAAAGCTAACTCAGTGTAGTTTATATATACTTCTTTAATACTTAATTTATTTGACTAATAACTACTTGAATATACCAATCACAATGGAAAAGCTAAAATATATAAATATAAAACACAGCATAGTATATAATACTACACTGTGTTGAACAAATTTTTGGAATTCATAACGGAGGTCACAGTTTTTTTGACGTATATAAATTGATTTTACTTACAGGAAAAAAGATCTGAGAAATACTGCAAAGGATTAATCTTAAATATTTTACTACCCACACTCTAATGTATTATAGGTTTTGCAAAGTCTCATAAATAAATAAATCCTCTAATACTTTTCATTTCCAAAGTACAAAATTAGTAATACAAAATTAGTAAGCTATATGAAGGTAACAGACTAGGTTATAACTGATGGTTCTAATTCATACAAAAAATTAGTATTGTGCAAGACAATGCACGTGTCTCAGGAACGTGATTTATTTGTAATGACTCATGATGTAATTGTCATGAAAGTTCATTTCTTTGATGTTTAATGATCTAATTAAAGCTTTCCAAATTTCTGGCAAGGTTAGACCGTGATTCTTGTTTAGGTTTTCAGTTGTGCGGGTGACTGTAGCTGCTTCCTTGAAGGTTCTTGAATAGTAGCTATCTTCTATATAGGGCATAAGGCTCTTATCCCACTCAATGTGATGGTTGGTAGATGCAAAGTAGCAAGAAAGGCCTGAAATGTCTTGTTTCTGACATACCCTATGTGTTCTTTCTTTCTCGTTTCGAAGCTTCTAGAGGTCTGATCTATGTAACTAATACCACATGAGCAAGGTATATTATATACTCCAGAGTACTTGTAGAATGGATGAGGGTCTTTTGGTGATCTTAAAAATTTCCGAATAGTGTTGACTGGCTTGAATGCTACTCTGATATTATGTGGTTTTAGAAGGTTAGCCAATTTTTTTGGAAATGCTGCTTACATATGGAATAGTAATAGTACTGATGTATTGGAAGTCATCACATTGTCTGTGTGGTATATCAGTAAAGAGAATCTTCTTGTAGAGTCTTTTTGGATAACCATTTAAAGATAGCTCTCTGGATATCATAGTTAATTCCGTTTGTAGGTCATCTTGGTCTGTTGTGTACTGTATAGCTCTTTTCTTGAGCATATGGATAATGCTAAGTTTCTGAGATATATGATGAGACGAGTTGAAATGGAGGTAACGTCCAGTATTTGTAAGTTTTCTATACACAGATAGGTTGATACTATTATTGGTTTGTTTCTTCATTAGGATGTCTAGGAATGGCAGTTTTCCATCTTTTTCAATTTCTAACATGAATTTGATGGTATGGTGGAAACTATTGATTTGGTTGAGGTAATCAATTAGTTCTTCTTCTTCGAAATGAGAAAGAATGATATCTTTCTCATTTCCCAAATGAGAAAGATATCATCAACATATCTGTACCAAATTTTCGGTTTTGGAATGATCTGGGATAAGATTTTATCCTCTAGATCTTCCATGAATAAGCCAGCACAAGGAGGAGAGAGGGGGCTACCCATGGCTAATCCGGTGAGTTGTTTGTAGACAGTTTTTTGCCAAATAAAATAGTTAGAAGTTAAACAGTGATTGAACGAAGTAGTGATGTTTCTTGGGAACAAGTTGTCTAAGATGTTGATGACTTCAACCACTGGAATGTTTGTAAACAGAGATGTAATGTCCAGGCTTGCTAGTATATCATCTTCATAGATAGGGATGTTTTTTAATTTATCTATAAAATGTTGTGAGTTTTTAATATAAGTATCCGAGACGTGAATGTGTTGTTGTAACATCTTTGCAAGGTACTTGGACAGTTGTAAGTAGGAGAATAGATTCCATCAACTATTGGACGTAATGGTATGAATTTTAGGAACGCCATACAATCTTGGAGTTAGCAGGTGCATTGATTTTAGCTTTCTTATTACTTCTATAGGCCAGTTAGTCATTCCACATAATAGTTCATTGGTGTCATTATGGTTTTTTAGGGTAGGATCCGTACTGAGAACTTCATAGACAGACGTGTCAGATAATAGATTTTTAATTTTTTCTTCGTAATCTTTAGTATTTAATATAACTGTATTATTGCCTTTGTCGACTTTAAGTATGATTATGTCTTTGTTATTCTTTAATTTGAGAAGCATTCTTCTTTCCATTTGGTTAGAGTTAGTGTTAGGAGATCTTGACGGAGCTGAAAGGATTATGCTGCTTTTTAAACGTAATTCATTAGCTATTGGAAGTGGTAGCAATGAGAAGGCTTTTTCTAAGTTGCAGATGAACTCTATTTTAGGAATGGCAGTGGGTTTTAAGGCAAAATTGAATCCTTTTTTGAGAATTGAGATCTCAGGTTTTGTTAAAAAGTGTTTAGATAGGTTAATTATCACTTGGTTATCTAGTAGCGACGGTTTGTAGTTGATACGATTATCATACAGCATGTTGAATTTATCAATTTGTCTCTTTTTGCTGTGGTTAAAGGTTTTGGTAAAACTGTTGCTAATATTATCTAATAGTTGCCATGTCTCTGCGTCAAGGCTATTACAGATATCTGTGAATAAGTTATAGCACTGCGAGTCTATTTTGCTAAGCAAGAATCTCGTATGGCAAATTCTTTTTCTGAGAAGTGCAAACGAAGTTTGTTGGTAAATCATGTTAGCTTTTTTAGTTTTATAATATTGTTTTAGACAAAGAAATTTAAATTTTCGGATCATGCTATTGTCTCTACATCTTTTTAAAAAAGTCAGATGGTTTAAATACCTAGCTTTTTGCATTTTAAACCTTCGAGATTGCGTACCTTTCGTTTGGTGATCTCTTTGATCCTGTTCATTGTGTGGTATTTTTTCTTGACTATTATGTATATAAACTATTACACTTTTTTTATAATGTTAGTCAAGAGGCTTTTAATTTATCGTCCTACATGTTTCGCCAATTTTTCTATCGGCATCTTTAGGGAATACAAAATTAGTAAGCTATATGAAGGTAACAGACTAGGTTATAACTGATGGTTCTAATTCATACAAAAATTAGTATTGTGCGAGACAATGTGCGTCTCGGGAACGTGATTTATTTGTTATATCTCATGATGTAATTGTCACGAAAGTTCATTTCTTTGATGTTTAATGATCTAATTAAAGTTTTCTAAATTTCTAGTAAGGTTAGACCTTGATTCTTGTTTAGGTTTTCAGTTGTGCGGGCAACTGTAGCTGCTTCCTTGAAGGTTCTTGAATGGTAGTTATCTTCTATATAGGGCATAAGGCTCTTATCCCACTCAATGTGATGGTTGGTACAGGCAAAGTGGCAAGAAAGGCCTGAAATGTCTTGTCTGTTGTTTCTGACATACCCTATTCGCTGTGTATGTTTTGTATTGAATATAAATACAATAAATATTATAATAATATATGTCTGTATTACGATTTTTTTCGATGGGGGGGGGAGTAAAATATTTTAATTTTCCCAAGGGGGTCTTTAAATCCATAAGTTCGGGAAACACTGTTCTAAGGCACTTTTTACTGTATCAATTCACTTATATCTTGGTCTTCCTCTGGATCTTTTTCCTACCTCTCCCATTCTGTTTAAGTGGCCATACCACCTGAGATTAGCTCTGCTAACACATTCCTGGTGCTGACAATGTCAAGTTCTTTCCTAACATCCTCATTTTTAATGTGATACTGCCATGCCATCTGTTCATGCCCCTAATCTTTCTCAGGACTCTCATATCTGTGGTCACTAGTTTTGGTCAAGTGTTTTACTTCTGACCCAGCTCTAATGATTTAATTAAAGCTTTCCAAATTTCTAGTAAGGTTAGACCTTGATTCTTGTTTAGGTTTTCAGTTCTGCAAGCAACTGTAGCTGCTTCCTTAAAGGTTCTTGAATGGTAGTTATCTCCTATATAGGGCATAAGGCTCTTATCCCTTATTGAGCAGGCTTCCAAAAAAAGAAATTGTATACAAGAAAAATAAATAGTCCCTTCTCCTCTCTTGAAATTCACTTATTTATTCATAAATAAAAAGAAATATTATTATTTGTCCCAATTAATCACAGTAAGCATAGTATAGACACCTGCTATACTTTGAAAATGTTGAAATGTATAACAGTTTAATTACTGGCTAGATAAATGCCAAGCAACATAATCCCAAATTACAAATAAGGCATACCAAACTGTAGCTTATAACATTGCTGATATATCTTACTTTTGTCAACAAATGCTCACTTAAAATATTAGCATTCTTTTGTAGAAACCCTTATATTGTATGCAAAAAATATGTATATCAAATTTAGCAAAAATTAGTTAATTTTTATTTATTATTATCTAAAATAGTAATTTAACTTACATGGTGAATAAGTCGTTCAATAATTTTCTCCACTAACAGTTTTTTCTGGATTAACTCAGCTTCACTTTCTATCTCACTTTCAATTTCTTTCAGGTACCAATTTATTAATTCACTCATTCTCATGCCTTCTTCTCCTGCTTCTATGAAGAAAATTTTGGTAACATAGTATTAAGTATATAATAAGAAAACTATATCCATATGTATTAAAGATACCAAGAAATTACATTCTTGGTTTTAATCCTTTATCCAAGTGTAAGCAAACAAAGTTTGCACTTTAAGTCACTTCATGACTGAAAAAAAAATTTTTTTTTAAATTTCACAACTGGGCTACTTATATATGGAGGCTGATGACTTCACATCAATTGCCTTAGTATCCCATAATGCAACACACACACACACACACACACACACACACACACACACACACACACACACACACACACACACACACACACACATCCTTACAGAAAATATTATGTATGCATTATGGGAAGGGCCACTACCCAGAAGTGATATCAAGGTTGAAGTAATGCAGAAGCCATATTTCCATATACAAGTAGTCAAAAAGCATCACACCTTATTACTAAAATATTCTGAATTAGAGAAAGATGTTGAAAGCTTTTTCACTTGGTTGCCAAAAAATTATATTCTTAGTTTAATCCTTTATCCAAGTGTAAGCAAAAAAAAGGTTTGTGCATTAAGTCACTTCACGACTGAAGAATATAATTTCTTGTTCCTCAGCCGAGTAAATCTGTTTTATCACACACACACACACACACGCATGATAAAACAGCTTGACTGAAGAGAAACTTGACTGAAAAAAAATATTTAAAATAGATTAAATGACTGGAAGCTGAGAGATAAAAATAGAAATATTATTTTTTTATTTAAATAACACGCAGAACTAGTTTTGTCTTTGTAGAAAACTTCGTCAGGTGCATTACATGAAAAGAAACATCCAAAAAAAAAAAAAAACCACATAGCTATAACTTAAATTGCCAACCTATTACTGACATTTGAAGGCATTCTGGATATCACAGTATTGTTAGGCAAGTGCACATGGTCATAATCTCGTAAATGCCAAAGTTGGATTGCAGCACAGTGACATTCAGAAAGATTATAGCTGAGGTTAGTGTTCAAATGTAATGGGTTAAGAACAATTTCCATATTCCACAGTCTTCTTTCGAGTTCATCATAGCATCTAAAGATGTTCTCTGATTTGTTCCAGATGATGACTGGGTGAGTGATAGAAAGAAAATATCATCTATATATCTCCTCCATAACCTAGGCTTTAATGGGAATGAAGCGAGCTTTTTCTTCAAATGTTGCCAAGTATAAATTTGCCAGTATGGGGGATAAAGAATTACCCATGGCTAAGCCAAAGTTCTGTTTGTGGATAGTAACTTTGAAAAGAAAATAACTAGAATTAACACAATGGGTCAGTAGAGACAACTTTTTTTTTGATAACTTATCCTTTAAAAGAGTTAGAACTTCAGAAAAATGGTTATTCTAAATAAACAGTTAGAAAGCTCCTATTTAATCCATCTACCTGCCATACTGAAGATAGAGATGGTGGAAAAAGCTATATATTCTCCACCATACCAGCTCCGTTTCTCCTAAGTTAGCTAAAGTTCTCAAGAAATTTAAAATCTAGACTTCTTTCATTCCTCTGCCCAAGCCACGTTCCTTACCCAGTACACCTAAACAAAAACATAACAGCTTAAAATATCCTAGTGTTTACTGTCTTTGATGCAACTGGAAGAGCATATTGAGAAACATCACATATGCCAGAACTAGGGCTAGCGCACTATCTAATCACTTCCTTAATTCTACTGACCCTAATGATAAAAATTTTATCACTCACACAGTCATCTGGAACAAATCAGGGAACATCTTTAGATGCTATGATGAACTCAAGAGAACAACTGTGGAATCTAAGGAAATTGTCTTCAATTCATTACACTGGAACACTAACCTCAGCTATAAGCTTTCTGATTGTCACTGTGCTGCAATCCAACTTTGGCATTCACAAGATCATGACCACATGCACGTGCCCAACAATACTGTGGTATCTGGTTTTTCATGTTATGCACCCGATGAAGTCTTCTAAGAAGATGAAATTAGTTGTGTGCATTATTTAAATACAAAATAATATTTCTATTTTTATCTATCAGCTTCCAGTTCATTTAATCTATTTCACACACACACACCAATTAGTTCTATTTTAACATCATTTATGGCAAGCGTTTTCAAGAAAATGTACAGAATACTATGACAGTCCAATATAATTAAGATTTCATTATTTCTAGTTTCCCTATTAACAACTTACTTCTTTGTCAAGTTTTTAATACACACAGTTCTATTTAGAAATTGATTTGCCTCCTATTCCTCACACTACTTGAACAGTGTTAATTTTTCATCCGTTTTTGTTTAGGTCCATATACTATTTGATTATATGCATTAATTCTAGCATTAATGCAGTTAATGTTAGAATTCTTTTCTGATATCTTCATTATTTAATATGGTTCTGTAATGTTATTTTTACAAACAACTGACCATTGAAACATTGATGACCTATAGTATACAAGGGTAAGCTAGAAGAATTTGTGGCTATTCTTTAATATTTCTAGATTATCAAAGAGGATGAGTAGTTAATGTGATGTCAAGAGCATTTTTTTGTTGTTGTGTGCAAGATATATAACCAATTCTGTATGACATCTGAAGTAATGTGCTCATATTTTGGCCACCAGGAGTTGTTAACATAATCAAACACCATCAATCACTGAATTAAGTTCACTATGGAGATTGAATCAAGCAGAATGAACTTTACTTTTCTTTCCTGGCTCAGTTTATCCTATTGATTTCAGTTTTTCTGTATACAGAAAGTTCACTTTTACTGGCAGAGATATTCATAAGTCCTTGAAAGAAATTAGGTATAATTAGGATTTAGTATACATACATAAAAAAAAAATGTTACTTCTCTAAAAAAAAAAAAAAAAAAAAAATCTGAAGGGCACTGGTCAGTTTTAGTCCCTCCCACAAGTATGGAGAATTTTGTATTTGCAAACCTATGGCATCTACAGACATTACACAAAGTAAATACATCTACAATTACAAGCAATAAATCAAGGTTGGCTGATCATGCCCCTTCAATAGATCTGGAATGTGATGACCTTGCTACAATGTTATGCTTAAGGATGCAAATATCTTTGTGAAAATGTTCTATGTAAAGATATGAGCATCTTTATAAAGAATCATGAGACACTATCATATCAGCCTAATCCCAACAGAAATGCTTTTACAATGTTCCAGGTGTAGAAAATAGTTATCAAAAAGAATTTTAGCCAACTTATATTGTTATTTTTTTAATACAATAGCTTCTCATGTGCAGCTTTAAGTGACACAGTATCATAACTATGGATCTTTAAACTTATTCTTTGTAAATGGAATTTGAAATGATAATATACTCTTATCAGCATCGTCTCATAAAATTCTTAATATCCAAACTCAGGGGGGGGGTTGGGGAAGTACAGGACATTCTGATAATACTATATGAAAGTTTACACCATTTCTGTCGACAAATTTTCTTTCAAATCAGTCTGTTGCCTGTCAAGACTCCAACATTATCAGATCTTATATTTCTATCTTCTAAGGCACTTTCTACTGTATCAATTCACCTATAGCTTTGGTCTTCTTCTGGGTCTTTTTCTGCCAACCTAGCAAAGAACACTTGTTTTGCTAATCTTTCTTCTCCCATTCTGTTTAAGTGACCATACCACCTAAGATTAGCTCTTCTAAAACATTCCTGAATTATAACAATGTCAAGTTCTTTCCTAATATCCTAATTTTTAATATAATACTACCATCCGTTAACTCCTCTAATATTTCTCATATCTAGCCTCTAGTCTTTGATCAAGTGTTTTATTTCTAACCCAGCTCTCAGATCAATAAGTTACAATTGGTTTGAACATTGTATTGTTAGTATACTGACTAATTTCTCTCTTATTCCACATAAATTTATTCAGTTGACTTCCTAACATACCAGCTTTGCTAACTGTTGTCTATTTCCATATTTGATTTAAAATATTATTATTAAGAGACATCCAGGGACTCATCAAGAGAGGCCACATACTACGTGCACCAGGTATCATACTTATTCTTGAATTCATTCCCACTGCTTGCACACACAACATTCAATGGCAATCCTCCAATCATACATCACTCTGAGAGAAAAAGTTAGATCTCACTCCCTTCTTAGTGGCATTCATTCTTAGCTTTCAAGAATGCCCTCTTGTCCTTTTCCCACCCTTCATAAAATAAAATATTCCATCAACTGAAATCCTGTATGACCCTTTCAGAAGTTTGTAAGTCTCAATCATATCATCCCTCTTTCTCCTGTTTTTGCAGTCTACAAATTCTCAATCTGTCCTCATAATCAGTATTCCACAATCCTGATATAATTTTTAACACTCTCCTTTGCAACTTTTCTACTGTATCAGAATTACAATGGAAACCAGGAGACCAGACCCAAGAGTGAGGTCTTATCAAGGTCTTGTAAAGGCAAAATGACATCCTTATCTTTACATGTCAAAGTTCACTTCAGCACTGCAATTATCTTTTGAGTTGTGTTTGCAATTTTTGCTACATACTTCAGCTATAACTTCGACTCCCTATCTACTAGCATTCGAAGATCCATAGCCTGATCAGTTTCTTCTAGCATAATCCCAAGAACAGAATATGACATTGGATATCCAATGTTGTATTAAATATCCAATATGCAAGCACTGCACATCAGCTGCATTCCTGATTACCCTACCTTTCTTTGCATAATCATCAACAAATAGCTGTATGTAGCCTGTCAAATCCTTCTCAATGTCATTAATGTACAGATTGAATAACAGTGAACCAAGGACTGATCCTTGTGGTACACCATAGTTACCTTAAATATTGCAGACTCACATCTCCTATATACCACTTTTTGATATCTGTCTGTCAGCCATCCTCTTATCCATGCTAATATTTTATAATCCAACAATATGTGAAATATTACCTATTAATGTTATTAGTAACTAATATTATTTCTTTTCCTTTTGGTTGAAGAAATTGGATGTCCATGGATGTACTGATAGAAAATGCACAGGATAGAGACTGAGCATGTATGCTAGGGAGTAACAGCAAATCAGAGTTGTTTAATCATTCTGCCTACTATATGAATAGCATCTAGGATTTTTAGTAGTGTTTGGGGAAAATATGAGAGTACTGCCTGCATTTCAAATCATATTTAGAAAAAAATACACATACTGTTTGTAAGTTGAAATAATATCTCACATCAGAAAATCCAGTACTGTGATTAATATATGGGATCGAACCAATATGATACTCCAAGAATGCACATTCAACTATATCACAGCACTTGTTGGAAACAACACACTCATGGAATGTTTCAAGTATTATTTTCTTTCCAGACAAAGAAAATATCATATTTGGCTATTAACAACTGATTAAAGCAATAAAAGGCAAAATCCTATGAGGTACCAACAGATCTTCAATGTAAACAAAATGATCAATACAGTGAAAGGTTGACTGTGCCTTCTCTTTTCAAATGCAAATATTTAATACATTCAAGTTTAAATATAAATCAACATTTAATAAACATTTATAAACTATAGAAAGAGAAAGAATTTATACACATACTTAATGTTAATCAGTGGTAATGTTAATTGGAAAATCTGCTAATAACATGTGACTTAAAAAAGGCTTAGCAGGCACTGGCTATAAAGCAGCAGTGTATGAATTCAAGTGTGTGATAAAGAAAGGTTGGGATCTGAGTGAATTAAAATGGTGATAGGACAGCAACATGCAACAGCATCTTGGATAGTTCAAAAATCATGATAAACAGAATTTTGGAATCACAACAGTATGTTTTTTTAATGAGTTTATTAAGTGGAGGTGACAGCATGGATATCGTATTTACTCAAATACAAATCCCACCCCTGATTTTATTTTACAAAGAAAGAAGGGGGTGCTTAAGGGTCAAAGCTGTATAACTGAGAGGAGACCTCCACATAGCCTTTAAAGGCATGCGGAGAACCGACCAGGGCTTCTGACCTAATGTCCAATCCTCACCTTCTCGTGGTGCACCCTGTTGGGTATCTACTTGGATACTGAACAAACGAGGATGGGCTGAGAATTTGGGATTTAGCCAACCAAATTGTATTCTCATTCGTTAAACCAAAATAAAAAATGATAGTACGACATGACAAAATTTCATGCCAGCTGGGGCGTCGCCCGGTTAAACAACCCCCCCCCCCCCCCGTTGTATTCACCAGGGGACCAGGGTGAACGGCGAAAAGTCAGCTACTGAACAAATCTGAAAACAAACCCCAACTCAACATCACCAGAGTTAAAGATCGGTACTATCAACATAAGAAGCCTGAATGGCAAAGAAATGGAGCTAGCTGAGGAATTAGATAAGTACCAGATCGACATAATAGGGGTGACTGAAACAAAAAAGACAAAAACTAGTGAGATCTTTCTGAGCAATAAATACAAAATGTTATATTCAGACAATGACAATCAAGTAAAAGAAGGAGCAGCCATAGTATTCAACACAAAATACGAGGCTAATCTTCTTGAATGGCAATCAGTCTCAAGTAGAGTAATGTGGGCAAATATGAGAATGGGGAACTGGACAATGAGACTTATTTGTGCCTATGGTCCCACAGAAGGTTCTACTACTAAGGTAGAATTTGAGGAATTTTTTGAGGCTTTAGAAAAAGCAACTGACACAATGAAAAAGGAAAAGTTGGTCCTTGTTGGGGATCTAAATAGCAGAGTAGGAAATGATTGTGAGACATACAAAAATATTTTGGGAAAATTTAGAGAAAACAGCAAAGCTAATAATAATGGCAAATATCTGTTGGATTTCTGCTCAGGATATGGACTGGTTATTACTAACACCATGTTCCAACATAAAAATGTGCACAAATTCACATGGAGAGAAGAGGCAAGGAATAAGAAAAGTCTCATTGACTATGTTATTGTTGATAGTGATGTTTTCTCTCTGGTGCAGGACACCAGAGTGTACAGAGGATTTGAAATTGGAAGTGATCACTGTTTAGTCTTGAGCAGGATAAATTGAATTAATATTGAAAAGAATAACATGTAAGAAAGTTTTAAAGCGAATAAAAGTTGAGCAGCTCTCAGATGTGAACTGTAGACTAAAATACACAAAGATTATTGAAGAAAAAATGAGAGTTTGAGAACAGGAATGAAACCTTAGAGATTCAGTGGCAAACTCTGAAGAAAACATTGATTGATTCTGCCAGAGAGGCATGTGGTGAGGTTGTCTGCAAGGATAAAAAAATTAGAACTCCCTGGTGGACACAGGAAGTTAAAGAGGCAGTGAAGGAAAAGAAGAAAGCATATCAAAAGTTCCTGTCAAATAAGTCAGCTTGTGCTCTTAGAGACAAATGCAAGAATGCTAAACACTGTGTAAAACTAGATAAACAAAAGTCATGGGAGGACTTTGGCAAGAATATAGAAAACAAATATCAAGAAGGTGGCAAAATATTCTGGAGGTTGTTGAAGAAGCTTAGGAATGGAGGAAAGAGAGCTGTAAAAGGAGTTAGAGATGATAAAGGTGACATGAAAACGGGAGAAAAAGATATCCTTGAAGGATGGAGTAATTACTTTGAAAAACTGCTAAATGAAACAAGCAGTGATGACAGCACAGTGGTAAAAAACACTGACCAGGCATGCAGTCAGGAATACATATCCATTCCTGAAGTAGAAAAAGCATCAAAGGCTTGAAATGTGGAAAGGCAGCAGGAGTAGATGATATTCGACCAGAAATGCTGAAGTATGGTGGTATAAGAGTCTTATAGTGGCTGCACTGTCCAAGCACATTCATCCCTCTGTCCAAGCTTTCTGAACTATGGTTCAGAAAGCTTGGACAGAGGGATGAATTCCCGATGATTGGAGTAGAGCTCTCATAGTACCCATATATAAAAAGAGAAATAAAACTGAATGTGAGAATTACAGAGGTATTTTCCTACTGAGTGTTCCTGGCAAGATCTATGCAAGTATATTTGAGAAACAGTTGAGAAGAATTGTGGAAGAAAAGCTTGGTGAAGAACAATCTGGATTCAGGCCAAATAGCGGCTGTCAGGATCAGATCTTAACTTTACTATAAATAGTCGAGAAAGCATGGGAATATAACAGAGATCTGTATTTAAGTTTTGTCGATTTGGAAAAGACATATGACAAGGTGCCAAGAGAGAAGCTATTCAATATGCTACAGTTATATGGTGTCAATGGGGCATTATATCAAGCAATACTTAGTCTTTATTTGAGTTGTAAGTCAGCAGTTAGAATTGAAGGAAGTACAGGAAGATGGTTTAATGTTAAATCTGGTGTGAGACAAGGATGTACATTATCCCCTCTGTTATTCATTATCTGTATGGATCACATTATGAAGGAAAGTGGTATTAAACATGATATCAAAATTGGAGATGTTAATGTCAGCTCTTTGCTTCATGCAGATGATGTTATACTTCTAAATAAATCCGCTACAAGTCTGCAAGATTCCCTGACTAAATTGAATAGCTGTTGTAATAGATATGGTATGAAGGTCAGCAATAAAAAGACAAAGACAATGAAAATAGGCAGAATCATTGAAAATGTCAACTGTGTTGTGAATGGAGAACCTGTGGAACAAGTGAAACATTTCAGCTACTTACGTATGATTTTTACAGATGGTAAATTAAATACAGAATCAGCAGAGCTGGTATGGTAGGAAGTCAATTGAATAAATATGGAATAAGAGAGAAATTAGTCGGAACACTAAATTAGCTGTATACAAGACAGTGTTCAAACCAGTTTTAACTTATGAATCTGAGAGCTGGGTCAGAAGTAAAACATTTGACCTAAGACTAGAAACCGCAGATATGAGAGTCCTGAGAACGATTATAGGTGTGAACAGATGGCATCAATGGCAATACCATATTAAAAACGAGGATATTAGGAAAGAACTTGACATTGTCAACATTCAGGAATGCGTTAGCAGAGCTAATCTCAGGTGGTATGGTCACTTAAACAGAATGGGCGAAGAAAGGTTAGCAAAACAAATGTTCTCTGCCAGGTTGGTAGCAAAAGGACCCAGAGGAAGATATAGGTGGATTGATACGGTACAAAGTGCCTTAGATGATAGAAATATAAGATCTGATAAGGTTGGAGTCTTGACAAGTAACAGACTGATTTGGAGGAAAATTGTAGATAGGAAGTTAGTAATGATGTAATTTTTTTCATGTAGCACTATCATATCCTGTACACCCCCTTGAGGGTACATGACAGGAATTTGATGATGATGATGATGAGAAATTAAAAAGTTTTGCATATACCTCGCACACAAAAAAAGTTTAAACATGTTCACATTGGGGAGATAGTAACTCGATCCCACTGTAAACAACAAGGCTGCCCCAACAACCACTATACTGCAGACGCAAGAAAAACAAATAATTTTTATTGAATTACTGAATAAGGTACAGACATTTACAGTCTGTGTAATACATTTCTCAACAAATAATGCAATTAGAGACAACTGGGATAAAAACGGCACTAACTAATGAATCACGTCCCCTCCCACAGAAACTGCTTTAGAGACTCAAGCAAAACCATATGTTGCACCAGCAAAGACAGCATCTAACTAAAAACTATTTTCCAATTTTTTAATTACATGAAATAAGTGTTTGATTGTATTTGAAATTTTCGATGTCATTAAGACAGATCACAAAGGCTAACTTCAAATAAACTTCTACTGCCGAACTGAACTAACATGCTGTATAGTGTGTGTGTGTGTGTGTGTGTGTGAGTCAGCCCACCAGCTTGACACAGAAGCAGCAATAAAATTCAACCAAAGGGTTGAAACTTTGTGCGAGTTGAACCCACCCATGTGGGTGGGTTCAACTAGCACAAAGTGGAAGCGGCACACAAACTATAATGAGAAGTTCTGTCAGAATGATAAACGGACAAAACACCACCCCATCATGAATGTGTTAAAACTAAGAAATATATAGTGAATGTTGTTATAGCAGTTTCAGATATTATGGAATTCGGTTACAGAGAATTAGCATTTCAACTCAACAATTGTCAGCTTGCCTTTGTTGTTGGGTCACGTGCTCTTTTGTTAATACCACACCAATCATATGCATAGCTGCTCTATCTCTACTAGCCTACTTGTCTGAATTACTGTCTGTTTCGCGCTTTGCTTTCACTTCTCATTAGTCATTCATGAAGGAGTATTCATTACATATCTCAAGTCTTGTAAATTGCTGGTAATTTTTGCTTGAAATAATGGGAAAGATGATGCTATTTGGGTAGATGACTTTGATAATGCACACAAGGAAACCGCTCTCGAGGCTGGAAGTAGCGATATTGGTAAGTTATACCCATTTTCAGTTTTTTTCTGAAAACTTTAATTTCCAAAAATCCCCACATATATCTCACATCACGATTTTTTACCTTTAATTTTGGGAAAAAAGTGCAAGTTATATTTGAGTAAATACGGTACTACTTTAACACAGTGGATCAATTATAGCTGACCATACCACTAACGTCCTGAATGAAAGTGTCATCATGTCACACAGACAACATTCAGATGTCCACAACTTCCCAATAGTGCCATAACCAATCACATATATGACGTGACTTGACACAGTCAAAAGAGATAGATTTCTATATTCTTTGGACATGGACTATAGCAGACAATGCATAAACATCCTTGACAATTATGTGGAAAAGTCATGTTAATCAAAGTTACTTTATGTGTCATACATTTATCCATGCCAGAAGAAACAGGAATAGTTAATGAAAAATTCGAGATTCCTTCGAAAAATTCGAAATAGATGATCATGGCTCAGGAAGATAGGAAAATCAAGCATTGTTGTGAAATGTAGCTAAAATAAAGACAATATATAATATTTTAAAATTTAATAATTTAAAATGCACAAAAATTAACCTTTTTGTGCATTTTATACTGATATGGTATTAGCTTTTTTTTTTGTTTCTATACAATTTTTTAGAAATATGAAGAAAGAAAAGGATAGAATTCAGAAATATTCTAGATATTTATTCTAGAGTAAACATTACCTTCTTGCCTGCTCTCTTCTTTCTGTAGTTGAAAGATAAGCAAATTAGAAAGAGATTTATAGTCCTCATATGATAGCCTCAATTTCTGTATTTGTTTTTCTTTTGTAGCTGATAAACCAGTTTTATCTGCTTCGACTTCAGCAGGGTTCTCAACTCCATTAATACCATTGACAACTAGATAATGTGAAAGATATTAATTTCATAAATATTTCAATCTGAAAAAAGAACCTTTTTTTATATATATACACAATATTTAATAATTTGATTAATTAGCTTATACAGTGGGTGATCGGTTAACGAACAGATCGGACAACGAACACCTCACAGAACAAACACAAGAAGCAACGCTGCGTGTAAGATTTGTAGAACTGTATTTTACTGCCATCTATGAACGGTTTCTGGAACGAGACTTTGACAGTTGTATACATAACCTTTTTGTGAATTAGTTGATTTCTGTGAATTTATTATTATTATCATCACCCCAAGACCTCATGGAGTCAAAGGTGCTTTTCTGAACTTTTTATTTAAAAAAAAAAAAAAAAACTGATAATATTATGAGGCCTAAAAAAGAGAGGAGTGTCAAGAACTGTGCTCACCATAGAAACCAAGCAAGAGATAATAGCCAAGGTAGAGAGTGGGCAGAAGATGTTTGATGTTGCTAGGCAGTATGGCTAGAACAGGTCTACAGTAGGCACAATCTTAGCTAAGAAAGATATAATCAAGAAGACTCAAGCAACTAAAAGAGTAATGAAAATCACATCTGAGAAACAAAGATGTGCCATCCATGAAAAAATGGAGAGATTGCTTTTAGTTTGGATAAATGAAAAGGGAAATGAAAAGAGATGTAACTAGTATGACTATCATTCAAAACGCAGCTAGAGAAATTTTGGAAGAACTGAAGAAACAAACTCCACATTCGTCACATGAGGAGATAGAATTCAAGGCGGCTACCACTGGAAGGTTTGCAAAATTTAGAAGGAGATCTGGCATTAAACATGTGGTAATGCACGGCGAGTCTGCTAGTGCAGATTAAGAAGCTGAGAAGTTCTGTCTCAAATAAATTTTTAATTGTGATGAAACTGGTTTATTTTTGAAGCGCATGCAGAACCGTACCTACATCACGAAAGATGAGAAAAATATTCCTGGGCATAAACCAATGAAAGACCGATTGACGTTACTTTTGGGAGCTAACGCTAGTGGTGATATGAAGTTTAAACCACTTCTTGTATGTCACTCTGAGAACCCTAGAGCATTCAACAAAAATTCCATAATTCAAGAAAGACTGCTAGTGATGTGGAGATCGAATGAAAGGGCATTGGTCATGCAGGTTCTTTTCAAAGAATGGCTGTTTAAAGTTTGTGTCCCAAGCATCGAGGATTACCTTCAGACCAATGAACTGCCATTCAATGCACTGTTGCTATTGGACAATGCACCAGGACACTCAAAAGACTTTGAAGATAATTTGCTGGAAGACTTTCCCTGGCTGACAGTTCAGTTTCTGCCTCCAAATACAATACCACTTCGTTGATTCAGACAATCGATCAGGAGATTATTTCAGGTTTCAAGAAATTGCACACTCACGTGTTGTTTCGTCGGCGTTTTGAAGCATGCCAGTTCTCCCCAACGATGACATTAAAAATGTTTTGGAAAGAAAAATTTGATATTCTTGAAGCGATCTGGCTCATTCAAAAGGCGTGGTCAGAAGTCACTCAATGACAGTTGAATTCTGCTTGGCGAAAGCTGTGTCCATCCTGCATTCAGGGAGATGGAGATGATGTCCCTGAAATTATGACAACCTCACTTGCTTCTTTGCTCCGATTTGCAATGCTTTCTTCAGTTTTAGTTTGCTGCCTTTGAAAAGAGTTTCTTATTATGAAGTTTGTCCTTTACTTCTTCCTTCCACTATCTGGTTCCCTTGTTGCTGTAACCATCACTTTAAGTGAAAATAAGAATACAGCATGTAATGTAAATATAAAAGGATAAATATTTAAATGTAAATGTGAAACATAGGATATGTACTGAAATGTAAATTTAAAAGGATAACCAAGTAAATACAAATTTCAGTTAATTTCTCACCTGTTACTTCTCCATTAATTTCATCTACTTCCATTTCTTCTTCCTCTCGTTCTTCATCATATAAATGTATATCAGGTTGTTCCACACGAATAATGGATTTATTCAAGAGCCTGTAAGCCTCTCTCACATGCTTTGGTTGAATCTATTATGATATAAACATACACAATATCTTTACATATGCACACATACATCTACAATTCATATGCTGCATTCAAGTATATGATGGACCCAATTTGATGGATTTTAAGTACTATATATGTTAAAGATACCAAGAAATTTTATACTTGGTTTTAATCCTTTTCCCAAGTAAGCAAAACAAAGTTTTGAACATGAAATATATTCACCTCTAAGCTACTTGTATATAGAGGCTAATCACCTGCCTTAGTATGTATCCCATAATGCAAAGCACACACACACCCCTTTCAGGCATGTATAATGCAATGCATAATGGGAGGGGCCACTACCCATACCGGTTTCGACCTTTATTGAGGTCTCTTCAGTGGGAGCCAGACCCGAGAAAGATACCAAGGCTGAAATAATGCAGAAGTCATATATATCTCATATACAAGTAGACAAAAGGTGCTTGACCTTCATAATAAAAATCTCTGGATGAGAGAAAGATGTAAAAAGTTTTGTACTTTGGGTGTAATATACATTGAAGATACCAAGAAATTTTGTACTTGGTTTTAATCCTTTTCCCAAGTAAGCAAAACAAAGTTTTGCGCATGATATATATTCACATCTGAGCTACTTGTATATAGAGGCTAATGACTTCATATCACTACATATATGACTTCTGCATTACTTGATCCCACTGGAGACACCACAATAAAAGTCGAAACCGGTCTGGGTAGTGGTCCTTCCCATTATACATTGCATTATACATGCCTGAAAGTGGGTGTGTTTTGCATTATGGGATACATACTAAGGCAAGTAATATGAAGTCACTAGCCTCTGTATACAACTAGCTCAGAGGTGAATATATTTCACATGCAAAACTTTGTTTTGCTTATAATAAATTTACTTTAATCCTTTATCCAAGTGTAAGCAGACAAAGTTTGCGCCTGAAATATCTTCAGGACTAAGGCAACTCGTGGTAAAGGTAGACTAAGCTCTTCTCATCACTTGTCTTAGTATCTCCCATAATGCAAAGCACATTTCCTTGCAGACATGTATAATGCTATGCATTAAGGGAAGGACCACTACCCAGACCGGTTTTGACCTTTCTTGAGGTCTCATTAGTGGGAGCCAGACCCAGAGGTGGTGATACTAAGGATGAATAATAATGAATAACGTTTATGGCGAGTTGGGTGAAGCAAAAATGCTTTTCATATTCCCCTTTGTCTGTAAAGGAAGAACTTGGAATGGAGTGTTTATGAGCTATAAGCTCACCCAGTGAAATTAGCTGATTTCAGCTGGATGTATCATATCAGTAGATTCAGTATCATATTAAAAATGAGGATATTAGGAAAGAACTTGACATTGTCAGCATCCAGGAATGCGTTAGCAGAGCTAATCTCAGGTGGTATGGTCACTTAAACAGAATGGGCGAGGAAAGATTAGCAAAACAAGTGTTCTCTGCCAGGTTGGCAGGAAAACGACCCAGCGGAAGACCAAGATATAGGTGGATTGATACGGTACAAAGTGCTTTAGACGATAGAAATATAAGAGCTGATAATATTGGAGTGTTGACAAGTAACAGACTGATTTGGAGGAAAATTGTAGATAGGAAATTAATAATGATGTAATTTTTTTCATGTAGTACTATCATATCCTGTACACCCCTTGAGGGTACATGGCAGGAATTTGATGATGATGATGATAATTCATTAATTGTTTCCAATTTGTATTGGTATCTTATATTTTTAAAAATAACGATGTGTAGCATATCCGAGCTGCCTGATGGGCTGAAGTGGGTGGGCTTGGTAGGTCCAGCCACAACAGCAGAGTCGAGCATTACATAGTTGAATAGTGTGTAGCCTTTGGTATTAATTGAAGAGCTGTACCAAGCTGTGTGTTTTGAATTGAGGTCTCCTGCTATTATTATGGAGTCATTTGATCCAAGTATAGAGCCCAGATCTGTTGTCAGCAGAGGAATGTTCAGAGGATTATAAGCAGCATAGATCTTGAGACTGCCAGTGTTGCTGGTATGCACCTCCAGGTTTATGGTTTGGGTACTGTATTATGATTTAGGTAACTCTTGATATATATGGCTGTGCCTCCACCTCTTGCACCAAGTCTATCATTTCTGTACATAGTGTAGCCATGGATTCTAGGGTTATTAGCTGGTCTTAGGTGTGTTTCATCAATCAAGATGATATCAATACTGAGACGAGTCGCAAATTCTTGAAGTTCCAGGACCTTGTTTATCAATCAATTTGCATTCTACACTACTATCATGAGTGACTTTGGTTTGAATTTTTTACTTATGACAGATGGCTGTTATAATGGTTTGAGTGCCTTGCAGGAATCTCTTTCTGGAAGATGGTGAAGGGCTTGTTTTGCTGAGATACTAAGACAAGTGATAAGAGGAACTTAGTCCACCTTTACCATGAGTTGCCTCAGTCCTGAAGATACTTCAGGAGCAAACTTTGTTTGCTTACACTTGGATAAAGGATTAAACTAAATTTATTATAGTCTACCCAAGTGGGAAAAAAACTTCCAACATTTGTTTTGCTTACTTGGGAAAAGAATTAAAACCAGTATAAAATTTCTTGGTATCTTTGACGTATATTACACCCAAGGTAAAAAACTTTTTACATATATATACATAACAGGTATCCCTCGATTAACGCGGTTAATTAATCCCTCAATGTTACCGCGTATATCAAAATCGAGTTAATCAAATCTAATAATCAATGGTAAAAATTACAATTCGTCCATGATTGATTACTGTATTAATAATTCATTTTATGTGGTACTCTTTTAGGAAAGATAAAAAATGAATGCAAAGTAAATGTTTAATAAATGCTTGTACCTAATTTAATAATACCTTGTACCTTATTTACTGCAATTTTTTTTTATCAAAAGTCGTTTGAGCAGTTTTAGTTTTTTTTCTTATCGGCATAAATTCTATGATAACAAGCAAAATGACTCTCCATACTTCATCAAACAAGCAATAAAACAAAGAAAAAAAACACTGCAAATATAATACATGATGGTACAAATTAAGTGGATATTGAATCCAACATTATTTCAAAGCCGAAACTACTAGAATTTTGTGCCTAATATATAGAAACTAAAAGTTTCAGTGGATGCAAGCATAAATAACCTTATGGGCAACTCGTAGTAAAGGTGGAGTAAGCTCCAGATCACTTTCCTTAGTATTTTCCATAAATGTAAAGCACATCTCCTAGAGGAGATGTACGATAAATAAGTCTTTGGCTCTCTATTGTAATACATGATGGTTTATTTATTTTCAGTTACAATCTAAAAATTATTGAACAAAGAATAAAAAAAACAACAACAACAAAAAAAAAAAAAACTAAACCACACTATATCAGAGGTTGCGGTATCTCTCAGATACAGTTTACTGTCAAATATCACAAACCTTTACATAACTTGTGTTAAACCAAATTGACAGCAAAAAACAGTGCGGAATATCACTCGTAACATATGAATGTACAGCTACTCATGACCTCCAAGCTATACAATGAATTGTGTAAGAATATTTATATTAAACATTTTGCTTATATCTGTCAGATCAGCTGCAAGCTCCTCAGGGTTAAAGGTGCGTTAATCAAAACTCTTGCCGCGTATATCAAGGGATTGTCGCAATTAATTTCGCCCCGATAATCAAATCCGCATTAAGCAAAGCCGCGCTAAGTAAGGGATACCTGTATATATTAGAAAAGAATCTAAAGTTGATTTCATATCTTTCATTGGTATTAATAAGCATATTTATTACAAATAAACAGTATTAAGAACTGATTTATCAAAGGAAGATTTATTCAAGTTGCACCACACACACACACCTTATCTTGATTTTGACTCTACTCCTTGATTTTCAGGAGTAGAGTCCAAAAGAAAGCCATGACTAGTGGTGTGTCGCATGGGTTTGTTCTAGGACCGCTACTGTTTAATTTGTACATTAACGATATAGGAAAGGATCTGAGAGGAACTGTTCAGTTATTTGCTAATGATGCAAATTAATACAGATGATGTCAAGATCTTGCAAGATGATCTGGATAGATTGGCAGACTTGGCAAAGGTTATGCAATTTGGGTGAAAAGATTACCAGCTGTATACCTCATTGATGGAACTGTACCCCAGGAAATTGATGAAGCAAGAGACTTGGGAGTGTTAGTGGGTAGGAATTAAAGTTTGGGTGGGGAGGGGGCCTTACACAGCAAAAGTGGCTAAAGCAGTTCATCAGATAACTTGGTTACTAAAGAATACTCGCGACAGAGACAAGTAGGTTATTGCTCTTTTTTTATCAAGCCTTGATAAGACCTCATCTGGACTGCTGTGTGCAGTCTGTGCACCAAGGTTTCTTGGTGATGAGGAGGAGGAGGTGTAGAGGATCCACAGGTGAGTGACAAAGATGGTAACAGGCTTATAGAATGAACCTTACAAGACCAGGTTGAAGACATGGGTTACACAAACTGGTTGAAATTGCCCATTATGATAGTTTTCTTTGTATCCATGAGATTTATCTGTTTATGTAAGTCACAGTTCTTTTCAGATGTTCCTGGTTTGCAGCATTACCCGACTGTATTTTGTCTTGTTAATTTTTATCTCATACCAAACAGCCTTAAGCCCACTAGTGGCAGTACTATTTCATTACCATCAGAAATTTCTATTCTGGTTGGATTTAAATCTTCTTAACCATTAGTAACACTCCCACATACTTCCTATCTTGTCTGTCCTCTCTGAATACAATGGATCCTTTCACATTCTATTCTTATACTAACATTTCTCCTGTCAGCCAAGTCTCACTAATGCTGATAATTTTTTGTTCAGCTACATTACCAATGCTAAGATGTTCCTCATCTTTAATCCTGATGTGGCATTAGTGGATGCAAGTCAATCAGTGTTCATCATACATGAACACTATTCAGCCTAGTGACTGACTTGCATGCATAGGTGGGGGTTGATTTCTCAACCAATTTCCTCTCCCCATTTCCACAGCATACCCCTTTATTTCTTGACAAACCAAGCACTCATTTCTGAGATAATTGTTAACAAGCCACCATTCTCATGCTTAATTTCTACACTTAATTTAATGCATGCATCCACACTCAACTACTCAGACATATCTAGCTTCAATGACAACTCACAACTCTCTTTCACAGAACAACAATTTCTCCAAGCACCTGTCACCAAACCCATTGCACCACAATCTATCTTATAAGTAGAAATCTTTTTGACTATCAGTCACCCCACATTTCAACGTATTATGCACCATTGCTCTCGAACAATCTGCTCACTGACTCATTCAACTGCAGATCTTCTCTTCAGTTCACTCCTGTCATATAATGGCAATATATTAATAATCTTTATTCTTTTACTCTTTTTTGCCTCACTCAACAACTGATATCTTTTCATATCTTATGATATTTTTTCTCATACTGTACTTTTCTTCTTCCAACCAACACCATCATATCATACACTCTTTCTGCTTGCTTACGTATTACTTCATGAATCTTCATACCAAGGAAATGTGTTTCTATTGCTCACTGGTCCAATACATCCCTAACCACAGAATCACAATATGTTATTATATCTATTTTTGTTTGTTTTCTCAGACCCTCCTTTACTACTTCTTTGCACATTTCATTCCCTCTGGAATCTTTTCTGCTATTTGTTAAGTGCTTTTCAAACTTTTGCAATTTCTGTGTGATGCTGTGAAGCACTCATTGAAGCCTTGAAATTTCGAAATATCATGGAACACTCTAGTTTAGTTTCCCTTTCCTCATATCTTTCTCACACCCTCTCTCTCTCACCATTTTGCATTCTAACACCTCCATTCTTGCTTAATTCCATCCAGTATAACTCATACCAAAGTAATAGATTTGGTATGAAGGTCAGCAGTAACAAGACAAACACAATGAAAATAGGCAGATGCAAAATATCAACTGCACTGTGAATGAAGAACCTATAGAACAAGTAAAACATTTCAGCTACTTAGGTACGATTTTTAGTGAAGATGGTAAATTAAATATGGAAATAGACAACAGAATCAACAAAGCTAGTATGATAGGAAGCCAATTGAATAAATTTATATAGAATAAGAAAGAAATTAGTCCAAACACTAAATTAGCTGTATACAAGACAGTGTTCAAACCAATTTTAACTTATGGATCTGAGAGCTGGATTAGAAGTAAAACACTTAACCAAAGACTAGAGACTGCAGATATGAGAGTCCTGAGAAAAATTAGGGGCGTGAACAGATGGCATCAATGGCAATATCATATTAAAATTGAGAATATTAGGAAAGAACTTGACATTGTCAGCACCCAGGAATGCATTATCAGAGCTAATCTCAGGTGGTATGGTCACTTAAACAGAATGGACGAGGAAAGATTAGCAAAACAAGTGTTCTCTGTCAGGTTGGCAGGAATACGACCCAGAGGAAGACCAAGATATAGGTGGATTGATACAGTAAAAAGTGCCTTAGAAGATAGAAATATAAGATCTGATAATGTTGGAGTCTTGATAGGTAACAGACTGGAATAGGAAGTTAGTAATGATGTAAATTTTTCATGTAGTACTATCATATCCTGTACACCCCTTGAGGATATATATCAGGAATTTGATGATGATGATTGATTTCTTCATCATCATGAAAAAATAAAAACAACCTGACACCAATTCTAGTTAGAGTATTCACTCTGATTCACTCTAAAAGTTAGTTCAAATCCTATGCTGGAATTTGTAAAGGCTTTCTCAGGATAAGTTTGTATAACAACCTGAGTTTATAAGGATCATTTTTTGTCCTCCCTTTTTCTTTTTTTTAAATACCATTTTTATCAGTTTCATAACAATGCTATACAAAAAGATTATAAGTAACAGTGGAGAGAGTGTGCAATCCTGTCTTATATCTGACTGTATAAAGAATAAAGTTGCAATTTCAGATTTTCCTGGGATACCATAGGTTGCTGTACTTTCACTCATTTTTTCTCCTACATAAATGACATTTTCTCACTGACTTCAAATCGTATCTGTAGTTTTGCTGAGAAGAGTACATGCCACTTATCATCATCATCATCATCATTTCGTACAATCATTTAAAGCTGCAAGATGATTAATTCTTTGAGCTCTGATCTGTAATCAATTCTTGAAGCTCTGATCTCCTTATTATTCCTCACTTGCGTGAGAATAACCTTATGAATTTCAATGCTACCAAAACACAGTCCTGTCTTATTTTTTGCAAGAAAGACCTCGCTTCACTTTCTCTTACTTTTGATAATACCCAAATTTCCAACCAAGATCAGATTTTTCTTTTTTGGGCTGACTCACATAGCACCAACACATCCCAGACATAATCACTCTTTAAGCCTTAAAAAAATTGCCCCCACCCTCAATGCACTCTGTACAAATGCTGACACACCACAGACTCACTTCAGCCACTATTATTTCTCCACTTTCTTCTAAGCCTGAAAGAACATGAGTAGCTGCTGATCAACATCCATTTAGTGTTGACCAGCAGTTTAATGTTAAGACAGAATAAGAGACACTTTTGTGGAATATTAATCCTCATTTTATCTCTCTCAAAAATTATAGCCCTCAGTTGTTTAAGAAACATTAATATACCTCTCACCATAACCTCATGCCCACACTTAGTACTGCATTATGAGTTTTGCAACTTTTCATGTGTGGAGCTGACAAAAAAATAAAATAAATAAAAACAAATAAATAAAATTAAATTTAACACCATACAGATTTAATGCTTCAATTCAGTAATAACAGTAATCGTTACTGAAATGATCCTGTTTTTCTTGATGTTTTCATGCATTAAACTGACAGCTTCTGTTTTGAAGAAGTAAAAGCTACAACATAAAGAATCTGATGATGCATTGATTACTATTACTAAAAAACCTTAAACTAAATGAAACAATTGTCATCTATGACAATACTGTTTTATTCATGAGCAATCATTATGATGGATTTGTTACTGTCAGTGCAATAAAGCTCATTTTATCTGTGATTTATGATAAATTGTTTCTTGTAATTACATGAAATAATTAGAACTATAGGATATTAGACACTATATATCTAATATAAAAAAGAAAGACAAAAGAATGATAGCACACTATACGAGTAAAAAGTTAACAGAAATGAAGGGAAAGGTAAGCAGAAAAATAATGTTGAGAAGTAAGATTTTTTTTCCCATTTCTTTTATTACTTTTCTGAGGATATTTTCAAAAACGCATACATCAATTCATTATAAAGTAAGGACAATTTGAAATTCCGAATGCTGAATGATAGAGGATGTATAATCATAAATGTACTATCCTTTGTACATAAATTACCTCTTCACAACAGTGTAGTCGAGCCATAGCTTCAGAAAGGCGAATCATGCTTTCCAGTTGCCGTACTGTGATGCGCCAAGATGATTTTGATAACCCAGCAGTATCTCTCAATCGAAGATGGCGATATTGTTCTACAAGATAATCTTCAGCTTCTTTACTTATCTATAGAATATAAAACAAACCTTAATGATAAAGTAGATTTTTAAGGTTTCACAACTTTTATCGTATACATACTTTTAGAAAGGAAACTATTACTAAAAAACCTTAAACTAAATGAAACAATTGTCATCTATGACAATACTGTTTTATTCATAAGCAATCATTATGATGGATTTGTTACTGTCAGTGCAATGAATCTCATTTTATCTGTGATTTATGATTTATCATAAATCACAAACTTACATTTACTCTTGTAATCAAAATTCTACCATGAGATTCCCCATCAAACACCTGTTACAGCTTCCTAAACTCCTCCTCCCACCACAGCTCCTTTTAGCTTGAAAGTTCTTAAATTTTTTCCCTCAAATATAAACCTCCAATAGCAAATTCGTTCTTTCAGATGACCTGAAAGACCACAATATGAACTGTGTAATTTCTTCCATTCTACTAATACGAATGGAAGAAACACCAAAGCATCTGTTATTTGTATCAATTTCATGTCCGTGCGGTTAGCCTAGTGGCTATGTGCTTTGCAACCATATGCCTGGGAAAGGAGTGTCCCAGGTTCAATTCCTGTTGATGACGTGAGGAGCTTAAGGATCTTCCCTCAGCCATAGACAAGTTAGCCGGTCTTGGGCGTGGACAGCAAGGTTTTTCCTCCAGTTTATCTGGGGTTTTTCATCCCCAGATAAATTTGATCGTATCTCCCTGTAAAAAGGGGCTCAAGGGTGTTGAATCACCATATGAAATGAATGAATCAATCAATCAATCAATTTCATCTAAACATTTCACTAAAATTTCTGATAATCCTGCTAACTCTTGTAATCCGTTGTATTTTCTCCTACTGCCATTTATGCTGTTGACATGTATCCCACAGGCAATTCAGTTCCCAACTTGACATAGATTTACTCTGCTGTGGTGGCATTATAATGGTGCCAAATGGACAATGACTTATTCGCATCCAAGTTTCTGGAAGATAAAACTACACAATGCAAATAAACAATTTACTGACAAAAATTAATTATTTACAAGAGCTCAAGCTAGCATTATCAAAAGCACATTAACAATAATCACACACAGAACAAAATGATCTGGATAACAAGGATAGCTAGGCACAGGGAGGGTGACATTGGTACTCTTTGTGGTGATTCCTGTTATTAATGATAATGAGTAGATAGGATAGTGTGCCAAAATCAATTCAAGATCATAATGCGGTTACCCAGATTCTGTAAAACTTGTACTGCTTCCAGAAACAGTCCCTTGAAGTAGTCTTTCTTCGATGCAAGTTGTGAGAGTCTGATTTCTGGTAGTCCATTCTGGATATTGAAAAACATAAATATATCTGGAACAGATAACCAAAAATTGAACTCTTAGAGCATGCCTTGAGGAAAGACCACTTCATCAGATGGAAGAAAGTCAGGCTACATCACAAATCCCAGTTTAAATGGAGAGACTATTCCTGGAAGCAGTACAAGTTATACAGAATCTGGGTAACTGTAACAGAACTGACAATATGATTTTGAATAGATTTTGAAAAACCTTATCTATCCATCATCATTAATAACAGGAATCACCATAAAGAGTGCCACTGTCACTCTCCATGCATCTGGTTGTCCTTGTGTCTTCAATGCTGCCATTTTGTTTTGTGTCTTCACTGAGTGTGTATTGTTTAAGTGCTTCTGATAATGCTTGCTTGAGCTAGCAAAATATCAACTTTAAATAATTTTTTTTCTATTTCAGTGTCTTTGTAGTTTTCTCTTCCAGAAACTCTGACATGAATCATACACAGCTTCAGAAATTTGAACATGAAAGGATAATTACTGTATCTTATTTTTTACTTTCTCAGTTCATAATGCCAGAACTTGATTGGAAAGCATAAATGATATTATTCTTAGTGGCATGAGTATTTTCAGCACTCATTTCATTATTCAAATTCTCATCCTTTCTTTAAAAACCAGTTAAAAAAAAGTGTATAGCAAAACTAGTAATGTTGCAAGAGATTCAAACTGACTTGTCCAGTACCCAAATGGCAGCTGCACTTAACACTCCTCAACATTTGCTAAAGCCATTAGTTTCAACTTCTCCTTTTCCAAGTAATTCATAATATAAGGGACTGGACAGAGAAGAGGAAGGTGGATAAATAATTCAGTTTTTTTTTCTATGTTTGTTTGAAAGAATGTGTATTAGCTTTCTCTGATGAAGCAACGTGACCTCAGGTAGCAAAATGTTAGATCATCATCCAAACATTTAAGATTTTCTCCATGAAAATTTTCATTTTCATGCAATAATTAAAAATATACACAGAAAAACTATAAATACCTTTGGTTTGAACTGCCGAGCAAAGAGCAGGTATCTCAAAATTTCATCCACGGTATATATTCTTTCTATTGATCCTGCATTATTACTATGTAGATCAATAATTCGTCTTGCAATAGCATAATCTGTAACCTATAAAATTTAAAGATGCATAATTAAATATTTTTAAAATAAAATTAACAACTTACAAATTGTTTACAAAGTGAACTTTGCTGCTCATCTCTTATTAAAAAGAGCTAACTGCTCAAAACTAGTAGGTGTGGGTAGGCATGCAGTATGAAATTTTAGCTAAGCAGTTTAAGTATCGCATCTTTATTGGGTATTAATATTTACATCAAGAAGAAAATTAAACAATGTTTACTGATCATATGAATCAGACATTTTGGAAAGAAAATAACCATCCATCCATCATTAATAATAATAATAATAAAATTAATAAATTAAATTAACTTAGTAATTGTAATTTGGATTCCAATTTAAATTGGGATGATGTAACAAGACTAGATCCAACTAGAGCCTTCTTGAAACATTTAAACTGACTTCTATAAATCAGAACCATCTTTCCAAAGAATCTATATCCCATGATGACTCCATGATGTTTAAGTGCTAACCATGCAACTTCTGGTAATGGATACAGTATTGGTGATTGATAAGTCTCTTCTTTACTGAATGCACTGTTTGTTCAAAATATGAAAGATAATACTCACATGGGACATAGCATGGTAAACACAAGACAGCAATCTCTCGATTAATGCATAATTTTTTTTTCTATACCCAAATTCAATTAGTGTACCTATATACACCTTAAAAAATAAATGTTACAGATTTTAAAAATTTTCGATCTATACATTATTTATGGCTAACTATTTTAAAAAATCACTCACCAGGATGAAATAAATTAGTTACCGATTTGAAACATTTTACAGAGTTATTTTTTAATGGCATACTACACTATTTCCATGTATGCTACGTTCCAAATTTACTGCCAAAATTTACGTCTACTTTACATAGCATTTTGCTGATCATATCTCGTGCAATTGTTTTCAGTACTTTTTTATTTTAAATTATTTTCCTAATCATGAGTAAAAGAATTAGTTAGCAAAAAACAGAAGTGTGAAAATTATTCGAAAAGTAATCTGATTAGAAGAAAAACTTGAATAATAGAGAAAAATGAACAAGGCAAGTGCAGAGCAAAGATAGGACAAGAACACAAAAATGGGTGCTCAACTGCTGAATACAAAGAGAAAGGCAAGGCTGCTTGAAGTTCATCATGCATGCACTGAAAAGCAAAGTACAGGGTGGCCATAAAATAACTTTCCCTCTTTGGGGGCATCTGTAGCTAAAACCAATAACGGAATGAGACCAAATTTTATATTGAGACTTTTGAAGGCATGGGGAGATGATTTCTGCGAAAAAAATATTTAGTACCAAAAGTCGCCAATAGGGGAAATTTTAGTGCTTGCGGAGCTGAAAACAAGCAGATAATTACATTAAAGGCAGATAAAATGGAATAATAACATTTCGACGGTGTAAGCGACAGCAGCGTCACTCATTCCAGCTGGATATGTGGCAAGTTACAATGATAATAATAATAATAATCTAAAACAACAACTTGTGAGAGAGACAGAAATTAATGTAGTGATTGAACTCACAGGAAATAATGTTTTATTCATCAGAATCAGGGTCCCCTGGACCACATACACGATTTTCAATGTGCTGACCTTTCTTGTGTACATAAATTGCATCCAGTGTGCGACATGCTCTACAGCTGAGCTTAAGGAGTCGGATTGGATGTTCATAACAGCGTGTTTTATG